>NW_027507871.1:4550426-5003796 GCF_037356315.1 Lithobates pipiens | reverse complement strand
CATTCATGGTACCCCCCCCCCCTGATCTTGTCATCTCTAGTCCTCCTATACTGCCTGGCTCTGTACATCTCTGCCCTCCATACTGCCTGATCTGTCATCTCTGTCCTCCATACTGCCTGCTCTGTCATCTCTGTCCTCTATACTGCCTCTCTCTGTCATCTCTGTCCTCCATACTGCCTGCTCTGTCATCTCTGTCCTCCATACTGCTGCTCTGTCATCTCTGTCCTCCATACTGGCCTGCTCTGTCATCTCTGTCCTCCATACTGCCTGCTCTGTCATCTCTGTCCTCCATACTGCCTGCTCTGTCATCTCTGCCTCCATACTGCTGCTCTGTCATCTCTGCCTCCCATACTGCCTGATCTGTCATCTCTGTCCTCCATACTGCCTGCTCTGTCATCTCTGCCCTCCATACTGCCTGATCTGTCATCTCTGTCCTCCATACTGCCTGCTCTGTCATCTCTGTCCTCATACTGCCTGCTCTGTCATCTCTGTCCTCCATACTGCCTGCTCTGTCATCTCTGTCCTCCATACTGCCTGATCTGTCATCTCTGTCCTCCATACTGCCTGCTCTGTCATCTCTGTCCTCCATACTGCCTGCTCTGTCATCTCTGTCCTCCATACTGCCTGTCTGTCATCTCTGTCCTCCATACTGCCTGATCTGTCATCTCTGTCCTCCATACTGCCTGCTCTGTCATCTCTGTCTCCATACTGGCTGCTCTGTCATCTCTGTCCCTCCATACTGCCTGCTCTGTCATCTCTGTCCTCCATACTGCCTGCTCTGTCATCTCTGTCCTCCATACTGCCTGCTCTGTCATCTCTGTCCTCCATACTGCCTGCTCTGTCATCTCTGTCCTCCTACTGCCTGCTCTGTCATCTCTTCCTCCATACTGCCTGCTCTGTCATCTCTGTCCTCCATACTGCCTGCTCTGTCATCTCTGCCCTCCATACTGCCTGCTCTGTCATCTCTGTCCTCCATACTGCCTGTTCTGTCATCTCTGTCCTCCATACTGCCTGATCTGTCATCTCTGTCCTCCATACTGCCTGCTCTGTCATCTCTGTCCTCCATACTGCCTGATCTGTCATCTCTGTCCTCCATACTGCCTGATCTGTCATCTCTGTCCTCCATACTGCCTGCTCTGTCATCTCTGTCCTCCATACTGCCTGCTCTGTCATCTCTGTCCTCCATACTGCCTGCTCTGTCATCTCTGTCCTCCATACTGCCTGATCTGTCATCTCTGTCCTCCATACTGCCTGCTCTGTCATCTCTGTCCTCCATACTGCCTGCTCTGTCATCTCTGTCCTCCATACTGCCTGCTCTGTCATCTCTGTCCTCCATACTGCCTGCTCTGTCATCTCTGTCCTCCATACTGCCTGCTCTGTCATCTCTGTCCTCCATACTGCCTGCTCTGTCATCTCTGTCCTCCATACTGCCTGCTCTGTCATCTCTGTCCTCCATACTGCCTGCTCTGTCATCTCTGTCCTCCATACTGCCTGCTCTGTCATCTCTGTCCTCCATACTGCCTGCTCTGTCATCTCTGTCCTCCATACTGCCTGCTCTGTCATCTCTGTCCTCCATACTGCCTGCTCTGTCATCTCTGTCCCTCCATACTGCCTGCTCTGTCATCTCTGTCCTCCATACTGCCTGCTCTGTCATCTCTGTCCTCCATACTGCCTGCTCTGTCATCTCTGTCCTCCATACTGCCTGATCTGTCATCTCTGTCCTCCATACTGCCTGCTCTGTCATCTCTGTCCTCCATACTGCCTGCTCTGTCATCTCTGTCCTCCATACTGCCTGCTCTGTCATCTCTGTCCTCCATACTGCCTGCTCTGTCATCTCTGTCCCTCCATACTGCCTGATCTGTCATCTCTGTCCTCCATACTGCCTGCTCTGTCATCTCTGTCCTCCATACTGCCTGCTCTGTCATCTCTGTCCTCCATACTGCCTGCTCTGTCATCTCTGTCCTCCATACTGCCTGCTCTGTCATCTCTGTCCTCCATACTGCCTGCTCTGTCATCTCTGTCCTCCATACTGCCTGCTCTGTCATCTCTGTCCTCCATACTGCCTGCTCTGTCATCTCTGTCCTCCATACTGCCTGCTCTGTCATCTCTGTCCTCCATACTGCCTGCTCTGTCATCTCTGTCCTCCATACTGCCTGATCTGTCATCTCTGTCCCTCCATACTGCCTGCTCTGTCATCTCTGTCCTCCATACTGCCTGCTCTGTCATCTCTGTCCTCCATACTGCCTGCTCTGTCATCTCTGTCCTCCATACTGCCTGCTCTGTCATCTCTGTCCTCCATACTGCCTGCTCTGTCATCTCTGTCCTCCATACTGCCTGCTCTGTCATCTCTGTCCTCCATACTGCCTGCTCTGTCATCTCTGTCCTCCATACTGCCTGCTCTGTCATCTCTGTCCTCCATACTGCCTGCTCTGTCATCTCTGTCCTCCATACTGCCTGCTCTGTCATCTCTGTCCTCCATACTGCCTGATCTGTCATCTCTGTCCTCCATACTGCCTGCTCTGTCATCTCTGTCCTCCATACTGCCTGCTCTGTCATCTCTGTCCTCCATACTGCCTGCTCTGTCATCTCTGTCCTCCATACTGCCTGCTCTGTCATCTCTGTCCTCCATACTGCCTGCTCTGTCATCTCTGTCCTCCATACTGCCTGCTCTGTCATCCTCTGTCCTCCATACTGCCTGCTCTGTCATCTCTGTCCTCCATACTGCCTGCTCTGTCATCTCTGTCCCTCCATACTGCCTGCTCTGTCATCTCTGTCCTCCATACTGCCTGCTCTGTCATCTCTGTCCTCCATACTGCCTGCTCTGTCATCTCTGTCCTCCATACTGCCTGCTCTGTCATCTCTGTCCTCCATACTGCCTGATCTGTCATCTCTGTCCTCCATACTGCCTGCTCTGTCATCTCTGTCCTCCATACTGCCTGCTCTGTCATCTCTGTCCTCCATACTGCCTGCTCTGTCATCTCTGTCCTCCATACTGCCTGCTCTGTCATCTCTGTCCTCCATACTGCCTGCTCTGTCATCTCTGTCCTCCATACTGCCTGCTCTGTCATCTCTGTCCTCCATACTGCCTGCTCTGTCATCTCTGTCCTCCATACTGCCTGCTCTGTCATCTCTGTCCTCCATACTGCCTGATCTGTCATCTCTGTCCTCATACTGCTGCTCTGTCATCTCTGTCTCTCCATACTGCCTGCTCTGTCATCTCTGCCCTCCATACTGCCTGATCTGTCATCTCTGTCCTCCATACTGCCTGTCTCTGTCATCTCTGTCCTCTATACTGCCTGCTCTGTCATCTCTGTCCTCCATACTGCCTGCTCTGTCATCTCTGTCCTCCATACTGCCTGCTCTGTCATCTCTGTCCTCCATACTGCCTGCTCTGTCATCTCTGTCCTCCATACTGCCTGCTCTGTCATCTCTGTCCTCCATACTGCCTGCTCTGTCATCTCTGTCCTCCATACTGCCTGCTCTGTCATCTCTGTCCTCCATACTGCCTGCTCTGTCATCTCTGTCCTCCATACTGCCTGCTCTGTCATCTCTGTCCTCCATACTGCCTGATCTGTCATCTCTGTCCTCCATACTGCCTGCTCTGTCATCTCTGTCCTCCATACTGCCTGCTCTGTCATCTCTGTCCTCCATACTGCCTGCTCTGTCATCTCTGCCCTCCATACTGCCTGATCTGTCATCTCTGTCCTCCATACTGCCTGCTCTGTCATCTCTGCCCTCCATACTGCCTGATCTGTCATCTCTGTCCTCCATACTGCCTGCTCTGTCATCTCTGTCCTCCATACTGCCTGCTCTGTCATCTCTGTCCTCCATACTGCCTGCTCTGTCATCTCTGTCCTCCATACTGCCTGCTCTGTCATCTCTGTCCTCCATACTGCCTGCTCTGTCATCTCTGTCCTCCATACTGCCTGCTCTGTCATCTCTGTCCTCCATACTGCCTGCTCTGTCATCTCTGTCCTCCATACTGCCTGCTCTGTCATCTCTGCCCTCCATACTGCCTGCTCTGTCATCTCTGTCCTCCATACTGCCTGCTCTGTCATCTCTGTCCTCCATACTGCCTGCTCTGTCATCTCTGTCCTCCATACTGCCTGCTCTGTCATCTCTGTCCTCCATACTGCCTGCTCTGTCATCTCTGTCCTCCATACTGCCTGCTCTGTCATCTCTGTCCTCCATACTGCCTGATCTGTCATCTCTGTCCTCCATACTGCCTGCTCTGTCATCTCTGTCCTCCATACTGCCTGCTCTGTCATCTCTGTCCTCCATACTGCCTGCTCTGTCATCTCTGTCCTCCATACTGCCTGATCTGTCATCTCTGTCCTCCATACTGCCTGCTCTGTCATCTCTGCCCTCCATACTGCCTGCTCTGTCATCTCTGTCTCTCCATACTGCCTGCTCTGTCATCTCTGTCCTCCATACTGCCTGCTCTGTCATCTCTGTCCTCCATACTGCCTGATCTGTCATCTCTGTCCTCCATACTGCCTGCTCTGTCATCTCTGTCCTCCATACTGCCTGCTCTGTCATCTCTGTCCTCCATACTGCCTGCTCTGTCATCTCTGTCCTCCATACTGCCTGCTCTGTCATCTCTGTCCTCCATACTGCCTGCTCTGTCATCTCTGTCCTCCATACTGCCTGCTCTGTCATCTCTGTCCTCCATACTGCCTGCTCTGTCATCTCTGTCCTCCATACTGCCTGCTCTGTCATCTCTGCCCTCCATACTGCCTGCTCTGTCATCTCTGTCCTCCATACTGCCTGCTCTGTCATCTCTGTCCTCCATACTGCCTGATCTGTCATCTCTGTCCTCCATACTGCCTGCTCTGTCATCTCTGTCCTCCATACTGCCTGATCTGTCATCTCTGTCCTCCATACTGCCTGCTCTGTCATCTCTGCCCTCCATACTGCCTGATCTGTCATCTCTGTCCTCCATACTGCCTGCTCTGTCATCTCTGCCCTCCATACTGCCTGATCTGTCATCTCTGTCCTCCATACTGCCTGCTCTGTCATCTCTGTCCTCTCATACTGCCTGCTCTGTCATCTCTGTCCTCCATACTGCCTGCTCTGTCATCTCTGTCCTCCATACTGCCTGCTCTGTCATCTCTGTCCTCCATACTGCCTGCTCTGTCATCTCTGTCCTCCATACTGCCTGCTCTGTCATCTCTGTCCTCCATACTGCCTGCTCTGTCATCTCTGTCCTCCATACTGCCTGCTCTGTCATCTCTGTCCTCCATACTGCCTGCTCTGTCATCTCTGTCCTCCATACTGCCTGCTCTGTCATCTCTGCCCTCCATACTGCCTGCTCTGTCATCTCTGTCCTCCATACTGCCTGCTCTGTCATCTCTGTCCTCCATACTGCCTGCTCTGTCATCTCTGTCCTCCATACTGCCTGCTCTGTCATCTCTGTCCTCCATACTGCCTGCTCTGTCATCTCTGTCCTCCATACTGCCTGCTCTGTCATCTCTGTCCTCCATACTGCCTGCTCTGTCATCTCTGTCCTCCATACTGCCTGATCTGTCATCTCTGTCCTCCATACTGCCTGCTCTGTCATCTCTGTCCTCCATACTGCCTGATCTGTCATCTCTGTCCTCCATACTGCCTGCTCTGTCATCTCTGCCCTCCATACTGCCTGATCTGTCATCTCTGTCCTCCATACTGCCTGCTCTGTCATCTCTGCCCTCCATACTGCCTGATCTGTCATCTCTGTCCTCCATACTGCCTGCTCTGTCATCTCTGTCCTCTATACTGCCTGCTCTGTCATCTCTGTCCTCCATACTGCCTGCTCTGTCATCTCTGTCCTCCATACTGCCTGCTCTGTCATCTCTGTCCTCCATACTGCCTGCTCTGTCATCTCTGTCCTCCATACTGCCTGCTCTGTCATCTCTGTCCTCCATACTGCCTGCTCTGTCATCTCTGCCCTCCATACTGCCTGCTCTGTCATCTCTGTCCTCCATACTGCCTGCTCTGTCATCTCTGCCCTCCATACTGCCTGCTCTGTCATCTCTGTCCTCCATACTGCCTGCTCTGTCATCTCTGTCCTCCATACTGCCTGCTCTGTCATCTCTGTCCTCCATACTGCCTGCTCTGTCATCTCTGTCCTCCATACTGCCTGATCTGTCATCTCTGTCCTCCATACTGCCTGCTCTGTCATCTCTGTCCTCCATACTGCCTGCTCTGTCATCTCTGTCCTCCATACTGCCTGTTCTGTCATCTCTGTCCTCCATACTGCCTGATCTGTCATCTCTGTCCTCCATACTGCCTGATCTGTCATCTCTGTCCTCCATACTGCCTGCTCTGTCATCTCTGTCCTCCATACTGCCTGATCTGTCATCTCTGTCCTCCATACTGCTGATCTGTCATCTCTGTCCTCCATACTGCCTGCTCTGTCATCTCTGTCCTCCATACTGCCTGCTCTGTCATCTCTGTCCTCCATACTGCCTGCTCTGTCATCTCTGCCCTCCATACTGCCTGCTCTGTCATCTCTGTCCTCCATACTGCCTGATCTGTCATCTCTGTCCTCCATACTGCCTGCTCTGTCATCTCTGTCCTCCATACTGCCTGATCTGTCATCTCTGTCCTCCATACTGCCTGCTCTGTCATCTCTGTCCTCCATACTCATTGATTGTCCCATTGGTGCTCTCCTAGGACCTCTAATGATGTTTGATAAGAGGACGTCTCCCGACAGATGGAGGAAGCCCCTGTATCTCATCTATGGTGCCCCTAGTGTACAATCCCGGGCTATCAAACTCTCCATCGCCGGCCACATCAGGATTATAGTCATCCTCGAAGGGTTATATCTGTAAGACTAGATTTACAGTGAATCCCCCCCCCCATCAGATGTCAAGAGTCCCCCACTCCTCCTTACATCACAGTGCACCCCTTTACTTTGTGCTTCT
This sequence comes from Lithobates pipiens, assembly GCF_037356315.1. Taxonomy (NCBI): domain Eukaryota; kingdom Metazoa; phylum Chordata; class Amphibia; order Anura; family Ranidae; genus Lithobates; species Lithobates pipiens. The sequence continues at coordinate 4,996,891 of NW_027507871.1, read as the reverse complement.
GCGGGAGGAAGCTGGAAGCAGAATGTACAGAGTCTGGAGGAGGGCCATAGGAGGATCTGTAGGAGGAGTTATGTCCTCCTTTTTTCTGCCAACTGCGGAGATGGGAGGTGGGGAGGCAGCAAAGGCGAGCCTGTCTATGGCTGCACAAAGAAACTCAGAATCTGTAGGAGGAGTTATGTCCTCCTGAGATGAGGGGTAGGGGGCGGCAAAGAAAAGCTTGCCTGTGGTACACAGAGAAGCTCAGGATCTGTAGGAGTTCTGTCCTCCTTTTTTCTGCCAACGGCTGAGATGGGGGGGGGGGGGGGGTGGGGGGAGCAAAGACGAGCCTGTCTATGGCTGCACAGAGAAACTCAGGATCTGTAGGAGGAGTTCTGTCCTCCTGAGATGAGGGGTAGGGGGCGGCAAAGAAAAGCTTGCCTGTGGTAACACAGAGAAACTCAGGATCTGTAGTAGTTCTGTCCTCCTTTTTTCTGCCAACGGCTGAGATGGGGGGGGGGGGGGGAGCAAAGACGAGCCTGTCTATGGCTGCACAGAGAAACTCAGGATCTGTAGGAGGAGTTCTGTCCTCCTGAGATGAGGAGTAGGGGGCGGCAAAGAAAAGCTTGCCTGTGGTTACACAGAAACTCAGGATCTGTAGGAGTTCTGTCCTCCTTTTTTCTGCCAACGGCTGAGATGGGGGGGGGGGGGGGGTGGGGGGAGCAAAGACGAGCCTGTCTATGGCTGCACAGAGAAACTCAGGATCTGTAGGAGGAGTTCTGTCCTCTTTTTTTTTCCTGCAAAGACGAGCTTGTCTGTGGCTGCACAGAGAAACTCTGGATCTGTAGGAGCAGTTTTGTCCTCCTGAGATGGGGGTGGGGGCGGCAAAGATGAGCTTGTCTGTGGCTGCACAGAGAAACTCAGGATCTGTAGGAGTTCTGTCCTCCTTTTTTTCTGCCAATTGCTGAGATGGGGGGTGGGGGGAGCAAAGACGAGCCTGTCTGTGGCTGCACAGAAAAACTCAGGATCTGTAGGAGGAGTTCTGTTCTCCTCTCTGTTGCTGGCTGCTGAGACGAGGAGGGGGCAGAGACAATGGGGCACTGTAGAAGAGGTGCGAGGGCCACATAAAATGGCCTGGTGGGCCGGATTTGGCCCGTGGTCCTTGTGTTTGACACATGTGCTCTACTCAGAACGTTTTATATATGAGTATTGTTATCAACCCCAGGAAATGTCTGACAATGAGGAAGATGTGTTGGAGGAGGAAGAGCAGGACGCTCAGGATCCTGTAGAGGAGGCAGATGAGGACGCCGAGGCTGGAGAAGAGGAGGAAAAGGAAGAAGAGCATGAAGGAAAAGAGAAGGAAGAAGGAGAGGAGGAGGAGCCAGAGGAGGCGGAGCCAGAGGAGGTGAGGCATAAAATAAATCGGGGGCAGGATGGAAAGAGAGAGGTCCCAATGCTCCATTTACCTTTATGGATTTTTTCCCCCTTTTGTCGAATCTCAACTTAAACGGTTCTGTTAATAAAAAATATCCAAGAATTCACAAAGCTTATCACACATAATCACCAGAACTTGCTGAATATGTTCATTTTTTTTATGATGGCAGCTCCATCTGGTGGCCACAATGCAGTATTTTCCTTAAATACCTCAATCAGGAACATGCTGCATTATGTCCACCAGATGGCGCTGACAATCACGGGTAATAAGGATAATAGGCAATTAGGAGGATTAATCCTGACTGCAGCAAATTTTTAATATACATTACAGGCCCCAAAGGCTTACACTTCAGCTGTCAGCCATGGTGCAATGCAATTCTTTACAAATGGAATACTTTTTTCAACGTATAAATATATGTTAAAGGTGTAAGAATATTACCGAGCAAAGCAAACAAAAAAGTTTTAATTAATAATAGTTTAAAAAATAGTAGTAAAAAAAAAATCAGCAGGTAAATAATAATTAAATAGAGAAGGAGAATAAAGAGTTAATAAGGCTGATTCGAGTAAATTAAGGGTTAATAAGGGGTTAAACAGAATAACATTTAACAAAAAAAAAAAATTTTTTACTTGACAGGTTGCTTTAAACTGAGCTCATCTGCAGATGGAAGTTCATCCCTTTGATCTGTAGATTAAGAAACAGAAGAAAGATACAAAAGGAAACAATGTTTCTTTTTATCTTTCTATTCCAGCAGCTGAGCGATGTTGTTGATAAACATTGCCCCGTGATTTTTTTTTTTTGACAGCTCCAATCGCCAGGACTTGGTTTACTCCACTGACAACTGAATGAGTCGTCGGTTGTTAAGGACGCGGCTGCCCCGCTCCTTAAAGCAGAGTTCAAAAAGTGTATTTGCTGACTTTTAATAATCGGACACTCGCCTGTCCCAGGGTCCAGCGATTAGGGGGGTCCCCATCACTTAAAGAGGGAACTGCAGTCTGCTCACATCATTTGTAATAAAAAACATCTTTGCCATTCTGAAGCTTCCCTCCAACCACTTTGCATATTATTTTATATATACTGCGATTCTGTACTGCTGAAGAAATCTCCCTCCGATGAGTCCGGCTGCAGCCATTTTAACTGTGGGCAGCTGAAGCTGCTGCCTGTTCACTTCCTGGATTTACCCACAGACACACACCTCCAGCTCTACAGCTCTCATTGGCCCTCTTATGACTCACCCCCCCCCTTCCTGGAAAACTCTCATGAGAGAAAGAGAGCTGTGCATGATGTCATAAGCCTAGGCTAATGACCAGACAGGAAACAGGAAGTGGACTGTATAAAGGGATTTACTGGCAGGAAAAAAATGTTTTACTATCCAAAGATAAAACAACAACAAGAGCAGAAGATTTAATAGATGGAAAGGAGAAAAAATGACTGAAGGTTCACGTTAACAACCGATAATTGACAGCTTTTTTTTTTTTTTTTACATTTCAGCTGTCATTGGGGGAATCCCGCTGACAGCTGAAATATCTGAGCCTGAAAGTATCGGTTTCAGGTATTGGAGCATTTAGTACCGATACTCGTGCAACTGCTTAGTATCGGCACCGGTATCGGTGTAACCCTATCTATAATTATCTTCAGGTGAAATCTGTAGAAACGTCTCCCCCTTCCTGCCCCTCCTGTGTAAGCCCAATGTTGGGGCGAAACGCGTCGGTGGAGGCTTCCTCGACGTTTGTTCTGGAACAATAACGTTTTTACAAACGTTGGCTGTGAAACGCGTCAGTAGAGGTCCAAAGTGGGGCTTCCTCGACGTTTGTTCTGGAACAATACATTTTTTTTACAAGGGTTGGATGTTTCAATATGCTGCTGGCTGTTTTATTTTTAATTTTTTTTTTTTATTATTAATTGGCTGCCAGTTCAGGGAGAGGATGAGCCCCTTGCTTGGCGTCTTTACCCCTGAAGGTGTGCTCCGCTATTCGGGAATTAATGGGAATATTTTACTCGTCAACTTTTTTTTTTTTTTATTTGCTGTCTGTGTACCCACTTTAGGGATTTCTTGTCACTTCCTGTTCTGGTGACAACATGGCCACTGAGACAGGAAGTAGGTGGGCGGGGCTCTCATACAGGGGCACACCATTTAAATGAGACAAAGGTTCTTCCCTTCACCCGTATAGTGATGTGTGTCACCCTCATGGCCGCTTCTAATTTTTTTTTTATTGGGGGGGGGGATTTTTCCAGCCTCCGCCCCATGTGCCGCTAACAGAAGACATGCTGAAGGAAGGACTGAGCCTGCTGTGCAAGACAGGAAGCGGTCTGGCCCACGCCTTTGTCAAGCTGGAGGTTAAAGATAAGTAAGTTCACGTGTAGAAGTATGAGGATCCGGAGGGGGGGGGGAGGGGAGATCCGGGGTCTTATAGATCCCATAGCTCTATATAAGGAGGACCCGTCACTGCCTGTGGTGTTCATCCCTTATGATAGCAATAAAGTTGATTCAAAAAAATAAGACAGTGTAACAAATCAAAAAAATGTAAATAAAAAAAATGATACAATAATAATTCAAGAAAATTTTACACCCCCCCCCCCCCTCCCAAGGAACAAAGGTGCCACTATTGTAAATGGCGATCGCACCGCGCATGCGAGGTATCGCCGCGATCACCAGAGCGAGAGCCGGAATTCTAGCGCCAGACCTCCCGTGTAACCCTGAACCGGTAACCTGTAACGGCTTTTAAAAATGTCGCCTCTGGAAATTTTGTAAGAATTATAGTTTGTCGGAGTTCCTCGGGGCGTGCGCAATTTAACCACTTCCCGAACCGGCCCACGTCGGGAGAATGGCGCGGACAGGCAAATGGGCGCACAGGTTCGTCCCTTTTAAATTTGCCACCGTGCCATCGCGCGTGCGCAGGTCGGGACCTCCGTGAGTCGGGTCCCGCGGACTCAATCGTCGCGGGGATACACGCGATCGTCTCACGGGGGAGGAAGAACGAGGGAGGTGCTAAAGTAAACAAGCATCTCCCTGTTCTGCCTAGCAACAAGTGACACTGATCTCTGCTCCCCTGTGATTTGGAGCAGAGATCAGTGATGTCACGTGTACAACACAGCCACGCCCCCCACAGTTAGAAACACGCCCCTAGGACACACATAACCCTTACACCGCCTCCTAGTGGTTAACCCTTTCACTGCCAGTGAGATTTACACAGGAATCACTGCATTTATATAGCACTGATTGCTGTATAAATAACAATGGTCCCAAAAATGTGTCAAAAATTTCCGATGTGTCCGCCGCAATGCCGCAAATAAAAATAAAAATCGTTGATCGCCGCCATTACTAGTAAAGAAAAAATTATTAATAAAAAAGCCATAAAACTATCCCCTATTTTGTAAACGCTAGAACTTTTGCGCAAACCAATCAATAATCGCTTATTGCGATTTTTTTTTTTTTTTTTTACCAAAAATATGTAGCGGAATACGTATCGGCCATAAACTGAGGAGGAAAAAAATAAATTATAATAGCAAAAATTTTAATATAATGAGTTTTTTTCAAAATTGGCGCTATTTCTTTTTTTAAGAAAAATCGCAGAGGAGATCAAATACCATCCAAAGAAAGCTCTATTTGTGGGGGAAAAAAAGGACGTCAGTTTTGTTTGGGAGCCACGTCGCACCACGACCGCGCAATTGTCAGTTAAAGCGACGCAGTGCCGAATCGCAAAAAGTGGTCTGGTCTGAAAGTGGTTAAAAAAACGTGACGTGTTTTTTTTTTTTTTTATCTTATATGAGATCGTTCTTATTTTACCAAAAAAAAAAAAAAACCCCGTTGGAAAAACCGCTGCACAAATACCGTGTGACATGAAAACCTTTTATTCTCCATACAGCAGGGTAGTAAATCACATCAATAAATAAATAAATAAGGGCCCCAGTCAGTTTAAGTCGTAATGTGCTAGTATGCATTGCATACTAGCACGTTCTAACAGACTTACCTGAAAATGAAGCCCTCCAGTGGCGCGCTGTTCCCGCTGAAGGTGCTTCCATCTTTACACTGTTTGCTTTCTGAGTGCGTGGGCATTGACGAGATGAATGTCCGAGCCATCGATGATGTCATCACTCATACATGTACAGAGGTGTACCTGTTTATCCCCCCATACATGTACAGAGGGGTACCTGTTCATCACTCATACATGTACAGAGGTGTACCTGTTCATCACTTACACATGACAGAGGTGTACCTGTTCATCACTCATACATGTACAGAGGTGTACCTGTTCATCACTCATTCATGTACAGAGGTGTACCTGTTCATCACACATACATGTACAGAGGTGTACCTGTTCATCACTCATACATGTACAGAGGTGTACCTGTTCATCACACATACATGTACAGAGGTGTACCTGTTCATCACTCATACATGTACAGAGGTGTACTTGTTCATCACACATACATGTACAGAGGTGTACCTGTTCATCACTCATACATGTACAGAGGTGTACCTGTTCATCACTCATACATGTACAGAGGTGTACCTGTTCATCACACATACATGTACAAAGGTGTACATGTTCATCACACATACATGTACAGAGGTGTACATGTTCATCACACATACATGTACAGAGGTGTACATGTTCATCACACATACATGACAAAGGTGTACCTGTTCATCCCCCATACATGTACAGAGGTGTACCTGTTCATCACTGATTTCTTCTGGGTACAGTGCGAGCGCACACGCCCCCACCCCCGCCCGCTGTGATTGTACAGCAGGAGTTTATTGGGCGGCTGTGTCCAATCACACCCCGGAGCTCTGTGTTGACAATCAGCACAGAGCTTTGTACAGAAGTTCCGATCTTTCTGTTTCTTACCAAAAAGATAAGAAGAGATCAAAGAGAAACGCGTTGGCTGTATTTGATGCACTTAAACAATAAAGACCTCCGAATGATATGAGGTTTTGTACGAGACGCTCCTCAGTACCCATCTCAGAGTTTCTTCATTTGGAATGGAACCCCCGGCACACTCTCGATGCAGGCCGGAGAGGTCCAAGCGGGCCCTCAATCATGGTGCACCATTGTAAACGCATGGCTTCCCCATTGTAAACGTCACCTTCTCTCTGCAAAACTACGGAATATGGACGCAGCTATGTGAACTATTTAGTCCTTTTCTGTATCCACCAAACAAATGGCCTCTTCCTTTCTCCCAGCTCTCCCTTCCCATATCAAGCCTGAATCTGATTGGTGGAAATAGGACAACACAGAGATGTTATGTCAAATAATTTGAAAGAATGGAGTTGCTGACGCAGAATGTGACTTCCCTTTACTTTTCCCTCTTACAGAGAGATCACCGACATCTCCATCCTGCAATCATTCATACATCTGCGCTATGTGGACCTCTCCCAGAATACTCTTCAGGATCTCTCGTCTCTGAGCGCCCTCACCCATCTCCTCAGCCTACGTGTGGACCAAAACCAGCTGGTCAGTGCCAACGGCCTGGGAGAACTACCCTACCTACAAATAGCCAGCCTGGCCTCCAACAACCTACAGAACCTCCATGGGCTGTCCCACCCGCGGCTGGAGACCCTCAACCTCATGGGTGAGTGATGGTCACACCACAGGAGCAGCTCTGCTGGAACCCCCCTATACATCAGCACTGACGATGAGAGAGGGAGGGGCAGGTCTGGGAGCCAATAGGAGGAACCAGCTAGTCAGTGCCAACGACCTGGGAGAACTGCCCTACCTACAAATAGCCAGCCTGGCCTTCAACACCCTGCAGAACCGCCATGGGCTGTCCCACCCACAGCTGGAGACCCTCAACCTCATTCATGAGTGATGGTCACAACAATGAAACAGGGAGGGGCAGGACTGGGGGGGGCAATAGGAGGATCAAGCAAAGTGAGCAAAAGGAGGACCTCTTGAGTCTTCTGCTGCCAATTTACTTTATAGTCAGATAGCTGGGCTGGAGAGAGGGCACAGACATTCTACAGAAGATGGTCAGAGACTGCAGACATGATACAGGAGATGGTCAGAGACTGCAAACATGGTAAAGGAGACGATTAGAGACTGCAGGCATAATACAGGAGATGGTCAGAGACTGCAGACATGATACAGGAGATGGTCAGAGACTGCAGACATGATACAGGAGATGGTCAGAGACTGCAGACATAATACAGGAGATGATCAGAGACTGCAGACATAGTACAGGAGATGATCAGAGACTGCAGACATAGTACAGGAGACGGTCAGAGACTGCAGACATGATACAGGAGACGGTCAGAGACTGCAGACATAGTACAGGAGATGGTTAGAGACTGCAGACATAGTACAGGAGACGATCAGAGACTGCAGACATTCTACAGGAGACGATCAGAGACTGCAGACATGATACAAGAGCTGGTCAGAGACTGCAGACATAGTACAGGAGATGATCAGAGACTGCAGACATAGTACAGGAGATGATCAGAGACTGCAGACATGATACAGGAGACGGTCAGAGACTGCAGACATAGTACAGGAGACGGTCAGAGACTGCAGACATAGTACAGGAGACGGTCAGAGACTGCAGACATGATACAGGAGATGGTCAGAGACTGCAGACATGATACAGGAGACGGTCAGAGACTGCAGACATAGTACAGGAGATGATCAGAGACTGCAGACATAGTACAGAAGATGATCAGAGACTTCAGACATAGTACAGGAGACGGTCAGAGACTGCAGACATGATACAGGAGATGGTCAGAGACTGCAGACATGATACAGGAGACGGTCAGAGACTGCAGACATGATACAGGAGATGGTCAGAGACTGCAGACATGATACAGGAGACGGTCAGAGACTGCAGACATGATACAGGAGACGGTCAGAGACTGCAGACATGATACAGGAGATGGTCAGAGACTGCAGACATGATACAGGAGACGGTCAGAGACTGCAGACATAGTACAGGAGATGATCAGAGACTGCAGACATAGTACAGAAGATGATCAGAGACTTCAGACATAGTACAGGAGACGGTCAGAGACTGCAGACATAGTACAGGAGATGATCGGAGGCTGCAGACATGATACAGGAGATGGTCAGAGACTGCAGACATGATACAGGAGATGATCAGAGACTGCAGACATGATACAGGAGATGATCAGAGACTGCAGACATGATAGAGGAGATGATCAGAGACTGCAGACATGGTACAGGAGATGATCAGAGACTGCAGACATGATAGAGGAGATGATCAGAGACTGCAGACATGATACAGGAGATGATCAGAGACTGCAGACATGATACAGGAGATGGTCAGAGACTGCAGACATGATACAGGAGATGATCAGAGACTGCAGACATAGTACAGGAGATGATCGGAGGCTGCAGACATGATACAGGAGATGGTCAGAGACTGCAGACATGATACAGGAGATGGTCAGAGACTGCAGACATGATACAGGAGATGGTCAGAGACTGCAGACATGATGTAGGAGATGGTCAGTGACTTTGGGTATGCTACAAGGGATAATAAGAGACTGTAGACATACTATAGGAGTTGTTGGGAGACTAGGGACATAATTAGATTGGAGACACAAAGTAATGGCTGCAGGGCCCCCGAGGGTTGCACTAGAAGCGCCCATGTTGGGCACCAGGGCTATGAACTGATTGGGATGGGGTTTCTAGACAAATCAGCACCCCAGTATAATTATAATTCTATTGGGTATTTATCTGATATATTTGCCTGGAGTTCAGCTTTAGGTACCTGTTTCAGTTTTGGGTGGAGACAAATGTTAAATGCCTGAAGTGACAACTCCGAATGGAGTCTTGGGTAGCTCTGGACCTCACCTGAGCAACTTGCAGTGTTTTTCTTGAAGAGCTCCAATGCTCGATATGAGGGTCCCCATTGTATCCTATGGGGGCCATTCACACATGAGCGCCATCCCTGGAACAAGTCCATAAGCTTTTTCGGGGCAGACCTGCGTGTTTTTGGTCCCTAAAGACTTTAATGGGAGCGCCCGAAAAAACGCTGCTTCTCCTTCTTCTAGTAACTCGCTTTCTGTTGGCTTAAACAAAAAAGCTGCAGCCTGAAAACGCCTACTAACACATAAAAAAACACTAGAAAACCACTTGGGGGGTCTACGTATAAAGACATTCAAAGTGCAGATGTCTGCATGGGCACCACAAATGTCTGCCGTGTTGTTTGTAATATAACTATTCCTTATGACCGTCAGCTCCATCTAGTGGTCATGATGCAGTATTTCTTCTGACTGATGTATTTCAGACAAAATGCCACATTATGGCCACTAGATGGAGCTGACGATCATAATTCATAATTATATTACAAACAATATGGCAATAATTTGTGGTGCCTGAGCTCAGGCCTGAGCCTTAAATACAGGAACTCACATCTCTTATATTCTTGCCTACTTACCCTCTTGACTTAACTATGTCTCCTCAGGGAATAAACTGCGTACATTGGAGAGTCTCAACTGCATTAATCTATACAGTCTGCACACTCTGGAACTACGAGCCAATCAGCTGCAGAGCACAGCCGGACTTTACCTGCCAAACCTGCGTAACCTATACCTGGTGAGTTAAGGAACAGAAATGTGAATGCCCCTGGAGTGGGGCCCAAAAAAAATAAAAAATCGAAATGTACCAGTGAACGCGGAGCACTCTGCTAAAAGCCAGTCAGGTTCCAGAATGAATTTAGGAATATAGCCGGTGACATCCCGGTGGTGTGCCGCCTGGAGAGTCATCCGCTAATAACCACTATAGGAGGACGGGTTGGGAGGAGATTGAACAAAAAAAAGAGTCCCCAACTTGAACTAGCTAGACAACACTACTGGTGTGTTTCAGGGACCTGCCTTTTCTTTAGGAAGGACGGAGCTCTGAAACGCATTGGTGGCAACTTCTGTTACTGATTGTACATTTCAGGTTTTGTATTCCTCTGCCATATACACTAGTTGACCCAAGGACTGGGGACTCTGGACCATCACACCTACCTCCTGCACAAGGCCAAATGTCTGAAGGACACTCATACTTATTGAGTAACTGGTTTGGGGACACTGGACCCTCACACCTACCTATTGGGGACACTGGACCATCACACCTACCTATTGGGGACACTGGACCATCACACCTACCTATTGGGGACACTGGGCCACCACACTTACCTACTAGGGACACTGGACCATCACACCTACATATTGAAGACACTGGGCCACCACACTTACCTATTGAGGACACTTGACCATCACACCTACCTATTGGGGACACTGGACCATCACACCTACCTATTGGGGACACTGGACCATCACACCTACCTATTGGGGACACTGGACCATCACACCTACCTATTGGGGACACTGGACCATCACACCTACCTATTGAAGACACTGGGCCACCACACTTACCTATTGAGGAAACTGGGCCATCACACCTACCTATTGAAGACACTGGGCAACCACACTTACCTATTGAGGAAACTGGACCATCACTCCTCCTACATATTGGGGACACTAGACCATCACACCTACCTGTTACACAAGGCCAAATGTTTGAAGGACACTTATCCTTACTGAGTCACTAGCTTGGGGATGCTGGACCATCACACTTACCTATTGGGGACACTGGACCATCATACCTACCTACTGGGGACACTGGACCATCACTCCTACCTATTGGGGACACTGGACCATCATACCTACCTACTGGGGACACTGGGCCATCACTCCTACCTATTGGGGACACTGGACCATCACGCCTACCTGTTCCACAAGGCCAAATGTTTGAAGGACACAATCCTTATTGTGTCACTGGTTTGGGGATGCTGGACCATCACACTTACCAAATGGGGACACTGGACCAACGCACCTACCTTTTGGGGACACTGGACCATCACACCTACCTATTACACAATGTTTTAAATATGCCCCTCCTTATTGAGTTACTGGTTTGGGGACACTGGACCAGCACACCTACCTACTGTGGACACTGGACCATCACACATACTTATTGGGGAAGCTAGACCACCACATCTACCTACTGGGGACACTGGACCTTCACACCTAACTATTGGGGGCACTGGACCTTCACACCTACCTACTGCGGATACTGGACCGTCATACCTACTTATTGGGTACACTGGACCATCCATCAAACCTACCTACTGGGGATACTGGACCATCACACCTTTCTAATGGGGACACTGGACCATAACCTCTACTTATTGGGGATACTGGACCATCCCCTCTACCTATTACACAAGACCAAATGATTAAAGGACACTCATCCTTATTGAGTCACTGTTTTGGAAATGCTGGACCATCACACTTACCTATTGGGGACACTGGACCATCACACTTACCTATTGGGGACACTGGACCATCACACTTACCTATTGGGGACACTGGACCATCACACTTACCTATTGGGGACACTGGACCATCACACTTACCTATTGGGGACACAGGACCATCACACCTACCTACTGGGGACACTAGACCTTCAGACCTACCTACTTGGGACATTGGACTATCACACATACTATTGGGAATGCTGGACCATCACACCTACCTACTGGGGATACTGGACCATCACACCTACCTACTGGGGATACTGGACCATCACACCTACCTACTGGGGATACTGGACCATCACACCTACCTACTGGGGATACTGGACCATCACACCTATCTATTGGGGACACTTGACCTTCACACCTACCTACTGCGGATTCTGCACCATCACACCTACTTATTGGGGCCATTGGACCATCCATCACACCTATCTACTGGGGATTCTGGACCCTCACACCTTTCTAATGGGGACATTGGACCTTTCACACCTACCTATTGGGGACAGTGAACCATAACACCTACCTATTGCACATGGAAAAATGTTTGAAGGACACCCCTCCTTACTGAGTTCAGGTGTCTCCAATGAAGGCTCCTGTAATTCTGCAGCGTACAAAGACATTTTGGACCTTGGTAACAGTTTCGGTGAAGGTCCTTTTCTGTTCCAGCATGTCTGTTTATGAAGCCAACTCTATAAAGACATGGTTTGACCAGTTTGGTGTGGAGGAACTCAAGTGACCTTCACAGAGCCCTGGCCTCAGTCCTACTGAACACCTTTGGGAATTGGAATGCCGATTGTGAGCCAGGTCTTCTCATCCAACATCAGTACCTGACCTCACCAATGGGCACACATTCCCACAGGCCTACAAAAGTTTGTAGAAAGTCTTCCCAAAGAAGCGGAGGATGTTATAACCGGCAAAGAGGGGTAACGCCATATTAATGACCATGGTTTTGAATTGAGATGCCCCACAAGCTCGGGGCTTTGACCTCCTGACCTCAACCCTACTGAACACCTTTGTGATAAATTGAACTGCCAATTGTGAGCCAGGTCTTCTTGTCCAACATCAGTACCTGACCACACAAATGCTTTTGGCTCGGTGGGCACAAGTTTCCGCAGATACGCTCCAAGATCTTGTAGAAAGCTTTCCCAGAGGAGTGGAGGCTATTGTGGGCACAAATGGAGGCCAACTCCCTATTAATGAAATGGGACGTTGAATAGGCATATACAGTATGTAGGTGTGATGGTCAGGTGTCCCCACACTTTTGACCATCACACCTTTGTATATCTATTGAACATCCCATTACAGTACATCACACTATTTGGCCAAAGTTTTGGGGGCCACTGGACTATCACACCAACCTAATGTTCAACGCCAAATGTTTGAAGGACACCCCTTCCTTATTGAGTTCAGGTGTCTCCAATGAAGGGTACTGTTAATGGCACAATGTACAAAGCCATATTGGACCTTGTGGTGAAGGTCCTTGGCATTGAGGAACTCATTGAGCCCTGACCTCAACCCTACTTCGAATTCCCTTTGGGAATTGTAATGCCGATTGTGATCCAGGTCTTCTCAAACAACATCAGTACCTGACCTCACCAATGGACACAAGTTTCCCCAGGCACCCCCCAAGATCTTGTGGAAAGCTTCCCCAGAAGAGTGGAGGCTATTGTGGGCACAAATGGAGGCCTCCTCCATAATAATGGCCATTGTTGTGAAATGGGATGTTAAATAGGCACATATAGGCGTGTTGGTCGGGTTTCCTCACTCTTTTGGCCATAAAAGGTATTTTTAGAGGTTCTAAACTCACAAAGGAACACCTACTCCTCCAGACTGACCCCCCCCCCATCATGGTATTGTGATATTTGCGTAACCCCCCCCCCCCAAGATGCAACCCATTGTTTGCATCAGACCTGAGGGCTCCTGAGAGGAGTACAGAGGTCGGTGCCGTGATGTCTACAGAAAGCTATGTGGAGCACCTTGCCGGCCCCTCCCGAGAGCCATGATCTGCCGGCATTGCATAGAGAAGCACAGAGACCCGGTGATGACATCACTAGGGCTAAAAGAAAGCATGTCATGAAAATGCATAAAGGCGAGGAAGCGGCAGAACCAGGAAGGGAAGGAAGCAATGTGAATGGATATATGATTGGAACTGTATAAGTCATTATCTGCCTGCAAGCCCAACATCTTCTGGGTTCATGGAGGTCTTCACCGTTTGGTTCTCCTCAGGCACAGAATAACATAAAGTCATTGGAAGGATTGGAGCATCTCGTGAGTCTCACCAGCCTTCATCTACGAGACAACCAACTGGAGACCCTGGACGGCTTCTCTGAGAAAATGCGAGCTCTTCAGTACCTGAACCTCCGGTAAGAAGATCCATTTACACCACCAGGGCACCATTCCCACAGCCATCCATGGCTGTCCATAGTTGTCCATGGCCGTCCATGGCTGTCCATGGTTGTCCATGGCCGTCCATGGCTGTCCATGGTTGTCCATGGCCGTCCATGGCTGTCCATGGTTGTCCATGGCCGTCCATGGCTGTCCATGGTTGTCCATGGCCGTCCATGGCTGTCCATGGTTGTCCATGGCCGTCCATGGCTGTCCATGGTTGTCCATGGCCGTCCATGGCTGTCCATGGTTGTCCATGGCCGTCCATGGCCGTCCATGGTTGTCCATGGCCGTCCATGGCCGTCCATGGCCGTCCATGGTTGTCCATGGCCGTCCATGGCTGTCCATGGTTGTCCATGGCCGTCCATGGCCGTCCATGGCCGTCAATGGCCGTCCATGGCCGTCCATGGTTGTCCATGGCCGTCCATGGTTGTCCATGGCCGTCCATGGCTGTCCATGCCGTCCATGGCTGTCCATGGCCGTCCATGGCTGTCCATGGCCGTCCATGGCATGTACAGAAGGTGTCCCGCCTAATTAATAATGATGAATGTAGACAAGGGACTGCAGCGTTCTGACAAAGGAAGCCTCCTGGATGTAAAATGAAGTCCACCATGGGGGGTGCGCTGCACAATTAGACAATAGTAGAAGAGAGACGGGCCGGCAACTCCATGTCCATATCAAATGTAAAGACTTTTACTGGCACAAAAAGTACAATAGCAGACACGTTTCGTCACGCCGTCTCGATCACTGCACACAATTAACATGAGAAACATACTATATATATATAGAATAGAAAGAGGTGGAGGTAAAGAAACCCCGCCCATCGGATGCGCAATAACCCAATTAAAGTGAAGAGTCCATTGAATTGTCCAAACAGGGAGTGGGGAGGGGAGAAATATGTACTGCAATTCAGAGCATCAATAAGAAACGAAACAGCAAAAATAAAAATAATAATAAAATAAAAGAATGAAATAGCTGATAATAGTCTGCGGGAGATCTGCAGAAAAATAAAAGGAAAAATAAATAGCTGCTAATAGTCTGAAGAAGATCTACAAAAAAAATACATACAAAATAAATGAAATAGCTGCTAACAGTCTGCAGGAGATCTGCCGAAAAAAAGGGAAATAACTGCTAATAGTCTGCAGATCTCCTGCAGACTATTAACACCTATTTTTATTTGTTTTTATTATTTTTATTTCTGCAGATCTCCTGCAGACTATTAGCACCTATTTTCCCCCTTTTTTTATCTCTGCAGATCTCCTGCAGTCTATTAGCAGTTATTTCATTAAATTTTTTTATTTTTTTTGCTGTTTCATTTCTTATTGATGTTCTACATATTTCTCTTCCCCATCCCCCACTGTTGGACAATTCAATGGACTTTAGCTATTTTACTTTTTTTTTTATTCTGCAGATCTCCTGCAGACTATTAGAAGCTATTTTATTTACAGATCTTCTGCAGACTATTAGCAGTTATTTATTTGTTTCCCCTGCAGATCCCCTGCAGATTATTAGCAGCTATTTCATTGTATTTTTTTTTTTATAATTTTTTTTGCTGTTTCGTTTCTAATTGATGTTCTGAATTGTGGTATTTATTTCTCTTCCCCCACCACCCCCAACTGTTTGGACAATTCATTGGACTTTAGCTATTTTACATTTTTTTTTCTTTTTTTTTAAGTAGCTATTTCATTCAATTTTTTTTTTTTTTGCTGTTTGTTTCTTATTGATGTTCTGAATTGCAGTATATATTTCTCTTCCCCCATCCCTCCCCACAACTAACACTAATTGTGTGCAGTGATCGAGACGGTGTGACGAAACACGTCTGCTTTTGTATTTTTTTTTTAACATGTGCCAATAAACATCTTTACATTTGATATGGACATGGAGTGGCCGGCCCGTCTCTCTTCTATAATTAATAATGTCCCCATCCCCCCTCGTGCTACTTATCTTGCCTATGTAAAAAAGTCTGCTCTGGTCCAGTCACATGATCCTGCAGCTCTGGCTCAGTCACATGATCCTGCAGCTCTGGCTCAGTCACATGATCCTGCAGCTCCGGCTCAGTCACATGATCCTGCAGCTCCGGCTCAGTCACATGATCCCACAGCTCCGGCTCAGTCACATGATCCCGCTACTCCGGCTCAGTCACATGATCCTGCTACTCCGGCTCAGTCACATGATCCCGCAGCTCCGGCTCAGTCACATGATCCCGCAGCTCCGACTCAGTCACATGATCCTGCGGCTCTGGCTCAGTCACATGTTTCAGCGGCTCTGGCTCAGTCACATGATCCAGCAGCTCCGACTCAGTCACATGATCCCGCAGCTCCGACTCAGTCACATGATCCCGCAGCTCCGACTCAGTCACATGATCCTGAAGCTACATCACCTATCGGGCTCCCATGACCCAGCCATTGTGGAGTGCTCCCTCCTCTATCCCTGCAGCTGCTGCTCTTTGACACAGGGAAGCTGGAGCTCCAGGATCATGAGGCTGGACCAGAGCAGACTGAAAAAATGTACATTTAAGTATACAGATTTTTCTATATATATATATATGGTAGGCAGGATAGGTAGCAGGAGGGGGAGGGGACAATAGTTGGCATTAGGTAGGAATTTCACTTTAACGGCAACAAAGGGGGGAAGAGGGGGCAGTAAAAACAGGTGGCTTCACAATCCCCAGTTTGCCCCACTAACATTACAGCCAGCCAGTTCACATGCCACGGCCCACTGCAATTTTAACTCTGCAGAATTTGACAGGCGGCACCGGGTAAACCCCTACCAGGTTTTTTTTTTTTTAATTTTTTGCTGTGAGTCCTGCTGGGGAGATCTCTCTTCACTTCCTGTCTTGGAGACACAACAGGAAGTGAGAAAGGGATGAGTTTTCAGCTCAAACAGGAAGTTCACTGGACTTCGTCAGGTGGATGAGATTATTTCTATAGCTGCAGAATTTTATAATAGAAACCAAAGGGGACTTATGTGCATGTACTGCAGACTTGTACTGGGTGGCTTCTTGTTTTTTATTTTTTTGCCTAGGGGGCAGTACTGTTTCAGGTTTCACTTCGGTGCTGCTCAGTGCTTACATAACCAGAAGCCAATTATGACTATAACCTCTGATGAAGGCAAGGATACGAGTCCAGATTGGTCAGAGATCACGTGACCACACAGTGATCAGCACTGGAGAGACTCTGGAGCACCTTTTTCCCCAGGAAAGGATTTCAGCCCTTCAAATAAACTTTATGTATGAAATGGGAAAGGAGGACAGGGATTGTCACGGTGCTTACAGATAATAATGGAAACCATATTTTTTTTTAAGTATATACATTTTAATGAGAATAAAGCTAAAACAAAGCAAGGCCAATTCATTCAAGAATATTCAACATTGCATGATGAAGGTGGTCATATGGAAAATGTTCATCTTAAACAGAAGTTTCATATACGTATATTAGCCCGACATGTTTCGCCTACTAGCTTCATCAGGGGAATTACGAATCAGTCAGAAAATGCATAAGACTACAAAAATACAAAAAGAAATTAAATAAGTACAGGATATCAAAGACACATATGTATCATTAGATATACAAGTATACATCACTTGCCAATACTTTATGTATCTATCCCAAAGCTGTTAGTTAACCACTTAAGGACCGGGCCTAATTTTTCAAACTTGTTGCTTACAAGTTAAAATCAGTTTATTTATTTATTTTTTGCTAGAAAATTACTTAGAACCCCCAAAACATTATATATATATATATATATATATATATATATATATATATATATATATTTTTTTTTTTCAGACATCCTAGAGAATAAAATGGCGGTCGTTGCAATACTTTTGGAAAAAAAAATATTTTTAAATTAAACAGATAAGACAACAGTAAAGTTAGTCCGATTTTTGATTATATTGTGAAAGATAATGTTACGCCGAGTAAATTGATACCCAACATGTCACGCTTCAAAATTGTGCCCCCTGCTCGTGCAATGGTCGAAAAATTTTGACCCTTAAAAATCTCCATAGACGACGTTTAAAAATGTCTACAGGTTACCAGTTTAGAGTTACGGAGGAGGTCTTTTACGGGAATTATTGCTTTCGCTCTAATGATCACGGCGATACCTCACATTGTGTGGTTTGAACACCGTTTTCGTATGCGGGCGCGACTTGCGTATGCGTTCGCTTCTGCGTGCGAGCTCAGCTTCAAATTTTATTTTATTTATTTTTTTATTATTTATTTTACTTTTTTTTTTTTTTTTGTTTTACACTGTCCTTTAAAAAAAGAAATTGGGTCACTTTTATTCCTATCCCTTCTGTCCCATGTAATAGAAAAAAAAAAAACATGACAGTACCTCTTTAATGTGAGATCAGGGGGGTCAAAAAGACCTCAAATCTCATATTTACACTTAAAAGCAATAAAAAAAAAAAAAGAAATGTCTTTTTAATTTTATTTATTTTTTTAATGTTTTTTTCTGCTTCAAGACCATTGTGCGTAAGTGACGTTTGACGTCGCTTCCGTCATCCAATGTCATGGAGCCGAGCGGGGGGGCCATCTTCCCCTCATTCGGCTTCATCCTATTTAAGGATAATCGGCGGAGAAGAGAGGAGAGCGGCGGGCGGGGGCACCTCTCCCACCGCTGATAAAAGTGGTCTCGCAGCAAATCTGCCGCAGAGACCACTTTTATCTGAAAGAAGACCGACCGCCGTTTCAGAAAATACTATCTGCTGCCATAACGCCGGCATTCTACGTCAAGGTACTGACGTATGACGATGGTGGCTGGTCCGTAAGGGGTTAAAGTCGCTCTCTGGAGAAAGGGAACGGGCTCCCTTGTAGTGGGGCAAGGGTTAAATGCTCATTTACGTCTAAGGGGGTCCTCAAAAAGTACTTTTTAGTTACCTGATCCTCTGCTTCTTCTGGTATCCTGCTCCAGTAGTGGACTCTTCCCTGGTGTCCGCCCATCCAGTACCGGGCTACGGGCTCTGCGTTGGACTTGATGTTGTCAGAGGACCTGCAATTGCCGGAATGTAGGGAAGAAGGACTGTGGGGACCAGTTTTACCGCCTGGAGCAGCCTGTGGGAGCAGAGGATCGGGTAAGTAAAATTGCTTTTTTGGGCCCCCTAGACCTAAATGAGCCTTTAACTCTTGGGTTTCCAGGGCAGTCCCTCTACAAGGGAGCATTTTTTCCTTTCCCCGGAGATCAGCTTTAACGTTCAGTTTGAAGGACTGTTTTATGCATTGAGGTACCTCCTTTAGACCTCAGTCTATCCCCCCCCCCCCCCAGTATGGTCACCTGATGAATAGGCGGGCACCCTCCACAGACAGTTCAACTCTTTAATAAGACACAGCAGTTTATTATAACCTAGGTTTACTGGTTAAGATGTAATACATGGGATGTTCACCGGTCATATCGAAGGTTAAAGAGTCAATAACCTTCTAAGCCATGTTCCCACTATGAAGGCTGGTGATGGTGACATAGTAAGATAACCTGAAGAAGGAAGAAATCTATCTAAGGACTAAAACCAACTAACCCCAACATACAGGTAAACTAGAATTTTACCATTTTACAGACAGTAAAATACATGCCGTAGTTACACTGAATTGCCACTAGATGTCACCATATGAACCCTCCACAGACAGCTCAACTCTTTAATAAGACACAGCAGTTTATTATAACCAAGGTTTACTGGTTAAAATGCAATACATGGTATGTTCACCGGTCATATAGAAAGGGTAAAGAGTCAATAATCTTCTAAGCCATGTTCCCACTATGAAGGCTGGTGATGTACTGAGAGAACCTGAAGAAGAGAGGGATCTATCTAATGACTAAAACCAACTAACCCCAACATACAGGTAAACTAGAATTTTACCATTTTACAGACAGTAAAATACATGTCGTAGTTACACTGAATTGCCACTAGATGTCACCATATGTAATAAAAAAAAACAACGCAACATTGATGGATAAACAATAAGTGTCCCAGAACATTTGACTTTGAGTATAATTCCATAAATATTGAGCCTCATCATAGCTGAGTTTCCTTCAACTTTCCCCTTTGCAGAGGTAATCTGGTGCCCAGGTTACAAGAAGTGGAGAAGCTAAAAGTTCTCCCCATTCTCCGAGCGCTGGTCCTGAGGGAGAACCCAGTCGAAGAGGAGGATGGTTACCGCCTGGAAACACTCATCGCTCTGCCCAACCTGGAGAGACTTGATAAAGATTTCTTCGAGGAGGAAGAAAGGACGGAAGCTGCCGAAACCAGGAAGACCCGACTGGAGGAAGGACTAAATATATAACAGGGGGGGCAGCGGATGGGATTGGGAGGGTAGACAAGGGATGAGACCTCTAGTTTTTGTATGTTTGTGAGTGAATGATACATTATTGCTTAACCATCTGAGGATTTTGAATGTAAGAGATACGTCCTAAAAATTCAATAAAGCTTTTAGGACGTATCTCTTACGTCCACCTCCTCCCCCCCTGCCAAGACCAGGAAAACCTGTCTGGAGGACAGATCAATATATAATAGGGGATAGCAGAAAAGACTGGGGTGGGATGTAAGGGATGAGACCTCTAGTCTTTGTATCTGTGCGGGTGAATGATAAATTATCTCTTAACCAGCTGAGGAATTTGAACGTAAAAAAATACATCCTAAACTAAAAGTTCAATAAAGTTTCTAGGACGTATCTCTTATGTCAATCCCATCTCCCCCTGCCAAGACCAGGCTCCAGGACAGACTCTATATATAACAAAGGGACAGAGAATAAGATTGGGGTGAGAGATAAGGGATGAGACCTCTCTTAACCTGCTGAGTTATTAGAACGTCCTAAAAGTTCAATAAAGTTTTTAGGACGTATCTCCTACGCCCATCCCCTCTCCCCTTGCCAAGACCAGAAGACCCAGCTGGAGGATAGACTCAATATCTAACAGGGGGATAGCGGATAACATTGGGGTGGGAGATAAGGGATGAGACCTCTAGTCTTTCTATGTTTGCGGGTGAATGATACATTATTGTTTAACCCTCTGAGGATTTTGAACGTGAGAGATACGTCCTAAAAGTTCCATAAAGTTTCTAGGATGTATCACTTATGTGCAGTTCCTGTCCCCCTGCCAGGACCAGGAAGACCCGGCTGGAGGATGGACTAAATATATAACAAGGGGATAACCAATAAAATTGGGGTGGGAGACTAAGGATGAGATCAATAGTCATTGTATGTATGCGGGAGGAGGATATATTATCACTGAACCCTCTGAGGAATTTGAACTTAAGAGATACGTCCTAAAAGTTCAATAAGGTTTCTAGGATGTATATCTTACGTCCATCCCCTCTCCACCTGCCAAGACCATGAAGACCCGACTGGAGGACAGAGTAGATATATAACAGGGGGATAGCCGATAAAATTGGGGTGGGAGATAAGGGATAAGATCTCTAGTCTTTGTGTGCGGGAGAATAATACATTATTGCTTAACCCTCTAAGGAATTTGAATGTAAGAGATACGTCCTACAAATTCAATAACATTTCTAGGATGTATCTCTTATGTCCATCCCCTCTCCGCCTGCCAAGACCATGAAGACCTGGCTTAAGGACAACAAAATCAATATATAAGCGGGGGATAGTGCATAAGATTAGGGTAGGAGATAAGGGATGAGACCTCTAGTCTTTGTATGAGGGAGAATGATCTATTATCACCAAACCCTCTGAGGAATTTGAGCGTAAGAGATACGTCCTAAAAGTTCAATAAGGTTTCTAGGATGTATCTCTTACATCCATCCCCTCTTCGCCTGCCAAGACCAGGAAGACCCGACTGGAGGATGGACTAGATATATATAAAAGGGGGATAGCCAATAAAATTGGGGTGGGAGACTAAGGATGAGATCAATAGTCTTTGTATGTATGCGGGAGAAGGATATATTATCACTGAACCCTCTGAGGAATTTGAACGTAAGAGATACGTCCTAGAAACCTTATTGAACTTTTAGGACGTATCTCTTAAACTCCGCAGAGGGTTCAGTGATAATATATCCTTCTCCCGCATACATACAAAGACTATTGATCTCATCCTTAGTCTCCCACCCCAATTTTATTGGCTATCTCCCCCGTTATATATCTAGTCCATCCTCCAGTCGGGTCTTCCTGGTCTTGGCAGGCGAAGAGGGGATGGATGTAAGAGATACATCCTAGAAACCTTATTGAACTTTTAGGACGTATCTCTTACGTCCAAATTCCTCAGAGGGTTCAGTGATAATAGATCCTTCTCCTGCATACATACAAAGACTATTGATCTCATCCTTAGTCTCCCACCCCAATTTTATTGGCTATCCCCCTTTTATATATATCTAGTCCATCCTCCAGTCGGGTCTTCCTGGTCTTGGCAGGCGAAGAGGGGATGGATGTAAGAGATACATCCTAGAAACCTTATTGAACTTTTAGGACGTATCTCTTACGTCCAAATTCCTCAGAGGGTTCAGTGATAATAGATCCTTCTCCCGCATACATACAAAGACTATTGATCTCATCCTTAGTCTCCCACCCCAATTTTATTGGCTATCCCCCCCGTTATATATCTACCATAGTCCATCCTCCAGTCGGGTCTTCCTGGTCTTGGCAGGCGAAGAGGGGATGGATGTAAGAGATACATCCTAGAAACCTTATTGAACTTTTAGGACGTATCTCTTATGTCCATCCCCTCTCCGCCTGCCAAGATAAGGAATATCCGACTGGAGGACACGCTAGATATATAGCGGGGGGATAGCAGATAAATTTGGGGTGGGAGATAAGGGATGAGAACCTGTAGTCTTTGTGTGCGGGCGAATAATACATTATCGCTTAACCCTCTAAGGATTTTGCACGTAAAAGATGCGTCCTACAAATTCGATAACGTTTCTAGGATGTATCTCTTATGTCCAGCCCCTCTCCGCCTGCCAAGACCAGGAAGACCTGGCTAAAGGACAACAAAATCAATATATAATAGGGGGATAGTGCATAAGGTTAGGGTAGGCGATAAGGGATGAGATCTCTAGTTGTATGTGTCGGGGTGAATGAAGGTTCTCTAAAGGAATTTGAATGTTAGAGATACGCCCTACATGTCCGATAGAGTTTCAAGGATGTATCTCTTACGTCCCGCTCCCCTCCCCCTGCCGCTAATACCGGCGATTACCGGCTGTCAAAATGACACTTACAGATAGTCTGCAGGTGTCGTGGAGGAGGCAGTAATGTATCATTCACCCGCAGACATTAGAAGGTCTCATTCCTTATCTCTACAATCTATCAATGTTTTGTTTCATTGTATCCACTATTACACTCCGATGAAGATCAGAGGTGTGACCTCCGCATAGGACATTGTTTTCTTTTATTGCTTTTATTTATTACTAATGTCAGTGTTACATAACAAGAAAAGGCACAACAAATGTCTTGTGTACATTCTTTTATTTTATTTTTTTCTGTCAATAAATTCCATAGAAAATTAAATATTTTTTGAAAAACAGAATTACCAAAAAGTCATTTTTTGTTCTTTTAAAAAAAAAAAAAATATATATATATATATATATATATATATATATATATATATATATATATACGTATTAGTTTTTTTTTTTTTAAGCACTGATAAAGTTATTGCCAAATAATAGAAATGGGCGCCATCATAAAATTTGTTTTTTTTTCGTTCCGTACGAAGAAAAAAAATCGTGTTTCGGAATTCATGTACGAAATTCAATTTGGATTCATATGAAATACAAATTTTCGCTAGATTCGTAAACTTTTCGTTAAAATAACAAAAGTTTGTTATGATGAATTTATCATTAGGAGGGGTTCCCACCATCCCTGCGCTGTGCTGACTTCCTCTGATTGGTGAACAAAACACCAGTCACGTTTCTGTTAATTTGGATCCGGAATTCATTAACGAAATTTCGTATTTCGTATGAAATTCGTAAGCATAGAAATTCCCCATATGGTTCCCACCATCCCTGTGCTGACTTCCCGGGTCTGTACGCCCGCTGTGCCCATTATGAGGGGTTCCCACCATTCCTGTGCTGAGTTCCCGGGTCTGTACACCCGCTGTGCCCATTATGAGGGGTTCCCACCATCCCTGTGCTGACTTCCCGGGTCTGTACACCTGCTGTGCCCATTATGAGGGGTTAATTTTGTTTTATTGAAAATCTTACAAACAACAACTTATATACAATAAAACCATAATAAATAAATAAAAACATATTTACAAAATAATTGAATATCATTATACAGACCAGAAAGAACAAGAACAAAATAAACAGTGCAAAAACAGATTGCGCATTACATAATCCCTATGGGAGAGCCAGACTAAGGAACATCACCGTCACCATGCATGGAGCCTTTTATCAAAATTGTATTTGATCTGAAAATCTAAGGGAGTGAAAGAAGAATACAAAGAAAGCCGCACACCCCGAGATCAACAGGCAGCAGCTACAGAGCCCTGATATTCCTCCACGCCTTTATCCAGGCCTCCTGCTGCCACCTGTCTTTCTCAAGACCCCGAATCTTCCCAACCTCACCCAGAATGTTCTGCATCACCACTTCCACAGGGAGGATTTTACCCCGTAAGGATACCTGACACCGTGCACTCCACGTGAAATAACGGACTACTAAACTAACTAAAAAAAGTGTTTCCAAATCATAATCCCGACGAGTCTGGAAAGCCCCATACACCCACTCTGCATAACTCATATGGGGGAGGAAGGGTATACTCAGAGCCCTCCCCACCCTCTTGTACACCTCTATATTAAAAGGGCACTGAAGTAGAAAGTGATCCATGGACTCCACCACTCCTCCACACTCCACTCTCGGGCAGCCCCGATCACTCATGGAAAGAAACTTCAAGTTGCCCTTCACATATAGTTTTCCATGAAAGGCAAGCCAAGCCTGATCCCTAAACTTCATTGGGATTCTCTCCAAATTAATCAACCGCAAACCCACCCCCAAAACCAGGCTTGGGCAATCCCTCAAGGCCAGTGGCTCGCAAAAAACAGAGCTCATGATCCGCTTCTCAAGAAGTTTCCTTGGAAGAGATCTGACTTCTCCTGCTGTTACTTGCCACTGCCGAAGCATTTTCAAACACGGGGCAACATAAGCCGGGAGCTTATCATGCTTGACCCTCAGGCTCTTCACTGGCCCACCATTTTCCCAGTCTCGCAGAAAGGGCCTAAACCAGGACTGGAAAATACCAACCCACCCAGGCGGTCTCTCTGCCAACATGTTACCAAGATTGTACTTCACAAACATCAGAGAGAAAAAGACTACAGGGTTGATCATCCCTAGACCACCCTCCCGCCTAGAAAGGTAAGTCACATTCCTTTTGACAAGGTTTATTCTGTTCCCCCATAACAGCTGGAAGAAACAAGTATAGACCCTGGTATAGAGAGAAGCTGGCAAAACGCAAACAAAACTGACATATAGAAAAATCGGAATCAGGTAAGTCTTGATCAGATCAACCTTTTCCCTCAAGGAAAGCTGCCAACCTTTCCAGCTTGCCACCTTGGCATCGGCATTCTCCAGCCTGTTCACCCAATTTGCATGACCATAGTCACCTGGGCCAAATTCAATGCCTAGAACTCTAATTTTTTGCTGGGGCTCCGGGAAGTCATCCGGGAGAACAAAGCTCTCACCTTCCACGCCCATCCAGAAAGCTTCACACTTGTCCTGGTTGACCTTTGAACCTGATGCCTCTGAATACTGCGTTATCACTGAGACCACCTCCTGCGCCTCTCCAGTCCCAGAGACAAAAACAGAAACATCATCAGCATAGGCCACAACTTTCAAAGGAGGCTCACCAGCGATGCCCAAAGGTACTCCACACAATGGCCCATTCTCCAGCCTTCTGATGAAGGGGTCAATTGCAAATGCATATAACAGAGGACTCAATGGGCACCCCTGACGCACACCCGAGCCGACCACAAAGGGTTGCCCGACCCAACCATTAACTAGCGGAAAGCTTTCAGCCCCTTTGTACAAAATCTTAAGCCAATCAATGAAACCCCCCTCCAGGCCATATCTGCCAAGAAGCAGCCATAAGTACTCATGATTAACCCGATCAAAGGCCTTAGCCTGATCCAATGTCAGCAAAAATTTACCCCAACCAGCAGCCCTACAACGCTCCAAGGCCTCCCGGACGGCTAACACTGCTGAGAAAGTGCTTCTACCTTGGACCGAACAGTGCTGGTGGTGGGATAACAAACTGCCTGCCACTGGCGAAAATCGCCAGAAAAAAATCTTTGCCAGTATCTTTCTATCGACACTAAGAAGGCTAATGGGGCGCCAATTCTCAATCATCGAAGGATCTTTACCCTTTGACAGAAGGATCACTGCAGATTGCCTCATGGAGGGAGGGAGAGAACCCTCCTGCAAACAGCTATTAAAAACCTCCGCAAGGTAGGGAGCCAGGATCGTCTTAAAACATTTATAAAACTCAGCTGTCAACCCATCTGGCCCTGGCGTTTTCTTGATGGCCAGTTTATCAATAGCCTGGACTACCTCATCTGCAGTGATTTCATCTGTCAAATTCATCAAAGGAACATTACTCTCCAGTCCTGGTGTAGAGTCCAAAAAACCCAACATCCTTGTCCGATCAAGGTTCCTTCCTCCCAGGAGATCTGCATAGTATGACCTGACCACCTCCAGGATCCCTGACCTAGACTTCGTCAGGGAGCCCGTACTGTCCTTCAGGCCATGGACCGTCTTAACTGCTACGCTCTGTTTACAGTTCTGGTAAGGGTCAGGTGAATGGTATTTCCCGTAATCCCTCTCCTGAACCAAAGAGGCGTGCCGGTCATATTCATGTCTCCTAAGGAGGAGCTTCACCTCAGAGATCGCCCCAGAATCTCCTCCATTCGAAACAAGGCGGTCAAGTTTCCTCCGCAAACGCTGGTAGGTGATATACTTATCTTGCTGCTTCTTTCTTCCTATGGCCTTGAAAAGCCTAACAGTCCGCTGTTTTACAAGCTCCCACCATTCTGACTTGCTGTTGCAAAAGTCTAGGACCGTTACCTGTGCTTGAAAAAAATCCTCAAAGGATTGTCTTACTCTCTCGTCTTCCAGGAGGGCCGAATTCAATCTCCAGATACCCCTCCCCCTAGGTGGCATGTCTGAGGCATTCAGAGTCACAGACAGAATACAGTGGTCAGAAAACTCCACTGCCCGACACACAGGGGCCGAAAAAGCAGAGTCTCCCTTTAAAAAAAACCTATCTATCCTACTCTGACTACTACCTCTCTGAAAAGTGAACCCCGTGCTGTCTGGGCAACGCTTAATGTGCGCATCTACCAGACCTGCTTCCCTAACTATCGCATTGAGAAAAAGGGTGTCATAGCCCAGCTTATCTCTGAAACCTCTCCTGTCTTTAGACCTAGTAATGGTGTTGAAATCACCTCCAAAGATAACCTGCTGGGCCGTAAAAAGAAAAGGCTTAATCTTTGTAAGGAGGCATTTCCTGTCCCACTTTGTCTGGGGACCATAGATGTTAATCAGGCGCAAGTCCTGCCCCCTTACAGAGACGTCCAAGACCATGCATCTCCCAATCTCTACCTCAATTACCCGCCGGCACGTTACCATACCAGAAAAAAGGACTGCAACCCCGCTGTAAGGCTCGGCCGCAAGAGACCAAAATGAGGGACCACGTCTCCACTCCTTCTTTGCCAGATGTATATCGGCCAGACTACTCAGATGGGTCTCTTGTAAAAACAAAATGTCAGCATCAAACTCGCTGAGCAAAAATAAGGCCATATGACGAGCACTTACTGATCTCAAACTGGCAACATTAATGGTTGCCACTTTTAACGGAGTGGGAACTGCCATTAGGGTAATTGAGGCAGACGTTTCTTAGCCTGACTACTCCCTCTGCCTGGAGAACCAGCACGCTTTGTTGCGCCCTGGCACTCATCATCCATGGAGGACGCTGAACTGAACGAGTCCCAATCATCATCATCGTCCGACAGGACCTTAAACTTATTTTTCAAAGGCAAAACTTCAGGATTGAAGGGAACTGAACCCCTTTTTTTCCTTATTTTGCCCCTCCTCCTCCTATCCTCCAACCACTCCATATCATCTTTGGATAAACCACAACCAGCCTCCCCACACCTATCCTCCCCTTCAACCCCCTCCCCCCCACTCTCCCTTCCCTTATCTACCACCAGGCCAGCCTCCCCACTATTTTCCCCACTCCTCTGGCCCCCACGATCTGCAATAGGAACCCTGCAGCGTCGGGGGAGGGGGACTGGCACCACACCTGATGCACCAGCCTCAGCACCTCTTGCTGCCTCTGCAATTTTAGAAGACACAGAAGGATAAGACACAGAAGGATTGGACACATTCTTGGCAACTGAAACTTTACATACAGGCTGGGAGGACACAGGCACATTGGGTACTGGCACAGACTGGGGAGACACAGACCCATTGGGTATGGGCACAGACTGGGGAGACACAGACCCATTGGGTATGGGCACAGACTGGAGAGACACATTGGGTATTGGCACAGACTGGGGAGACACATTGGGTATTGGCACAGACTGGGGAGACACATTGGGTATTGGCACAGACTGGGGAGACACATTGGGTATTGGCACAGACTCAGATGGGATCACAGGCCCTCCAGCTGATGAGCTCTGCGCATCCTCCATGTCCGGACGGAAAAACTCCCTCATGAGCTCAGGCTTATTGTGCATTGCCTCAGGACACTGACTATAAGGATGTCCCACTGCATTGCACAGATTACACCTTATAATATTACAATCCTTTGCCAAATGTCCTATACCCTGACACAGGGAGCACTTCATTACTGGACAGGAGGATGCAAGATGCCCTTTATCTCCACATTTATTGCAGAGCTTTGGCTGGCCCGGGTAGAAGATGGTCAGCCTGTCCCTCCCCAGGAAAGCTGAGGATGGCAGATGTTGGACAACATTGTCAATAACCTTTAGTTTCAGCTGCACAGACCATCCCCCTGTCCATATTCCCCGATCGTCCAAAATCTTTCTCAGGGGGCTCAGGACATCCCCATACCTCCTCAACCATACAGTCAGATCCCCTTGTGGTATGGATTCATTGCGCACAAGAATTGTCACCATCTTAATGAGGGGCTGGCGGGAGATAAGTTTGGGGATGAGCCCTTTCCAGTCCGGCAGGCCCCTACACACGTGTTCAAACTTCTCCCAAAATATGTCCAGAGACTCGGGACGGATAAAGGACAAATCATATTCATAGGAACCTGCCGGACTGATCAGGGCGAAGATATCCGCAGGCCTAAACCCCATCTGCAGGATTTTATCCACCACCACCCTCCTATGTGGGGGGTTTCCATCACCTTCCCATTTCAATTGTACAACATTCCTCCTTTTAAACAGGGAGAAAGATAGAAAGTCCCCATGTTCCCTCCCTGCTTGTTCCCCCTTCCCAGATCCTGTGGCAGCAACACCAGCATAAGTTTTTCTTCCAGCATTTGCAGTCTTGTCCTCAGATACATTCAAACCTGCTGGCAGAGAGTGTGAATCAGCTGGGATAGCAGTCTTCTGATTAGCAGGACCCACCCCCTCCCCCGAACACTCAGCTGCAATCCTGGGAGATATCACAGTCTTGGCTGCTGCAGACTCCTGGAGAGCTGTAGTACTACTGCTCCCAGCATCTCCTCCACCATTCACAGGAACAGCCGCTGTGCCTGGTCCAGGCAAAGTCTCTGTATTGTCCATGGACCTCTCTGCAGACTGAAGCTGACAGTTATTAGCAGATGTATTTGCTTGCTGTATATTGTCTATGGGTCTGGGCTGACTGTCTGCAGTACCACAACCCTCAGCAGGCCCATTGTTATTAAAGATCCCACCATCCTGCACACACACTGTACCTGCACCTGCTCTCTCCACAGGAATAGGAACGGTGTCCATCTTCTCCTCACCTTCCTGGGGAGCTGAATCTGGACTGGCCTCCAGTTTGCTGATCAGATCCAACATGTTAGAACCTTCATCCTCCTGCTGGGATGTTCCACATTGCTGGGGAGGGAAGGGGACAGAGGCCTCCGCCATTGAGGGTTCAGCAGATGTCTGAGATGTTGAAGAGCTGGGCTCATCCTCCGGGCCCACTTTCTCACTCTCTGCTTCCATCTCCTCGCTCTCCATGCAGGAAGAAGCTCCTTTCCTCAGTTGATTAAATCGCTCCTCGTTTTTATATTTTTCTTTAAAAGCTCCACTATTCTCCTTCAGAGAACTCACCAATTCTTTCTGCTTCCGCAGAGCTTGTTCCAGGTCCTTCAATTCAGGCCTCAGAGCCGGTCTCTTCTTACTGAAGACTTTGGCACAAATCTGCTTCTTCTTTTTAAATTCAGCTTTCAAAGCTCCCAACTTCTCCTCTTCCTTCTCAATCCGCTTCAGCGTTTCCACAATCCTCCGTCTAAAGGAAGACAGAGATTCATCCTTCCTTGGGCCAGGCCCAGAATCTTCCGCAGGTTGAGGCCTATCCAGGGGGCCCCCGCCAGGGTCCTCCCCAGGATCCAGCATCCTTCCTGGGGCAGAGGAGTAACTCTAGCCCCTGGTCTCTGGAAGCACAGGAGCAAAGGAACTAGCAACCTCTCACCTCGCTGTCAAGGAGAGGAATGGCAGTTTCCCACCATCCCTGTGCTGAGTTCCCGGGTCTGTACACCCGCTGTGCCCATTATGAGGAGTTCCCACCATCCCTGTGCTGACTTCCCAGGTCTGTACACCGGCTGTGCCCATTATGAGGGGTTCTCACCATCCCTGTGCTGAGTTCCCGGGTCTGTACACACGCTGTGCCCATTATGAGGAGTTCCCACCATCCCTGTGCTGACTTCCCGGGTCTGTACACCCGCTGTGCCCATTATGAGGGGTTCCCACCATGCCTGTGCTGAGTTCCCAGGTCTGTACACCCGCTGTGCCCATTATGAGGGGTTCCAACCAGCTGTGCTGAGTTCCCAGGTCTGTACACCTGCTGTGCCCATTATGAGGGGTTCCCACCATCCCTGTGCTGAGTTCCCGGGTCTGTACACCCGCTGTGCCCATTATGAGGGGTTCCCACCATCCCTGATCTGAGTTCCCGGGTCTGTACACCTGCTGTGCCCATTATGAGGGGTTCCCACCATCCCTGTACTGAGTTCCCGGGTCTGTACACCCGCTGTGCCCATTATGAGGGGTTCCAACCAGCTGTGCTGAGTTCCCAGGTCTGTACACCTGCTGTGCCCATTATGAGGGGTTCCCACCATCCCTGTGCTGAGTTCCCGGGTCTGTACACCCGCTGTGCCCATTATGAGGGGTTCCCACCATCCCTGATCTGAGTTCCCGGGTCTGTACACCTGCTGTGCCCATTATGAGGGGTTCCCACCATCCCTGTACTGAGTTCCCGGGTCTGTACACCTGCTGTGCCCATTATGAGGGGTTCCCACCATCCCTGATCTGAGTTCCCGGGTCTGTACACCTGCTGTGCCCATTATGAGGGGTTCCCACCATCCCTGTGCTGAGTTCCCGGGTCTGTACGCCCGCTGTGCCCATTATGAGGGGTTCCCACCATCCCTGTGCTGAGTTCCCGGGTCTGTACACACACTGTGCCCATTATGAGGAGTTCCCACCATCCCTGTGCTGACTTCCCGGGTCTGTACACCCGCTGTGACCATTATGAGGGGTTTCCACCATCCCTGTGCTGAGTTCCCAGGTCTGTACACACGCTGTGCCCATTATGAGGAGTTCCCACCATCCCTGTGCTGACTTCCCGGGTCTGTACACCCGCTGTGCCCATTATGAGGAGTTCCCACCATCCCTGTGCTGACTTCCCGGTTCTGTACACCCGCTGTGCCCATTATGAGGGGTTCCAACCAGCTGTGCTGAGTTCCCAGGTCTGTACACCTGCTGTGCCCATTATGAGGGGTTCCCACCATCCCTGTGCTGAGTTCCCGGGTCTGTACACCCGCTGTGCCCATTATGAGGGGTTCCCACCATCCCTGATCTGAGTTCCCGGGTCTGTACACCTGCTGTGCCCATTATGAGGGGTTCCCACCATCCCTGTGCTGAGTTCCCGGGTCTGTACACCCGCTGTGCCCATTATGAGGGGTTCCCACCATCCCTGTGCTGAGTTCCCGGGTCTGTACATCCGCTGTGCCCATTATGAGGGGTTCCCTCCATCCCTGTGCTGAGTTCCCGGGTCTGTACATCCGCTGTGCCCACTATGAGGAGTTCCCACCATCCCTGTGCTGAGTTCCCGGGTCTGTACAGCCGCTGTGCCCATTATGAGGGGTTCCCTCCATCCCTGTGCTGAGTTCCCGGGTCTGTACACCCGCCGTGCCCATTATGAGGGGTTCCCAGCACCCCTGTGCTGAGTTCCCGGGTCTGTACAGCCGCTGTGCCCATTGTGAGGGGTTCCCACCATCCCTGTGCTGAGTTCCCGGGTCTGTACACCCGCTGTGCCCATTGTGAGGGGTTCCCACCATCCCTGTGCTGAGTTCCCGGGTCTGTACACCCGCTGTGCCCATTATGAGGGGTTCCCTCCATCCCTGCGCTGTGCTGACTTCCTGGGTTTTTATCTTTTAGGTTCATTAACTTTCCATTAATTACGAATTTTCGATATGAATATGGATCCGAGATTCGTAAACGAAATTTCGTATTTCGTAAGGAATTCGTATGCATAAAAATTTGTATTTGGATTCCTACGAATTTCTGGAAATTCGTAAGAATTTTCGTTTCATATGAAACTAATCGCACATGTCTACCAAATAAAAAAAAAGTCTGGTCCATGGAGGGTGCACCGGTATGAGGGCTGGTAAGTGGTAAAGCTGCAATTGCAATTTTTTAAATAAAATAATTTTCTTCATTTTTTTTTTTTTGCTCTCAGCGCTGATTTCCTGCAGCCTCTTTCAGCCACTTCCCGTCTTGCATACTTTGACAGGACCCGACGTCTTCTCATGACGGCAGTGCACCGCAAGACGTGTGTCAACGCGGCCACTTGTACCCGCGATCAGGGGCACGTGTGACACAGTGACAACATCCAATCACAATTAGGAGACAGTTGTCACCCCATAACAGGAAGTGCTTGAGTGAGACCCTTCATGGAAGTGACAACTCACTCAGCATTTGGGAGTCAGAGACAGAGTGTTACCACATCACAGCCACTAGATGGTGCTGGCGGTCCTAGGTAATAAAGGTATTAAAGCGAATGTGAAGTCTATCAATAAATAAGTATATATAAATAAATAGGTGCTTCCACCTCCTGCAAGTTAATGCCATAATGTGCTAGTATCAAAAAGGAACAAAGGCGCCTCATGGCAGTGTGACAGCTCGCTCAGTGATTGGGAGACAGGCACAGAGTGTTACCACATTACAGCCACTAGATGGTGCTGGTGATCCTTAGGTAATAAATGTATTAAACCTGTTGTAAAGTAAAAAAAAAAAAAAAAAAAATTGTCACTTGTCATCCAATGGTAATTTACATCACATGGCATTTACAAGGCACTTAAATAGTCCCTGTGACCAACTTCAAACAATAGCAGGTAAAAGCACAGAAAAAGGGCGCTAATGTAAAGGGGGACAGTGATTGGGGGGACTGTGATGTGAAGGGAGTAGGTGATGGGTGGGGGGACTGTGATGTGAAGGGGGTAGGTGATGGGTAGGGGGACTGTGATGTGAAGGGGGTAGGTGATGGGTGGGGGGACTGTGATGTGAAGGAGGTAGGTGATGGGGGGGCTGTGATGTGAAGGAGGTAGGTGATGGGGGAACTGTGATGTGAAGGGAGTAGGTGATGGGAGAACTGTGATGTGAAGGGGGTAGGTGATGGGGGGACTGTGATGTGAAGGGGGTAGGTGATGGGGGGACTGTGATGTGAAGGGAGTAGGTGATGGGAGAACTGTTATGTGAAGGGGTAGGTGATGGGAGAACTGTGATGTGAAGGGGGTAGGTGATGGGGGGACTATGATGTGAAGGAGGTAGGTGATGGGGGAACTGTGATGTGAAGGGAGTAGGTGATGGGAGAACTGTGATGTGAAGGGGGTAGGTGATGGGGGGACTGTGATGTGAAGGAGGTAGGTGATGGGGGGACTGTGATGTGAAGGAGGTAGGTGATGGGGGAACTGTGATGTGAAGGGGGTAGGTGATCGGGGGGGCTGTGATGTGAAGGGGGTAGGTGATCGGGGGGGCTGTGATGTGAAGGGAGTAGGTGAGGGGGGCTGTGATGTGAAGAGAGTAGGGGAGGGGGGACTGTGATGTGGAGGTAGGTGATGGGGGACTGTGATGTGAAGGAGGTAGGTGATGGGGGACTGTGATGTAAAGGAGGTAGGTGATGGGGGGGGGTGCTGTGATGTGAAGGAGGTAGGTGATGGGTGGATTGTGATGTGAAGAAGTAGGTGACGGGGGGATTGTGATGTGAAGGAGGTAGGTGATGGGGAGGGTGTAGGTGATGGGGGTAGGTGATGGGGGGGACTGTGATGTGAAGGAGGTAGGTGATGGGGGGACTGTGATGTGAAGGAGGTAGGTGATGGGGGGACTGTGATGTGAAGGGGTAGGTGATGGGGGGACTGTGATGTGAAGGGGTAGGTGATGGGAGGGCTGTTATATGAAGGGGTAGGTGATGGGGGGGACTGTGATGTGAAGGGGTAGGTGATGGGGGGACTGTGATGTGAAGGGGTAGGTGATGGGGGGACTGTGATGTGAAGGAGGCAGGTGATGGGGGGCTGTGATGTGAAGGAGGTAGGTGATTGAGGGGGATTGTGATGTAAAGGAGGTAGGTGATGGGGAGGGAGTAGGTGATGGGGGTGACTGTGATGTGAAGGAGGTAGGTGATGGGGGGACGGGGGGACTGTGATGTGAAGGAGGTAGGTGATGGGGGGACTGTGATGTGAAGGGGTAGGTGATAGGGGGGACTGTTATGTGAAGGGGTAGGTGATGGGGGGACTGTGATGTGAAGGGGTAGGTGATGGGGGTACTGTGATGTGAAGGAGTAGGTGATGGGGGGGACTGTGATGTGAAGGGGTAGGTGATGGGGGGACTGTGATGTGAAGGGGTAGGTGATGGGGGGACTGTGATGTGAGGGGGTAGGTGATGGGGGGGACTGTGATGTGAGGGAGGGAGGTGAAGGGGGGGACTGTGATGTGAAGGGGTAGGTGATGGGGGGGGACTGTGATGTGAAGGGGTAGGTGATGGGGGGCTGTGATGTGAAAGGGTAGGTGATGGGCGGAGACTGTGATGTGAAGGGGTAGGTGATGGGGGGGACTGTGATGTGAGGGAGGTAGGTGATGGGGGGACTGTGATGTGAAGGAGGTAGGTGATGGGCGAGGACTGTGATGTGAAGAGGTAGATGATGGGGGGGACTGTGATGTGAAGGGTGTAGGTGAGGGGGGGACTGTGGTGTGAAGGGGTAGATGATGGGGAGACTGTGATGTGAAGGGTGTAGGTGATGGGGGGGACTGTGATGTGAAGGGGTAGGTGATGAGAGGGACTGTGATGTGAAGGGGTAGGTGATGGGGAGGGCTGTGATGTGCAGGGGTAGGTGATGGGGGGGACTGTGATGTGAAGGGGTAGGTTATGGGGGGACTGTGATGTGAAGGGGTAGGTGATGGGGGGGACTGTGATGTGAAGGGGTAGGTGATGGGGGGCTGTGATGTGAAGGGGTAGGTGATGGGGGGGACTGTGATGTGAAGGTGTAGGTGATGGGGGGGACTGTGATGTGAAGGGGTAGGTTATGGGGGGGACTGTGATGTGAAGGGGTAGGTGATGGGGGGACTGTGATGTGAAGGGGTATGTTATGGGGGGGACTGTGATGTGAAGGGGTAGGTGATGGGGGGACTGTGATGTGAAGGGGTATGTTATGGGGGGGACTGTGATGTGAAGGGGTAGGTGATGGGGGGGCTGTGATGTGAAGGGGTAGGTGATGGGGGGGACTGTGATGTGAAGGGGGTAGGTGATGGGGGACTGTGATGTGAAGGGGGTAGGTGATACACTAAGGTAACACAAGTGCGATACCTTAGTGCGGGGGTCTCCAAACTGTGGTCTGCGGTCCCTCTACAAGAATTTCTTCGGCCCTCATCTCCTTAATGGTCACAGAATGAGGACTGAGGTCTGCAGAGGCTGCCCATGGACTACACTTCACCCTCCCCCCCTCACCTGCACTCAGGCCGTATAAGGGTGAGGACTCTGAAGATGAACCTGACGTAAAAGGGGACTCTGATATAAGGTAAGACTTTTATGGGGACTCTGACGCAGGGGGGGGGGGACTCTAATAGAAACCCTGATGTAAAAAGGAATCTAATAGGTACCCTAATGTAAGAGGGACTCTGATGGAGATTCTGGTGTAATGAGAATCTAATAACGACCCTGATGTAAGGTGGGACTCTGATGGGGACCTTGATGTAAAATGGATTTGGCATTCTGATGTAATGGGGACATTGACGGGGATCCTGATGTAAGAGGGGGGGGGGGCCTTGATGCAAGACTGTACCTCATGTAAGGGAGACTTGGCTGGGGATTCTGATGTAAGGAAGTTGGATGTTACAATCTGGGGGGATGGGAGTGATGTCACAGTCTAGGGGGGGGTGGGAGGGATGTCACAGTCTGGGGGGGGTGGGAGGGATGTCACAGTCTGGGGGGGATGGGAGGGATGTCGCAGTCTGGGGGGGGTGGGAGGGATGTCGCAGTCTGGGGGGGGTGGGAGGGATGTCGCTGTCTGGGGGTATGGGAGGGATGTCACAGTCTAGGGGGGAATGGGAGGGATGTCACTGTCTGGAGGGATGGGAGGGATGTCACAATCTGGGGGGGAAGGGAGGGATGTCGCAGTCTGGGGGGGTGGGAAGGATGTCACTGTCTGGGGGAGATGGGAGGGATGCCGCAGTCTGGGGGGGTGGGAGTGATGTCACTGTCTGGGGGGGTGGGAGGGATGTCGCAGTCTGGGGGGGGTGGGAGGGATGTCGCAGTCTGGGGGGATGGGAGGGATGTCGCAGTCTGGGGGGGATGGGAGGGATGTCACAATCTGGGGGGATAGGAGGGATGTCGCAGTCTGGGGGGGATGTCGCAGTCTAGGGGGGGTGGGAGGGATGTTGCAGTCTGGTGGGGATGGGAGGGATGTCACAATCTGGGGGGATAGGAGGGATGTCGCAGTCTGGGGGGATGTCACAATCTGGGGGGATGGGAGGGATGTCGCAGTCTGGGGGGGATGGGAGGGATGTCGCAGTCTAGGGGGGGTGGGAGGGATGTTGCAGTCTGGTGCGGATGGGAGGGATGTCACAATCTGGGGGGATAAGAGGGATGTCACAGTCTGGGGGGGATGGGAGGGATGTCGCAGTCTAGGGGGGGTGGGAGGGATGTTGCAGTCTGGGGGGGATGGGAGGGATGTCACAATCTGGGGGGATGGGAGGGATGTCGCAGTCTGGGGGGGATGTCGCAGTCTAGGGGGGGTGGGAAGGATGTTGCAGTCTGGTGGGGATGGGAGGAATGTCACAATCTGGGGGGATAGGAGGGATGTCGCAGTCTGGGGGATGTCACAATCTGGGGGGATGGGAGGGATGTCGCAGTCTGGGGGGGATGGGAGGGATGTCGCAGTCTAGGGGGGGTGGAAGGGATGTTGTAGTCTGGTGCGGATGGGAGGGATGTCACAATCTGGGGGGATAGGAGGGATGTCCCAGTCTGGGGGGATGGGAGGGATGTCACAATCTGGGAGGGATGTCGCAGTCTGGGGGGGATGGGAGGGATGTCACAATCTGGGGGGATGGGAGGGATGTCGCAGTCTGGGGGGGATGGGAGGGATGTCGCAGTCTGAAGGGGATGGGAGGGATGTCGCAGTCTAGGGGGGGTGGGAGGGATGTTGCAGTCTGGGGGGGATGGGAGGGATGTCACAATCTGGGGGGATGGGAGGGATGTCGCAGTCTGGGGGGGATGGGAGGGATGTTGCAGTCTAGGGGGGGTGGGAGGGATGTTGCAGTCTGGGGGGGATGGGAGGGATGTTGCAGTCTGGGGGGGATGGGAGGGATGTCACAATCTGGGGGGATAGGAGGGATGTCGCAGTCTGGGGGGGATGGGAGGGATGTCACAATCTGGGGGGATGGGAGGGATGTTGCAGTCTAGGGGGGGGTGGGAGGGATGTTGCAGTCTGGTGGGGATGGGAGGGATGTCGCAGTCTAGGGGGGGATGGGAGGGATGGGAGGGATGTCACTGTCTGGAGGGGGGGTCGCAGCACAGAGGTACATTTGGGGATGAAGACGACGTCTCTAATCTATTTTCCTTTAGCGGCGTCTAATCCACATGGAGATGTCAGCACAGACTGTGGGGGGATGGGGGGCTTAGGACGGACACCTCGCCGGTGTAAGTCAGCCCTTAAGGTGAATTCCTAAATACTCCAACTACAGAGGTCAGCGAGGTCTCCTGTGATTGGTCACGGACATTCACATATGCAATTGTTGCTAATTAGATTTAAAGCAAACTCTCAGTGACCTCAGTAGCTGCAGGCACTGTGGAGTAATTCAATCGGAGTTCTGCTTTAAAAAAAAAAAAAGTCAGCAGCTACAAATACTGCAGCTGCTGACTTTTAATGATCGGACACTTACCTGTCCCAGAGTCCAGCAAAGATTGAAGCCCCGCTTGTCCCCCCCCTCCTCTCTGTGGCGCCCTCACTGTGGGCACATGCGCAATCCGCGTACCGTGACTGGCCGGACACTCATCTGGGACCTGTGACGTGTCCAAGATGATTGCCAAGAGGGAGGGGGGAGAGGTGATCTCTTTTCCGGTGCCGCGGGAGGAAGTGGGAGCTGGGACCCTCTGAAAAGAGGGTATCCGACCCCCCCAAAGCAAAAACAAATGAACATGCCAAATGTGGCATGTCAGGGGGTCACCTCCCTTAAAGAGGAAGTTCCATTTTAATCCTCAATAAGCCTTCCTACAGCACTTTGATATATGTTCAAATCATCTGTGCCTGCTCCGCCCTTCTGGCCGTGACCCAGCAGCTCACCTCACTTTGCCCCCCCTCCCCCAAGGTTGCCACCTTTTCTTTAAGCCAAAAGCAAACACTTTAGTGGCCTGGGACACCTCTGGGTGAATCCCGGACAGGTGGCAACCATCCTACCACTCCCCCAACCCCCCTCCCCCCAGCAGTGACTCAGCAGCTCAGCTCACCTTGCCCTCCTCCCCCCCCAGCAGTGAAACACAGGACAGCAGGGGTCATTGCGTTCACTGGAAGCACATGTGTAAAGGGGCTACTGGAGGACATAGAAGTGCAGGGGTCATTGAAGGAGACAGGAGTGCAGCGGTCACTGGAGGAGACAGGAGAGCAGGGGTCACTGGAGGAGACAGGAGAGCAGGGGTCACTGGAGGACACAGGAGCGCAGGGGTCACTGGAGGAGACAGGAGAGTAGGGGTCACTGGAGGAGACAGGAGAGCAGGGGTCACTGGAGGACACAGGAGTGCAGGGGTCACTGGAGGAGACAGGAGCGCATGGGGTCACTGGAGGAGACAGGAGAGCAGGGGTCACTGGAGGAGACAGGAGAGCAGGGGTCACTGGAGGACACAGGAGCGCAGGGGTCACTGGAGGACAGGGGCGCAGGGGTCACTGGAGGAGACAGGAGCGCAGGGGTCACTGGAGGAGACAGGAGAGCAGGGGTCACTGGAGGAGACAGGAGAGCAGGGGTCACTGGAGGAGACAGGAGCGCAGGGGTCACTGGAGGAGACAAGAGCGCAGGGGTCACTGGAGGAGACAGGAGCGCAGGGGTCACTGGAGGAGACAGGAGCGCAGGGGTCACTGGAGGAGACAGGAGAGCAGGGGTCACTAGAGGACACAGGAGCGCAGGGGTCACTGGAGGAGACAGGAGCGCAGGGGTCACTGGAGGAGACAGGAGAGCAGGGGTCACTGGAAGAGACAGGAGCGCAGGGGTCACTGGAGGAGACAGGAGCGCAGGGGTCACTGAAGGAGACAGGAGAGCAGGGGTCACTGGAGGAGACAGGAGCGCAGGGGTCACTGAAGGAGACAGGAGAGCAGGGCTCACTGGAGGAGACAGGAGAGCAGGGGTCACTGGAGGAGACAGGAGAGCAGGGGTCACTGGAGGAGACAGGAGAGCAGGGGTCACTGGAGGAGACAGGAGAGCAGGGGTCACTGGAGGAGACAGGAGCGCATGGGGTCACTGGAGGAGACAGGAGAGCAGGGGTCACTGGAGGAGACAGGAGAGCAGGGGTCACTGGAGGACACAGGAGCGCAGGGGTCACTGGAGGACAGGGGCGCAGGGGTCACTGGAGGAGACAGGAGCGCAGGGGTCACTGGAGGAGACAGGAGAGCAGGGGTCACTGGAGGAGACAGGAGAGCAGGGGTCACTGGAGGAGACAGGAGCGCAGGGGTCACTGGAGGAGACAAGAGCGCAGGGGTCACTGGAGGAGACAGGAGCGCAGGGGTCACTGGAGGAGACAGGAGCGCAGGGGTCACTGGAGGAGACAGGAGAGCAGGGGTCACTAGAGGACACAGGAGCGCAGGGGTCACTGGAGGAGACAGGAGCGCAGGGGTCACTGGAGGAGACAGGAGAGCAGGGGTCACTGGAAGAGACAGGAGCGCAGGGGTCACTGGAGGAGACAGGAGCGCAGGGGTCACTGAAGGAGACAGGAGAGCAGGGGTCACTGGAGGAGACAGGAGCGCAGGGGTCACTGAAGGAGACAGGAGAGCAGGGGTCACTGGAGGAGACAGGAGAGCAGGGGTCACTGGAGGAGACAGGAGAGCAGGGGTCACTGGAGGAGACAGGAGAGCAGGGGTCACTGGAGGAGACAGGAGAGCAGGAGTCACTGGAGGAGACAGGAGAGCAGGGGTCACTGGAGGAGACAGGAGAGCAGGGGTCACTGGAGGAGACAGGAGAGCAGGGGTCACTGGAGGAGACAGGAGAGCAGGGGTCACTGGAGGAGACAGGAGTGCAGGGGTCACTGGAGGACACAGGAGCGCAGGGGTCACTGGAGGACACAGGAGAGCAGGGGTCACTGACAGGAGAGCAGGGGTCACTGGAGGAGACAGGAGAGCAGGGGTCACTGAAGGAGACAGGAGAGCAGGGGTCACTGGAGGAGACAGGAGCGCATGGGGTCACTGGAGGAGACAGGAGAGCAGGGGTCACTGGAGGAGACAGGAGAGCAGGGGTCACTGGAGGACACAGGAGCGCAGGGGTCACTGGAGGACAGGGGCGCAGGGGTCACTGGAGGAGACAGGAGCGCAGGGGTCACTGGAGGAGACAGGAGAGCAGGGGTCACTGGAGGAGACAGGAGAGCAGGGGTCACTGGAGGAGACAGGAGCGCAGGGGTCACTGGAGGAGACAAGAGCGCAGGGGTCACTGGAGGAGACAGGAGCGCAGGGGTCACTGGAGGAGACAGGAGCGCAGGGGTCACTGGAGGAGACAGGAGAGCAGGGGTCACTAGAGGACACAGGAGCGCAGGGGTCACTGGAGGAGACAGGAGCGCAGGGGTCACTGGAGGAGACAGGAGAGCAGGGGTCACTGGAAGAGACAGGAGCGCAGGGGTCACTGGAGGAGACAGGAGCGCAGGGGTCACTGAAGGAGACAGGAGAGCAGGGGTCACTGGAGGAGACAGGAGCGCAGGGGTCACTGAAGGAGACAGGAGAGCAGGGGTCACTGGAGGAGACAGGAGAGCAGGGGTCACTGGAGGAGACAGGAGAGCAGGGGTCACTGGAGGAGACAGGAGAGCAGGGGTCACTGGAGGAGACAGGAGAGCAGGAGTCACTGGAGGAGACAGGAGAGCAGGGGTCACTGGAGGAGACAGGAGAGCAGGGGTCACTGGAGAAGACAGGAGAGCAGGGGTCACTGGAGGAGACAGGAGAGCAGGGGTCACTGGAGGAGACAGGAGTGCAGGGGTCACTGGAGGACACAGGAGCGCAGGGGTCACTGGAGGACACAGGAGAGCAGGGGTCACTGACAGGAGAGCAGGGGTCACTGGAGGAGACAGGAGAGCAGGGGTCACTGAAGGAGACAGGAGAGCAGGGGTCACTGGAGGAGACAGGAGAGCAGGGGTCACTGGAGGAGACAGGAGAGCAGGGGTCACTGGAGGAGACAGGAGCGCAGGGGTCACTGAAGGAGACAGGAGAGCAGGGGTCACTGGAGGAGACAGGAGAGCAGGGGTCACTGGAGGAGACAGGAGAGCAGGGGTCACTGGAGGAGACAGGAGCGCAGGGGTCACTGGAGGACACAGGAGAACAGGGGTCACTGAAGGAGACAGGAGAGCAGGGGTCACTGGAGGAGACAGGAGAGCAGGGGTCACTGGAGGAGACAGGAGAGCAGGGGTCACTGGAGGAGACAGGAGAGCAGGGGTCACTGGAGGAGACAGGAGAGCAGGGGTCACTGAAGGAGACAGGAGAGCAGGGGTCACTGGAGGAGACAGGAGCGCAGGGGTCACTGGAGGAGACAGGAGCGCAGGGGTCACTGGAGGAGACAGAAGCACA
This sequence comes from Lithobates pipiens, assembly GCF_037356315.1. Lineage (NCBI taxonomy): Eukaryota > Metazoa > Chordata > Amphibia > Anura > Ranidae > Lithobates > Lithobates pipiens. The sequence continues at coordinate 4,954,387 of NW_027507871.1, read as the reverse complement.
GGGGTCACTGGAGGAGACAGGAGAGCAGGGGTCACTGGAGGAGACAGGAGCACAGGGGTCACTGGAGGAGACAGGAGAGCAGGGGTCACTGGAGGAGACAGGAGAGCAGGGGTCACTGGAGGAGACAGGAGCGCAGGGGTCACTGGAGGAGACAGGAGCACAGGGGTCACTGGAGGAGACAGGAGAGCAGGGGTCACTGAAGGAGATAGGAGAGCAGGGGTCACTGGAGGAGACAGGAGCGCAGGGGTCACTGGAGGAGACAGGAGAGCAGGGGTCACTGGAGGAGACAGGAGAGCAGGGGTCACTGGAGGAGACAGGAGCGCAGGGGTCACTGGAGGGCACAGGAGCGCAGGGGTCACGGCAGGACAAAGAAGCACAGGGGTCACTGGAAGAGACAGGAGCACAGGGGTCACTGGAGGACACAGGAGAGCAGGGGTCACTGGAGGAGACAGGAGCGAGGGGGGTCACGGCAGGACACAGGAGCACAGGGGTCACTGGAGGACACAGGAGAGCAGGGGGCACTGGAGGAGACAGGAGCGGAGGGGTCACGGCAGGACACAGGAGCGCAGGGGTCACTGGAAGAGACAGGAGCACAGGGGTCACTGGAGGAGACAGGAGCGCAGGGGTCACTGGAGGAGACAGGAGCGCAGGGGTCACTGGAGGAGACAGGAGCACAGGGGTCACTGGAGGAGACAGGAGAGCAGGGGTCACTGAAGGAGATAGGAGAGCAGGGGTCACTGGAGGAGACAGGAGCGCAGGGGTCACTGGAGGAGACAGGAGAGCAGGGGTCACTGGAGGAGACAGGAGAGCAGGGGTCACTGGAGGAGACAGGAGCGCAGGGGTCACTGGAGGGCACAGGAGGGCAGGGGTCACGGCAGGACAAAGAAGCACAGGGGTCACTGGAAGAGACAGGAGCACAGGGGTCACTGGAGGACACAGGAGAGCAGGGGTCACTGGAGGAGACAGGAGCGAGGGGGGTCATGGCAGGACACAGGAGCACAGGGGTCACTGGAGGACACAGGAGAGCAGGGGGCACTGGAGGAGACAGGAGCGCAGGGGTCACGGCAGGACACAGGAGCGCAGGGGTCACTGGAAGAGACAGGAGCACAGGGGTCACTGGAGGAGACAGGAGCGCAGGGGTCACTGGAGGAGACAGGAGCGCAGGGGTCACTGGAGGAGACAGAAACGCAGGGGTCACTGGAGGAGACAGGAGCGCAGGGGTCACTGGAGGAGACAGGAGCGCAGGGGTCACTGGAGGAGACAGGAGCGCAGGGGTCACTGGAGGACACAGGAGAGCAGGGGTCACTGAAGGAGACAGGAGAGCAGGGGTCACTGGAGGAGACAGGGGAGCAGGGGTCACTGGAGGAGACGGGAGCACAGGGGTCACTGGAGGAGACAGGAGAGCAGGGGTCACTGGAGGAGACAGGAGAGCAGGGGTCACTGGAGGAGACAGGAGAGCAGGGTTTACTAGAGGAGACAGGAGCGCAGGGGTCACTGGAGGAGACAGGAGAGCAGGGGTCACTGAAGGAGACAGGAGAGCAGGGGTCACGGAAGGAGACAGGAGAGCAGGGGTCACTGGAGGAGACAGGAGAGCAGGGGTCACTGGAGGGGACAGGAGTGCAGGGGTCACTGAAGGAGACAGGAGAGCAGGGGTCACTGGAGGAGACAGGAGCGCAGGGGTCACTGGAGGAGACAGGAGCGCAGGGGTCACTGGAGGAGACAGGAGAGCAGGGGTCACTGGAGGAGACAGGAGCGCAGGGGTCACTGGAGGAGACAGGAGAGCAGGGGTCACTGGAGGAGACAGGAGCGCAGGGGTCACTGGAGGAGACAGGAGCGCAGGGGTCACTGGAGGAGACAGGAGCGCAGGGGTCACTGGAGGAGACAGGAGCGCAGGGGTCACTGGAGGAGACAGGAGCGCAGGGGTCACTGGAGGAGACAGGAGCGCAGGGGTCACAGGAGGAGACAGGAGTGCAGGGGTCACAGGAGGAGACAGGAGCGCAGGGGTCACTGGAGGATACAGGAGCGAAGGGGTCACTGGAGGAGACAGGAGCGCAGGGGTCACAGGAGGAGACAGGAGCGCAGGGGTCACTGGAGGAGACAGGAGCGCAGGGGTCACTGGAGGAGACAGGAGCGCAGGGGTCACTGAAGGAGACAGGAGCGCAGGGGTCACTGGAGGAGACAGGAGCGCAGGGGTCACTGGAGGAGACAGGAGCGCAGGGGTCACTGGAGGAGACAGGAGCGCAGGGGTCACAGGAGGAGACAGGAGCGCAGGGGTCACAGGAGGAGACAGGAGCGCAGGGGTCACTGGAGGATACAGGAGCGAAGGGGTCACTGGAGGAGACAGGAGCGCAGGGGTCACAGGAGGAGACAGGAGCGCAGGGGTCACTGGAGGAGACAGGAGCGCAGGGGTCACTGGAGGAGACAGGAGCATACAGTAACATTTTACTTGAACGCTGAGCCATGTCTCTTCGTCATTTTACGCCGGTGCAAATAAGGAGAGCTTCCTTCCGATTGGCCATTGTGCCGGCCCTCCAGGTGAAACCCACTGGAGAGGTGACCCCATGCTGTATAGCAGGTGAATGTTACACTTTCATTGTTTTACATTAGACAAATTGGTGCAATGTGAATTCTGCTTTGCTGCTTTGGCACTTCGCCCCTTGTACCCCCTATGGCCCACGTCACACCAGCAATCCCGTCATCACTCACCTGTTTTCATGTATTGGTCGGTCACTGGGTGAGCGCCGATTCGGCTGTTCTGCTGTTTTTATCAGTGAGGGCAAAACAGATAGGTGTCCTCCATGTATGTTCGAGCATGTATCCTCTTATTGGCCAATTGTCACCATTGGCATAGGCCTAACACCAACCCTTCCTTGTGTAAACCAACAATTTGATGCTTCAGCAATCCAGCCTCTGCTACAATGATGGAACTGAACTCCATAATACTTACTTCTAATGATCCAACCTCTGTTCCACGATCCAACGCCTCTCGCTGCTGCTGACATATTCACGTGGCCATTAAAATGGAACTGGACTCCATAATACTTATCTCCAACAATCCAACCTCTGCTCAAACCACCCAATGCTTTAACAATGCAGCCTCCACTGCAACAATTCAACGTCCATGAGGTCCCTCATAGGTGCCAACACCTTCATATGCCCATTAAAGTGGAACTAAACTCCACAATAATTAATTCTAACAATCCAACCTCTACTCCAATGATCCGATGCTTCTATGGTCCAACCTCCACTCCAAAACTCCAACCTCCACAAGGTCCCTCACAGGTGCCGATGTCTTCACATGGCCATTAAGCATTACTGAATTCCACAATACTTACCTCCAATAATCCCACCTCTCCAGTCCTTCAACAATCCAACCTCCACTTCAACAATTCGACGTCTGTGAGGTACCTCATTGGTGCCAATATCGGAACTGAACTGAAAAATACTCCGGTGCTTCAATCATTCAACTTCCACTCCAACAATCCGAGGTCCATGAGGACTCTAGCCGGTGCCAACATCTTCACATGCCTATTACAGCAGAACTGAACGCCATAATCCAACATTCCCAACTCTACTCTCCCAATCCAGTACTTCAACGATCCGATGCTTCAATGATCCAACGATCTGTCATCTGCAAGGTCCGTCACCAGTGCTGACATCTTCATTTGGCCATAAAAGTGAAACTGAACTCCACAATACTTACCTCCAACAAACCAAACCCTATTCCAACGATCCAGTCCTTCAACGATCCAACCTCTACTCCAATGATCCGATGCTCCAACAATCCAATGCTTCGATGGTTCAACCTCCACTCCAGAAACTCCAACCTCCACTGTCAGGTCACCTTGAGGCGAGGTAACAGGTGCACACCGTAGGGATCCGGAGTGCACCGCAAGGTTGTGGACCCTACGGCTGACTGCTGCAGACGGGGGACAGATCCCACTGGGGATAGAGCGTGAGATTCCCTGGGGAGCGGAGTCTAAGAGCCAGCAGGTGTTCACCAGAGCCTCCAGTGGTGAGGATGGACTTGGCTGCAGCTGGCTCCAGGTCGCGACCCCCAGGGTCCCCCAGCTCACACCCACAGTAGGCAACAGGAGAATAGGGATGGTGAGGGACAAAGCCAAGGTCGGGACCACAAGCAGACAAGGATAGTCGGGTACACGCCAAAAGGTCAGGGTCACAGGCAAGCAGGGATAGTCAAGACACGCCAAAGTCGGTAACGGAAACCAGTAGCAGAGCACACGGCAGGAAACAGGAAGCTAATACACAATGGATACACAATGGTTGATCAGCACTGAGGCCTGCAGTGCACAGGTTAATATAGGGCTCCCTGATAGGGCTTGGGGTGGAGCCATGCTTAGAGGAGAGGTTTTAAAAAACCCCAGGTGGAAGTGGCTGGCCTCTTAGTCAGAACACATGAGGAGAGGTAAGCAAACACAGGAAGATCACTGCATAACCATGACATCCACAAGGTCCCTCACAGGTGCCAATGTCTTCACATGGCCATTAAGCATTACTGAATTCCACAATACTTACCTCCAATAATCCCACCTCTGCTCCGACGATCCAGTCCTTTAACAATCCAACCTCCACTTCAACAATTCGACGTCTGTGAGGTACCTCATTGGTGCCAATATCTTCACATTGGCCATTAAAGTGGAACTGAACTGAAAAATACTCCGGTGCTTCAATCATTCAACTTCCACTCCAACAATCCAAGGACCATGAGGTCTCTAGCCGGTGCCAACATCTTCACATGCCTATTACAGCAGAACTGAACTCCATAATATTTACCTCCAACATTCCGTCACCCATGCTGACATCTTCATTTGGCTATAAAAGTAAAACTGAACTCCACAATACTTACCTCCAACAAACCAAACCCTATTCCAACGATCCAGTCCTTCAACGATCCAACCTCTACTCCAATGATTTGACATCCGTGAGCTCCTTCACTGGTGCCAACATCTTCATATGGCCATTAAAGTGGAACTGAACTCCATAATACTTACCTCTAACGATCCAACCTCTGCTCCAATGCTCCAACAATCCAATGCTTTGACGATCCAACCTCCACTCCAAAACTCCAACATCCACGAGGTTCCTCGCTGGTGTCAATATCTTCACATGGCCATTAAAGCAGAACTGAACACCACAATACTTATCTCCAACAATCCCACCTCTGTTCCAACGATCCAGTGCTTCAACAATTAGATGCTTCAATGATCCAACCCCCGCTCCAACAATCTGTGAGGTCCCTCGCCAGTGCTGACATCTTTGCGTGGCCATTAAGGTGGAACTGAACTTCATAATACTTACCTCCAACGATCCAACCGCTGCTCCAACAATCCGATGCTTCAACGTTACAACCTCTACTCCAATGATCCGATGCTCCAACAATCTGATGCTTCAAGGATCCAACCTCAACTTCAAAACTCCAACATCCATGAGGTCCCTCGCTGGTGCCAGTGTCTTCGCGGGAATTGAACTCCACAATACTTACAGTGCCTTGCGAAAGTATTCGGCCCCCTTGAACTTTTCAACCTTTTGCCACATATCAGGCTTCAAACAAAGATATAAAATTAAAATTTTTTTGTGAAGAATCACCAACAAGTGGGACACAATTGTGAAGTGGAATGAAATCTATTGGATATTTTAAACTTTTTTAGCAAATAAAAAACTGAAAAGTGGTGCGTGCAAAATTATTCGGCCCCTTTACTTTCAGTGCAGCAAACTCACTCCAGAAGTTCAGCGAGGATCTCTGAATGATCCAATGTTGTCCTAAATGACTGATGGTGATAAATAGAATCCACCTGTGTGTAATCAAGTCTCTGTATAAATGCACCTGCTCTGTGATAGGCTCAGGGTTCTGTTGAAAGCGCAGAGAGCATCATGAAGACCAAGGAACACACCAGGCAGGTCCGTAATACTGTTGTGGAGAAGTTTAAAGCTGGATTTGGATACAAAAAGATTTCCCAAGCTTTAAACATCCCAAGGAGCACTTTGCATCGATCATTTTGAAATGGAAGGAGTATCAGACCACTGCAAATCTACCAAGACCTGGCCGTCCCTCTAAACTTTCAGCTCAGACAAGGAGAAGACTGATCAGAGATGCAGCCAAGAGGCCCATGATCACTCTGGATGAACTGCAGAGAACTACAGCTGAGGTGGGAGAGTCTGTCCATAGGACAACAATCAGTCGTACACTGCACAAATCTGCCCTTTATGGAAGAGTGGCAAGAAGAAAGCCATTTCTCAAAGATATCCATAAAAAGTCTCGTCTAAAGTTTGCCACAAGCCACCTGGGAGACACACCAAACATGTGGAAGAAGGTGCTCTGGTCACATGAAACCAAAATTCAACTTTTTGCCCACAATGCAAAACGATATGTTTGGCATAAAAGCAACACAGCTCATCACCCTCAACACACCATCCCCACTGTCACACATGGTGGTGGCAGCATCATGGTTTGGGCTGCTTTTCTTCAGCAGGGACAGGGAAGATGGTTAAAATTGAGGGGAAGATGGATGCAGCCAAATACAGGACCATTCTGGATGAAAACCTGTTGGAGTCTGCAAAAGACCTGAAACTGGGACGGAGATTTATCTTCCAACAAGACAATGATCCCAAACATACAGCAAAATCTACAAAGGAATGGTTCACAAATAAACCTATCCAGGTGTTAGAATGGCCAAGTCAAAGTCCAGACCTGAATCCAATCGAGAATCTGTGGAAAGAGCTGAAAACTGCTGTTCACAAACGCTCTCCATCCAACCTCACTGAGCTCCAGCTGTTTTGCAAGGAAGAATGGGCAAGAATTTCAGTCTCTCGATGTGCAAAACTGATAGAGACACCCCAAGCGACTTGCAGCTGTAATCGCAGCAAAAGGGTGGCTCTACAAAGTATTAACGCAAGGGGGCCGAATCATTTTGCACGCCCCACTTTTCATTTTTTTATTAGTTAAAAAAGTTTAAAAAATCCAATAGATTTTGTTCCACTTCACAATTGTGTCCCACTTGTTGGTGATTCTTCACAAAAAATAAAAATGTTATATCTTTATGTTTGAAGCCTGAAATGTGGCAAAAGGTTGAAAAGTTCAAGGAGGGTGAATACTTTTGCAAGGCACTGTACCTCCAAGGATCCCAGCTCTGCTCCAACTATCTGATGCTTCAACGATCCAACCTCCATTCCAACACTCTAACATCTGTGAGGTCCCTCACTGGTGCCAACACCTTCACATGGCCATTAAGGTGGAACTGAACTCCACAAGACTTATCTGCAACGTTCCTACTAGAAGAACTACACCAGAGACAGCAACCACATGATGAAAGTGAGTGGCACTGCCAGGCAGGGTGGAACTTTCTCCTCTAAAGGAGTTGATAGTTGTCACCCGAATGAAGCCGGCACCCCCCACGTTCTGTATTGTTGTTGGCCAACCTCTCACAGCTATTGGCTTTGTCTGCCATCAATCATTTTCTTCCCAGCATTGTATGAAAGAACACATCCTGGCATCCCTTAAAGTGGTTGTAAAGGTTAATCTTGTTTTCTAAAATAATAAAACATTGTATACACTTACCTGCTCTGTGCAATTCCCAAACCTCCTCTTCTGGGGTCCCCGGCTGATGCTTTTGGCTCCTTCTCCCTTTTCTGTGTCTGTCACCATCACAAGTCACTTGCTATGGAGGCAAATGTGCAGGCCTGATCTGGAGGTGAGCTGTGTGTGTCCATAGACACATGTAGCATGGTTCGACCCCGTCCTGGAGGGGAGAGAGCTGCTACATACGGGCGCATCGATGCATTGAGTGGGGTAGGGGGGTGAGGAGGGGAGTGGGGGAGGTGAGGAGGTGCTAATGCTACTGGGACATTTTTTTCCCTTAATGCAGAGAATGCATACAGATAAACATGTTTGGCACCACTTTAGGAGATGCGTGTGTCCTGGGTGCTGCAGACTTTAGCTGTGCAATCTGCTGATCATTTGCTTGATTACAATTCCAAAAACAAATCAGCAGATTGCACAGCTAAAGTCTGCAGCACGCGTGGCCAGCAGAGAGGAGCATGCCTATCTAATAGGATGCTGGGGATGTGTTCTTTCTTGTGATGCTCTTGGAAGAAGACCTGAGGCAGATAGTTACTGATAGGTGGCACTGATAGACGGGACTGATAGATACTAATAGGCGGCACTAATAGGCGGCACTGATAGATACTGATAGGCGGCACTGATAGATACTGATAGGCGGCACTGATAGATACTGATAGGCGGCACTGATAGATACTGATAGCCGGCACTGATAGATACTGATAGGCGGCACTGATGGATACTGATAGGCAGCACTTATGGATACTGATAGGCGGCACTGATAGATACTAATAGGCGGCACTGATAGATACTGATAGGCGGCACTTATGGATACTGATAGGCGGCACTGATAGGCGGCACTGATGGACACTGATAGGCGGCACTGATGGACACTGATAGGCGGCACTGATGGATACTGATAGGCGGCACTGATAGATACTGATAGGCGGCACTGATGGATACTGATAGGCGGCACTGATAGATACTGATAGGCGGCACTTATAGATACTGATAGGCGGCACTGATAGGTGGCACTGATGGATACTGATAGGCGGCACTGATGGACACTGATAGGCGGCACTGATGGATACTGATAGGCGGCACTGATAGATACTGATAGGCAGCACTGATAGATACTAATAGGCGGCACTGATAGATACTGATAGGCGGCACTTATAGATACTGATAGGCGGCACTGATGGACACTGATAGGCGTCACTGATGGATACTGATAGGCGGCACTGATAGGCGGCACTGATGGACACTGATAGGCGTCACTGATGGATACTGATAGGCGGCACTGATGGACACTGATAGGCGTCACTGATGGATACTGATAGGCGGCACTGATGGATACTGATAGGCGGCACTGATAGATACTGATAGGCGGCACTTATGGATACTGATAGGCGGCACTGATGGACACTGATAGGCGGCACTGATGGACACTGATAGGCGGCACTGATGGATACTGATAGGCGGCACTGATAGATACTGATAGGCGGCACTGATGGATACTGATAGGCGGAACTGATAGATACTGATAGGCGGCACTTATGGATACTGATAGGCGGCACTGATAGGTGGCACTGATGGATACTGATAGGCGGCACTGATGGACACTGATAGGCGGCACTGATGGATACTGATAGGCGTTACTGATAGATACTGATAGGCAGCACTGATAGATACTAATAGGCGGCACTGATAGATACTGATAGGCGGCACTTATGGATACTGATAGGCGGCACTGATAGGCGGCACTGATGGACACTGATAGGCGTCACTGATGGATACTGATAGGCGGCACTGATGGACACTGATAGGCGGCACTGATAGATACTGATAGGCGGCACTGATGGATACTGATAGGCGGCGCTGATAGATACTGATAGGCGTCACTGATGGATACTGATAGGCGGCACTGATGGACACTGATAGGCGGCACTGATAGATGCTGATAGGCGGCACTTATGGATACTGATAGGCGGCACTGATAGATACTGATAGGCGGCACTTATGGATACTGATAGGCGGCACTGATAGGTGGCACTGATGGATACTGATAGGCGGCACTGATGGATACTGATAGGCGGCACTGATAGATACTGATAGGCGGCACTGATGGATACTGATAGGCGGCACTGATAGATACTGATAGGCGGCACTGATGGATACTGATAGGCGGCACTGATAGATACTGATAGGTGGCACTTATGGATACTGATAGGCGGCACTGATAGGTGGCACTGATGGATACTGATAGGCGGCACTGATGGACACTGATAGGTGGCACTGATGGATACTGATAGGCGTTACTGATAGATACTGATAGGCAGCACTGATAGATACTAATAGGCGGCACTGATAGATACTGATAGGCGGCACTTATGGATACTGATAGGCGGCACTGATAGGCGGCACTGATGGACACTGATAGGCGTCACTGATGGATACTGATAGGCGGCACTGATGGACACTGATAGGCGGCACTGATAGATACTGATAGGCGGCACTGATGGATACTGATAGGCGGCGCTGATAGATACTGATAGGCGTCACTGATGGATACTGATAGGCGGCACTGATAGATACTGATAGGCGGCACTTATGGATACTGATAGGCGGCACTGATAGGTGGCACTGATGGATACTGGTAGGCGGCACTGATGGATACTGATAGGCGGCACTGATGGATACTGATAGGCGGCATTGATGGATACTGATAGGCGGCACTAATAGATACTGATAGGCGGCACTGATGGATACTGATAGATACTGATAGGCGGCACTGATAGATACTGATAGGCGGCACTGATGGATACTGATAGGCGGCACTGATAGATACTGATAGGCGGCACTGATGGATACTGATAAGAGGCACTGATAGATACTGATAGATACTGATAGGCGGCACTGATAGATACTGATAGGCGGCACTGATAGATACTGATAGGCGGCACTGATGGATACTGATAAGAGGCACTGATGGATACTGATAGATACTGATAGGCGGCACTGATAGATACTGATAGGCGGCACTGATGGATACTGATAGGCGGCACTGATAGATACTGATAGGTGGCACTTATGGATACTGATAGGCGGCACTGATAGATACTGATAGGCGGTACTTATGGATACTGATAGGCGGCACTGATAGGCGGCACTGATAGGTGGCACTGATGGATACTGATTGGCGGCACTGATAGATACTGATAGGTGGCACTGATGGACACTGATAGATACTGATAGGCGGCACTGATAGATACTGATAGGCGGCACTTATGGATACTGATAGGCGGCACTGATGGATACTGATAGGCGGCACTGATGGACACTGATAGGCGGCACTGATAGATACTGATAGGCGGCATTGATGGATACTGATAGGCGGCACTGATAGATACTGATAGGCAGCACTGATAGATACTGATAGGCGGCACTGATAGGCGGCACTGATGGATACAGATAGGCGGCACTGATAGATACTGATAGGCGGCACTGATGGATACTGATAAGAGGCACTGATAGATACTGATAGGCGGCACTGATAGATACTGATAGGCGGCATTGATGGATACTAATAGGCGGCACTGATGGATACTGATAGATACTGATAGGCGGCACTGATAGATACTGATAGGTGGCACTTATGGATACTGATAGGCGGGACTGATAGGCGGCACTGATAGGTGGCACTGATGGATACTGATAGGCGGCACTGATAGATACTGATAGGTGGCACTGATGGACACTGATAGATACTGATAGGCGGCACTGATAGATACTGATAGGCGGCACTGATGGACACTGATAGGCGGCACTGATAGATACTGATAGGCGGCATTGATGGATACTAATAGGCGGCACTGATAGATACTGATAGGCAGCACTGATAGATACTGATAGGCGGCACTGATAGGCGGCACTGATGGATACAGATAGGCGGCACTGATAGATACTGATAGGCGGCACTGATAGATACTGATAGGCGGCACTGATGGATACTGATAAGAGGCACTGATAGATACTGATAGGCGGCACTGATAGATACTGATAGGCGGCATTGATGGATACTAATAGGCGGCACTGATGGATACTGATAGATACTGATAGGCGGCACTGATAGATACTGATAGGCGGCACTGATAGATACTGATAGGCGGCACTGATGGATACTGATAGGAGGCACTGATGGATACTGATAGGAGGCACTGATGGATACTGATAGGCGGCACTGATGGATACTGATAGGCGGCACTGATGGATACTGATAGGAGGCACTGATGGATACTGATAGGAGGCACTGATGGATACTGATTGGCGGCACTGATGGATATTGATAGGAGGCACTGATGGATACTGATAGGCAGCACTGATAGATACTGATAGGCGGCACTGATAGGCGGCACTGATGGATACTGATAGGCGGCACTGATAGATACTGATAGGCGGCACTGATGGATACTGATAAGAGGCACTGATGGATACTAATAGGAGGCACTGATGGATACTGATAGATACTGATAGGCGGCACTGATGGATACTGATAGGAGGCACTGATGGATACTGATAGGCGGCACGGATAGATACTGATAGGCGGCACTTATGGATACTGATAGGCAGCACTGATGGACACTGATAGGCGGCCCTGATAGATACTGATAGGTGGTATTGATGGATACTGATAGGCGGCACTGATAGATACTGATAGGCGGCACTTATGGATACTGATAGGCGGCACTGATAGGCGGCACTGATGGATACTGATAGGCGGCACTGATAGATACTGATAGGCGGCATTGATGGATACTGATAGGCGGCACTGATAGATACTGATAGGCGGCATTGATAGATACTGATAGGCGGCACTGATGGATACTGATAGGAGGCACTGATGGATACTGATAGATACTGATAGGCGGCACTGATAGATACTGATAGGCGGCACTTATGGATACTGATAGGCGGCACTGATAGGCGGCACTGATGGGCACTGATAGGCGGCCCTGATAGATACTGATAGGTGGCATTGATGGATACTGATAGGCGGCACTGATAGATACTGGTAGGCGGCACTTATGGATACTGATAGGCGGCACTGATAGGCGGCACTGATGGATACTGATAGGCGGCACTGATAGATACTGATAGGCGGCATTGATGGATAATGATAGGCGGCACTGATAGATACTGATAGGCGGCATTGATAGATACTGATAGGCGGCACTGATGGATACTGATAGGCGGCACTGATAGATACCGATAGGCGGCACTGATCGACACCGATAGGCGGCACTGATAGATACTGATAGTTGGCACTTATGTATACTAATAGGCGGCACTGATAGGCGGCACTGATAGGCGGCACTGATGGATACTGATAGGCGGCACTGATAGGCGGCACTTATGGATATTGATAGGCGGCACTGATGGATACTGATAGGCGGCATTGATGGATACTGATAGGCGGCATTGATAGATACTGATAGGAGGCACTGATGGATACTGATAGAAGGCACTGATGGATACTGATAGGCGGCACTGATAGATACTGATAGGCGGCACTGATGGATACTGATAGGCGGCACTGATAGATACTGATAGGCAGCACTGATAGATACTGATAGGCGGCACTGATGGATACTGATAGGAGGCACTGATAGATACTGATAGGCGGCATTGATAGATACTGATAGGTGGCACTTATGGATACTGATAGGCGGGACTGATATGTGGCACTGATGGACACTGATAGGCGGCACTGATGGACACTGATAGTCGGCACTGATTGACACTGAAGGGCGGCACTGATGGATACTGACAGTTGGCACTGATAGATACTGATAGGCGGCACTGATGGATACTGATAGGAGGCACTGATGGATACTGATAGGCGGCACTGATAGATACTGATAGGCGGCACTGATGGATACTGATAGGAGGCACTGATGGATACTGATAGGAGGGACACTGATGGATACTGATAGGCGGCACTGATAGATACTGATAGGCGGCATTGATGGATACTGATAGGCGGCACTGATAGATACTGATAGGAGGCACTGATGGATACTGATAGGCGGCATTGATGGATACTGATGGACACTGATAGTTGGCACTGATAGATACTGATAGGCGGCACTGATGGACACTGATAGGCGGCACTGATAGATACTGATAGGCGGCATTGATGGATACTGATAGGCGGCACTGATGGATACTGATAAGAGGCACTGATGGATACTGATAGATACTGATATGCGGCACTGATAGATACTAATAGGCGGCACTGATGGATACTGATAGGCGGCACTGATAGATACTGATAGGCGGCACTGATGGATACTGATAGGCGGCACTGATGGATACTGATAGGCGGCACTGATGGATACTGATAGGAGGCACTGATGGATACTGATAGATGCTGATAGGCGGCACTGATAGACACTGATAGGCGGCACTGATGGATACTGATAGGCGGCACTGATTGACACTGATAGGCGGCCCTCATAGATACTGATAGGCGGCACTGATGGATACTGATAGGAGGCACTGATAGATACTGATAGGCGGCACTGATAGATACTGATAGGCGGCACTGATAGATACTGATAGGCGGCACTGATAGGTGGCACTGATGGACACTGATAGGCGGCACTGATGGATACTGATAGGCGGCACTGATGGACACTGATAGGCGGCACTGATGGATAATGATAGATACTGATAGGCGGCATTGATGGATACTGATAGGCGGCACTGATAGATACTGATAGGCGGCACTGATAGATACTGATAGGCGGCATTGATGGATACTGATAGACGGCACTGATAGATACTGATAGGCGGCACTGATGGATACAGATAGGCGGCACTGATAGATACTGATAGGCGGCACTGATAGATACTGATAGGCGGCACTGATGGATACTGATAAGAGGCACTGATAGATACTGATAGGCGGCACTGATAGATACTGATAGGCGGCACTGATAGATACTGATAGGCAGCACTGATAGATACTGATAGGCGGCACTGATAGATACTGATAGGCGGCACTTATGGATACTGATAGGCGGCACTGATAGGTGGCACTGATGGACACTGATAGGCGGCACTGATGGATACTGATAGGCGGCACTGATGGACACTGATAGGCGGCACTGATGGATAATGATAGATACTGATAGGCGGCATTGATGGATACTGATAGGCGGCACTGATAGATACTGATAGGCGGCACTGATAGATACTGATAGGCGGCATTGATGGATACTGATAGACGGCACTGATAGATACTGATAGGCGGAAACTGATAGATACTGATAGGCGGCACTGATAGGTGGCACTGATGGACACTGATAGGCGGCACTGATGGATACTGATAGGCGGCACTGATGGACACTGATAGGCGGCACTGATGAATAATGATAGATACTGATAGGCGGCATTGATGGATACTGATAGGCGGCACTGATAGATACTGATAGGCGGCACTGATAGATACTGATAGGCGGCATTGATGGATACTGATAGACGGCACTGATAGATACTGATAGGCGGCACTGATAGATACTGATAGGCGGCACTGATGGATGCAGATAGGCGGCACTGATAGATACTGATAGGCGGCACTGATAGATACTGATAGGCGGCACTGATGGATACTGATAAGAGGCACTGATAGATACTGATAGGCGGCACTGATAGATACTGATAGGCGGCATTGATGGACACTGATAGGCGGCACTGATAGATACTGATAGGCGGCACTTATGGATACTAATAGGCGGCACTGATAGGTGGCACTGATGGACACTGATAGGCGGCACTGATGGATACTGATAGGCGGCACTGATGGACACTGATAGGCGGCACTGATGGATAATGATAGATACTGAGAGGCGGCATTGATGGATACTGATAGGCGGCACTGATAGATACTGATAGGCGGCACTGATAGATACTGATAGGCGGCATTGATGGATACTGATAGACGGCACTGATAGATACTGATAGGCGGCACTGATAGATACTGATAGGCGGCACTGATGGATACAGATAGGCGGCACTGATAGATACTGATAGGCGGCACTGATAGATACTGATAGGCGGCACTGATGGATACTGATAAGAGGCACTGATAGATACTGATAGGCGGCACTGATAGATACTGATAGGCGGCACTGATGGATACTGATAGATACTGATAGGCGGCACTGATAGATACTGATAGGCGGCACTAATGGATACTGATAGGCGGCATTGATGGATACTGATGGACACTGATAGTTGGCACTGATAGATACTGATAGGCGGCACTGATGGACACTGATAGGCGGCACTGATAGATACTGATAGGCGGCATTGATGGATACTGATAGGCGGCACTGATGGATACTGATAAGAGGCACTGATGGATACTGATAGATACTGATATGCGGCACTGATAGATACTAATAGGCGGCACTGATGGATACTGATAGGCGGCACTGATAGATACTGATAGGCGGCACTGATGGATACTGATAGGCGGCACTGATGGATACTGATAGGCGGCACTGATGGATACTGATAGGAGGCACTGATGGATACTGATAGATGCTGATAGGCGGCACTGATAGACACTGATAGGCGGCACTGATGGATACTGATAGGCGGCACTGATTGACACTGATAGGCGGCCCTCATAGATACTGATAGGCGGCACTGATGGATACTGATAGGAGGCACTGATAGATACTGATAGGCGGCACTGATAGATACTGATAGGCGGCACTGATAGATACTGATAGGCGGCACTGATAGGTGGCACTGATGGACACTGATAGGCGGCACTGATGGATACTGATAGGCGGCACTGATGGACACTGATAGGCGGCACTGATGGATAATGATAGATACTGATAGGCGGCATTGATGGATACTGATAGGCGGCACTGATAGATACTGATAGGCGGCACTGATAGATACTGATAGGCGGCATTGATGGATACTGATAGACGGCACTGATAGATACTGATAGGCGGCACTGATGGATACAGATAGGCGGCACTGATAGATACTGATAGGCGGCACTGATAGATACTGATAGGCGGCACTGATGGATACTGATAAGAGGCACTGATAGATACTGATAGGCGGCACTGATAGATACTGATAGGCGGCACTGATAGATACTGATAGGCAGCACTGATAGATACTGATAGGCGGCACTGATAGATACTGATAGGCGGCACTTATGGATACTGATAGGCGGCACTGATAGGTGGCACTGATGGACACTGATAGGCGGCACTGATGGATACTGATAGGCGGCACTGATGGACACTGATAGGCGGCACTGATGGATAATGATAGATACTGATAGGCGGCATTGATGGATACTGATAGGCGGCACTGATAGATACTGATAGGCGGCACTGATAGATACTGATAGGCGGCATTGATGGATACTGATAGACGGCACTGATAGATACTGATAGGCGGCACTGATAGATACTGATAGGCGGCACTGATAGGTGGCACTGATGGACACTGATAGGCGGCACTGATGGATACTGATAGGCGGCACTGATGGACACTGATAGGCGGCACTGATGAATAATGATAGATACTGATAGGCGGCATTGATGGATACTGATAGGCGGCACTGATAGATACTGATAGGCGGCACTGATAGATACTGATAGGCGGCATTGATGGATACTGATAGACGGCACTGATAGATACTGATAGGCGGCACTGATAGATACTGATAGGCGGCACTGATGGATGCAGATAGGCGGCACTGATAGATACTGATAGGCGGCACTGATAGATACTGATAGGCGGCACTGATGGATACTGATAAGAGGCACTGATAGATACTGATAGGCGGCACTGATAGATACTGATAGGCGGCATTGATGGACACTAATAGGCGGCACTGATAGATACTGATAGGCGGCACTTATGGATACTGATAGGCGGCACTGATAGGTGGCACTGATGGACACTGATAGGCGGCACTGATGGATACTGATAGGCGGCACTGATGGACACTGATAGGCGGCACTGATGGATAATGATAGATACTGAGAGGCGGCATTGATGGATACTGATAGGCGGCACTGATAGATACTGATAGGCGGCACTGATAGATACTGATAGGCGGCATTGATGGATAATGATAGACGGCACTGATAGATACTGATAGGCGGCACTGATAGATACTGATAGGCGGCACTGATGGATACAGATAGGCGGCACTGATAGATACTGATAGGCGGCACTGATAGATACTGATAGGCGGCACTGATGGATACTGATAAGAGGCACTGATAGATACTGATAGGCGGCACTGATAGATACTGATAGGCGGCACTGATGGATACTGATAGATACTGATAGGCGGCACTGATAGATACTGATAGGCGGCACTAATGGATACTGATAGGAGGCACTGATGGATACTGATAGGCGGCACTTATGGATACTGATAGACGGCACTGATAGGCGGCACTGATGGACACTGATAGGCGGCACTGATGGACACTGATAGGCGGCACTGATAGATACTGATAGGCGGCACTTATGGATACTGATAGGCGGCACTGATAGGCGGCACTGATGGATACTGATAGGCGGCACTGATAGATACTGATAGGCGGCATTGATAGATACTGATAGGCGGCATTGATAGATACTGATAGGCGGCATTGATGGATACTGATAGGAAGCACTGATAGATACTGATAGGCGGCACTGATAGATACTGATAGGCGGCACTGATAGATACTGATAGGCGGCACTGATGGATACTGATAGGCGGCACTGATGGATACTGATAGGCGGCATTGATTGATTCTGATAGGCGGCACTGATGGATACTGATAGGAGGCACTGATGGATACTGATAGATACTGATAGGCGGCACTGATAGATACTGATAGGCGGCACTGATAGATACTGATAGGCGGCACTGATAGATACTGATAGCCGGCATTGATGGATACTGATAGGCGGCACTGATAGATACTGATAGGTGGCACTGATAGGCGGCACTGATAGATACTGATAGGCGGCATTGATAGATACTGATAGGCGGCATTGATAGATACTGATAGGCGGCATTGATGGATACTGATAGGAAGCACTGATAGATACTGATAGGCGGCACTGATAGATACTGATAGGCGGCACTGATAGATACTGATAGGCGGCACTGATAGATACTGATAGGTGGTATTGATGGATACTGATAGGCGGCACTGATAGATACTGATAGGCGGCACTTATGGATACTGATAGGCGGCACTGATAGGCGGCACTGATGGATACTGATAGGCGGCACTGATAGATACTGATAGGCGGCATTGATGGATACTGATAGGCGGCACTGATAGATACTGATAGGCGGCATTGATAGATACTGATAGGCGGCACTGATGGATACTGATAGGAGTCACTGATGGATACTGATAGATACTGATAGGCGGCACTGATAGATACTGATAGGCGGCACTTATGGATACTGATAGGCAGCACTGATAGGCGGCACTGATGGGCACTGATAGGCGGCCCTGATAGATACTGATAGGTGGCATTGATGGATACTGATAGGCGGCACTGATAGATACTGGTAGGCGGCACTTATGGATACTGATAGGCGGCACTGATAGGCGGCACTGATGGATACTGATAGGCGGCACTGATAGATACTGATAGGCGGCATTGATGGATAATGATAGGCGGCACTGATAGATACTGATAGGCGGCATTGATAGATACTGATAGGCGGCACTGATGGATACTGATAGGCGGCACTGATAGATACCGATAGGCGGCACTGATCGACACCGATAGGCGGCACTGATAGATACTGATAGTTGGCACTTATGTATACTAATAGGCGGCACTGATAGGCGGCACTGATAGGCGGCACTGATGGATACTGATAGGCGGCACTGATAGGCGGCACTTATGGATATTGATAGGCGGCACTGATGGATACTGATAGGCGGCATTGATGGATACTGATAGGCGGCATTGATAGATACTGATAGGAGGCACTGATGGATACTGATAGAAGGCACTGATGGATACTGATAGGCGGCACTGATAGATACTGATAGGCGGCACTGATGGATACTGATAGGCGGCACTGATAGATACTGATAGGCAGCACTGATAGATACTGATAGGCGGCACTGATGGATACTGATAGGAGGCACTGATAGATACTGATAGGCGGCATTGATAGATACTGATAGGTGGCACTTATGGATACTGATAGGCGGGACTGATATGTGGCACTGATGGACACTGATAGGCGGCACTGATGGACACTGATAGTCGGCACTGATTGACACTGATAGGCGGCACTGATGGATACTGACAGTTGGCACTGATAGATACTGATAGGCGGCACTGATGGATACTGATAGGAGGCACTGATGGATACTGATAGGCGGCACTGATAGATACTGATAGGCGGCACTGATGGATACTGATAGGAGGCACTGATGGATACTGATAGGAGGGACACTGATGGATACTGATAGGCGGCACTGATAGATACTGATAGGCGGCATTGATGGATACTGATAGGCGGCACTGATAGATACTGATAGGAGGCACTGATGGATACTGATAGGCGGCATTGATGGATACTGATGGACACTGATAGTTGGCACTGATAGATACTGATAGGCGGCACTGATGGACACTGATAGGCGGCACTGATAGATACTGATAGGCGGCATTGATGGATACTGATAGGCGGCACTGATAGATACTGATAGGCGGCACTGATAGATACTGATAGTTGGCACTTATGGATACTGATAGGCGGCACTGATAGGTGGCACTGATGGACACTGATAGGCGGCACTGATGGATACTGATAGATACTGATAGGCGGCACTGATAGATACTGATAGGCGGCACTGATAGGCGGCATTGATGGATACTGATGGACACTGATAGTTGGCACTGATAGATACTCATAGGCGGCACTGATAGGTGGCACTGATGGACACTGATAGGCGGAACTGATGGATACTGATAGATACTGATAGGCGGCACTGATAGATACTGATAGGCGGCACTGATAGGCGGCATTGATGGATACTGATGGACACTGATAGTTGGCACTGATAGATACTCATAGGCGGCACTGATGGACACTGATAGGCGGCACTGATAGATACTGATAGGCGGCACTGATAGATACTGATAGGCGGCATTGATGGATACTGATGGACACTGATAGTTGGCACTGATAGATACTCATAGGCGGCACTGATGGACACTGATAGGCGGCACTGATAGGCGGCACTGATAGATACTGATAGGCGGCACTGATAGGTGGCACTGATGGACACTGATAGGCGGCACTGATGGATACTGATAGGCGGCACTGATGGTCACTGATAGGCGGCACTGATGGATACTGATAGTTGGCACTGATAGATACTGATAGGCGGCACTGATGGATACTGATAGTTGGCACTGATATATACTGATAGGCGGCACTAATGGATACTGATAGTTGGCACGGATAGATACTGATAGGCGGCACTGATAGGTGGCACTGATGGACACTGATAGGCGTCACTGATGGATACTGATAGGAAGCACTGATGGACACTGATAGGCGGCACTGATAGACACTAATAGGCGGCACTGATGGACACTGATAGGCAGCACTGATGGATACTGATAGCTGGCACTGATATATACTGATAGGCGGCACTGATAGGTGGCACTGATGGACACTGATAGGCGGCACTGATGGATACTGATAGGCGGCATTGATGGATACTGATAGGCGGCACTGATGGATACTGATAGGTGGCACTGATGGACACTGATAGGAGGCACTGATGGATACTGATAGATACTGATAGGCGGCACTGATAGATACTGATAGGCGGCACTGATAGGCGGCCCTGATAGATACTGATAGGTGGCATTGATGGATACTGATAGGCGGCACTGATAGATACTGATAGGCGGCACTTATGGATACTGATAGGCGGCACTGATAGGCGGCACTGATGGATACTGATAGGCGGCATTGATGGATACTGATAGGCGGCACTGATAGATACTGATAGGCGGCATTGATAGATACTGATAGGCGGCACTGATGGATACTGATAGGCGGCACTGATAGATACCGATAGGCGGCACTGATCGACACCGATAGGCGGCACTGATAGATACTGATAGTTGGCACTTATGGATACTAATAGGCGGCACTGATAGGCGGCACTGATAGGCGGCACTGATGGATACTGATAGGCGGCACTGATAGGCGGCACTTATGGATATTGATAGGCGGCACTGATGGATACTGATAGGTGGCATTGATGGATACTGATAGGCGGCATTGATAGATACTGATAGGAGGCACTGATGGATACTGATAGGAGGCACTGATTCATACTGATAGGCGGCACTGATAGATACTGATAGGCGGCACTGATGGATACTGATAGGCGGCACTGATAGATACTGATAGGCAGCACTGATAGATACTGATAGGCGGCACTGATGGATACTGATAGGAGGCACTGATAGATACTGATAGGCGGCATTGATGGATACTGATAGGCGGCACTGATAGATACTGATAGGTGGCACTTATGGATACTGATAGGCGGGACTGATAGGTGGCACTGATGGACACTGATAGGCGGCACTGATGGACACTGATAGTCGGCACTGATTGACACTGATAGGCGGCACTGATGGATACTGACAGTTGGCACTGATAGATACTGATAGGCGGCACTGATGGATACTGATAGGAGGCACTGATGGATACTGATAGGCGGCACTGATAGATACTGATAGGCGGCACTGATGGATACTGATAGGAGGCACTGATGGATACTGATAGGAGGGACACTGATGGATACTGATAGGCGGCACTGATAGATACTGATAGGCGGCACTGATGGATACTGATAGGCGGCATTGATGGATACTGATGGACACTGATAGTTGGCACTGATAGATACTGATAGGCGGCACTGATGGACACTGATAGGCGGCACTGATAGATACTGATAGGCGGCATTGATGGATACTGATAGGCGGCACTGATAGATACTGATAGGCGGCACTGATAGATACTGATAGTTGGCACTTATGGATACTGATAGGCGGCACTGATAGGTGGCACTGATGGACACTGATAGGCGGCACTGATGGATACTGATAGATACTGATAGGCGGCACTGATAGATACTGATAGGCGGCACTGATAGGCGGCATTGATGGATACTGATGGACACTGATAGTTGGCACTGATAGATACTCATAGGCGGCACTGATAGGTGGCACTGATGGACACTGATAGGCGGCACTGATGAATACTGATAGATACTGATAGGCGGCACTGATAGGCGGCATTGATGGATACTGATGGACACTGATAGTTGGCACTGATAGATACTCATAGGCGGCACTGATGGACACTGATAGGCGGCACTGATAGATACTGATAGGCGGCACTGATAGATACTGATAGGCGGCATTGATGGATACTGATGGACACTGATAGTTGGCACTGATAGATACTCATAGGCGGCACTGATGGACACTGATAGGCGGCACTGATAGATACTGATAGGCGGCACTGATAGATACTGATAGGCGGCACTTATGGATACTGATAGGCGGCACTGATAGGTGGCACTGATGGACACTGATAGGCGGCACTGATGGATACTGATAGGCGGCACTGATGGTCACTGATAGGCGGCACTGATGGATACTGATAGTCGGCACTGATGGATACTGATAGGCGGCACTGATAGATACTGATAGGCGGCATTGATGGATACTGATAGGCGGCACTGATAGAAACTGATAGGCAGCACTGATAGATACTGATAGGCGGCACTGATGGATACAGATAGGCGGCACTGATAGATACTGATAGGTGGCACTGATAGATACTGATAGGCGGCACTGATAGATACTGATAAGAGGCACTGATAGATACTGATAGGCGGCACTGATAGATACTGATAGGCGGCATTGATGGATACTAATAGGCGGCACTGATGGATACTGATAGATACTGATAGGCGGCACTGATAGATACTGATAGGCGGCACTGATATATACTGATAGGCGGCACTGATGGATACTGATAGGAGGCACTGATGGATACTGATAGGAGGCACTGATGGATACTGATAGGCAGCACTGATGGATACTGATAGGCGGCACTGATGGATACTGATAGGAGGCACTGATGGATACTGATAGGAGGCACTGATGGATACTGATAGGCGGCACTGATGGATATTGATAGGAGGCACTGATGGATACTGATAGGCAGCACTGATAGATACTGATAGGCGGCACTGATAGGCGGCACTGATGGATACTGATAGGCGGCACTGATAGATACTGATAGGCGGCACTGATGGATACTGATAAGAGGCACTGATGGATACTAATAGGAGGCACTGATGGATACTGATAGATACTGATAGGCGGCACTGATGGATACTGATAGGAGGCACTGATGGATACTGATAGGCGGCACGGATAGATACTGATAGGCGGCACTTATGGATACTGATAGGCGGCACTGATGGACACTGATAGGCGGCCCTGATAGATACTGATAGGTGGCATTGATGGATACTGATAGGCGGCACTGATAGATACTGATAGGCGGCACTTATGGATACTGATAGGCGGCACTGATAGGCGGCACTGATGGATACTGATAGGCGGCACTGATAGATACTGATAGGCGGCATTGATGGATACTGATAGGCGGCACTGATAGATACTGATAGGCGGCATTGATAGATACTGATAGGCGGCACTGATGGATACTGATAGGAGGCACTGATGGATACTGATAGATACTGAGAGGCGGCACTGATAGATACTGATAGGCGGCACTTATGGATACTGATAGGCGGCACTGATAGGCGGCACTGATGGGCACTGATAGGCGGCCCTGATAGATACTGATAGGTGGCATTGATGGATACTGATAGGCGGCACTGATAGATACTGGTAGGCGGCACTTATGGATACTGATAGGCAGCACTGATAGGCGGCACTGATGGATACTGATAGGCGGCACTGATAGATACTGATAGGCGGCATTGATGGATAATGATAGGCGGCACTGATAGATACTGATAGGCGGCATTGATAGATACCGATAGGCGGCACTGATGGATACTGATAGGCGGCACTGATAGATACCGATAGGCGGCACTGATCGACACCGATAGGCGGCACTGATAGATACTGATAGTTGGCACTTATGGATACTAATAGGCGGCACTGATAGGCGGCACTGATAGGCGGCACTGATGGATACTGATAGGCGGCACTGATAGGCGGCACTTATGGATATTGATAGGCGGCACTGATGGATACTGATAGGCGGCATTGATGGATACTGATAGGCGGCATTGATAGATACTGATAGGAGGCACTGATGGATACTGATAGGAGGCACTGATGGATACTGATAGGCGGCACTGATAGATACTGATAGGCGGCACTGATGGATACTGATAGGCGGCACTGATAGATACTGATAGGCAGCACTGATAGATACTGATAGGCGGCACTGATGGATACTGATAGGAGGCACTGATAGATACTGATAGGCGGCATTGATGGATACTGATAGGCGGCACTGATAGATACTGATAGGTGGCACTTATGGATACTGATAGGCGGGACTGATAGGTGGCACTGATGGACACTGATAGGCGGCACTGATGGACACTGATAGTCGGCACTGATTGACACTGATAGGCGGCACTGATGGATACTGACAGTTGGCACTGATGGATACTGATAGGCGGCACTGATGGATACTGATAGGAGGCACTGATGGATACTGATAGGCGGCACTGATAGATACTGATAGGCGGCACTGATGGATACTGATAGGAGGCACTGATGGATACTGATAGGAGGGACACTGATGGATACTGATAGGCGGCACTGATAGATACTGATAGGCGGCATTGATGGATACTGATAGGCGGCACTGATAGATACTGATAGGAGGCACTGATGGATACTGATAGGCGGCATTGATGGATACTGATGGACACTGATAGTTGGCACTGATAGATACTGATAGGCGGCACTGATGGACACTGATAGGCGGCACTGATAGATACTGATAGGCGGCATTGATGGATACTGATAGGCGGCACTGATAGATACTGATAGGCGGCACTGATAGATACTGATAGTTGGCACTTATGGATACTGATAGGCGGCACTGATAGGTGGCACTGATGGACACTGATAGGCGGCACTGATGGATACTGATAGATACTGATAGGCGGCACTGATAGATACTGATAGGCGGCACTGATAGGCGGCATTGATGGATACTGATGGACACTGATAGTTGGCACTGATAGATACTCATAGGCGGCACTGATAGGTGGCACTGATGGACACTGATAGGCGGCACTGATGGATACTGATAGATACTGATAGGCGGCACTGATAGATACTGATAGGCGGCACTGATAGGCGGCATTGATGGATACTGATGGACACTGATAGTTGGCACTGATAGATACTCATAGGCGGCACTGATGGACACTGATAGGCGGCCCTGATAGATACTGATAGGCGGCACTGATAGATACTGATAGGCGGCACTGATGGATACTGATAAGAGGCACTGATAGATACTGATAGGCGGCACTGATAGATACTGATAGGCGGCATTGATGGATACTAATAGGCGGCACTGATGGATACTGATAGATACTGATAGGCGGCACTGATAGATACTGATAGGCGGCACTGATATATACTGATAGGCGGCACTGATGGATACTGATAGGAGGCACTGATGGATACTGATAGGAGGCACTGATGGATACTGATAGGCAGCACTGATGGATACTGATAGGCGGCACTGATGGATACTGGTAGGAGGCACTGATGGATACTGATAGGAGGCACTGATGGATACTGATAGGCGGCACTGATGGATATTGATAGGAGGCACTGATGGATACTGATAGGCAGCACTGATAGATACTGATAGGCGGCACTGATAGGCGGCACTGATGGATACTGATAGGCGGCACTGATAGATACTGATAGGCGGCACTGATGGATACTGATAAGAGGCACTGATGGATACTAATAGGAGGCACTGATGGATACTGATAGATACTGATAGGCGGCACTGATGGATACTGATAGGAGGCACTGATGGATACTGATAGGCGGCACTGATAGATACTGATAGGCGGCACTTATGGATACTGATAGGCGGCACTGATGGACACTGATAGGCGGCCCTGATAGATACTGATAGGTGGCATTGATGGATACTGATAGGCGGCACTGATAGATACTGATAGGCGGCACTTATGGATACTGATAGGCCGCACTGATAGGCGGCACTGATGGATACTGATAGGCGGCACTGATAGATACTGATAGGCGGCATTGATGGATACTGATAGGCGGCACTGATAGATACTGATAGGCGGCATTGATAGATACTGATAGGCGGCACTGATGGATACTGATAGGAGGCACTGATGGATACTGATAGATACTGATAGGCGGCACTGATAGATACTGATAGGCGGCACTTATGGATACTGATAGGCGGCACTGATAGGCGGCACTGATGGGCACTGATAGGCGGCCCTGATAGATACTGATAGGTGGCATTGATGGATACTGATAGGCGGCACTGATAGATACTGGTAGGCGGCACTTATGGATACTGATAGGCGGCACTGATAGGCGGCACTGATGGATACTGATAGGCGGCACTGATAGATACTGATAGGCGGCATTGATGGATACTGATAGGCGGCACTGATAGATACTGATAGGCGGCATTGATAGATACTGATAGGCGGCACTGATGGATACTGATAGGCGGCACTGATAGATACCGATAGGCGGCACTGATCGACACCGATAGGCGGCACTGATAGATACTGATAGTTGGCACTTATGGATACTAATAGGCGGCACTGATAGGCGGCACTGATAGGCGGCACTGATGGATACTGATAGGCGGCACTGATAGGCGGCACTTATGGATATTGATAGGCGGCACTGATGGATACTGATAGGCGGCATTGATGGATACTGATAGGCGGCATTGATAGATACTGATAGGAGGCACTGATGGATACTGATAGGAGGCACTGATGGATACTGATAGGCGGCACTGATAGATACTGATAGGCGGCACTGATGGATACTGATAGGCGGCACTGATAGATACTGATAGGCAGCACTGATAGATACTGATAGGCGGCACTGATGGATACTGATAGGAGGCACTGATAGATACTGATAGGCGGCATTGATGGATACTGATAGGCGGCACTGATAGATACTGATAGGTGGCACTTATGGATACTGATAGGCGGGACTGATAGGTGGCACTGATGGACACTGATAGGCGGCACTGATGGACACTGATAGTCGGCACTGATTGACACTGATAGGCGGCACTGATGGATACTGACAGTTGGCACTGATGGATACTGATAGGCGGCACTGATGGATACTGATAGGAGGCACTGATGGATACTGATAGGCGGCACTGATAGATACTGATAGGCGGCACTGATGGATACTGATAGGAGGCACTGATGGATACTGATAGGAGGGACACTGATGGATACTGATAGGCGGCACTGATAGATACTGATAGGCGGCATCGATGGATACTGATAGGCGGCACTGATAGATACTGATAGGAGGCACTGATGGATACTGATAGGCGGCATTGATGGATACTGATGGACACTGATAGTTGGCACTGATAGATACTGATAGGCGGCACTGATGGACACTGATAGGCGGCACTGATAGATACTGATAGGCGGCATTGATGGATACTGATAGGCGGCACTGATAGATACTGATAGGCGGCACTGATAGATACTGATAGTTGGCACTTATGGATACTGATAGGCGGCACTGATAGGTGGCACTGATGGACACTGATAGGCGGCACTGATGGATACTGATAGATACTGATAGGCGGCACTGATAGATACTGATAGGCGGCACTGATAGGCGGCATTGATGGATACTGATGGACACTGATAGTTGGCACTGATAGATACTCATAGGCGGCACTGATAGGTGGCACTGATGGACACTGATAGGCGGCACTGATGGATACTGATAGATACTGATAGGCGGTACTGATAGATACTGATAGGCGGCACTGATAGGCGGCATTGATGGATAATGATGGACACTGATAGTTGGCACTGATAGATACTCATAGGCGGCACTGATGGACACTGATAGGCGGCCCTGATAGATACTGATAGGCGGCACTGATAGATACTGATAGGCGGCACTGATGGATACTGATAAGAGGCACTGATAGATACTGATAGGCGGCACTGATAGATACTGATAGGCGGCATTGATGGATACTAATAGGCGGCACTGATGGATACTGATAGATACTGATAGGCGGCACTGATAGATACTGATAGGCGGCACTGATATATACTGATAGGCGGCACTGATGGATACTGATAGGAGGCACTGATGGATACTGATAGGAGGCACTGATGGATACTGATAGGCAGCACTGATGGATACTGATAGGCGGCACTGATGGATACTGATAGGAGGCACTGATGGATACTGATAGGAGGCACTGATGGATACTGATAGGCTGCACTGATGGATATTGATAGGAGGCACTGATGGATACTGATAGGCAGCACTGATAGATACTGATAGGCGGCACTGATAGGCGGCACTGATAGATACTGATAGGCGGCACTGATAGATACTGATAGGCGGCACTGATGGATACTGAAAAGAGGCACTGATGGATACTAATAGGAGGCACTGATGGATACTGATAGGCGGCACTGATGGATACTGATAGGAGGCACTGATGGATACTGATAGGCGGCACTGATAGATACTGATAGGCGGCACTTATGGATACTGATAGGCGGCACTGATGGACACTGATAGGCGGCCCTGATAGATACTGATAGTTGGCATTGATGGATACTGATAGGCGGCACTGATAGATACTGATAGGCGGCACTTATGGATACTGATAGGCCGCACTGATAGGCGGCACTGATGGATACTGATAGGCGGCACTGATAGATACTGATAGGCGGCATTGATGGATACTGATAGGCGGCACTGATAGATACTGATAGGCGGCATTGATAGATACTGATAGGCGGCACTGATGGATACTGATAGGAGGCACTGATGGATACTGATAGATACTGATAGGCGGCACTGATAGATACTGATAGGCGGCACTTATGGATACTGATAGGCGGCACTGATAGGCGGCACTGATGGGCACTGATAGGCGGCACTGATAGATACTGATAGGTGGCATTGATGGATACTGATAGGCGGCACTGATAGATACTGGTAGGCGGCACTTATGGATACTGATAGGCGGCACTGATAGGCGGCACTGATGGATACTGATAGGCGGCACTGATAGATACTGATAGGCGGCATTGATGGATACTGATAGGCGGCACTGATAGATACTGATAGGCGGCATTGATAGATACTGATAGGCGGCACTGATGGATACTGATAGGCGGCACTGATAGATACCGATAGTTGGCACTTATGGATACTAATAGGCGGCACTGATAGGCGGCACTGATAGGCGGCACTGATGGATACTGATAGGCGGCACTGATAGGCGGCACTTATGGATATTGATAGGCGGCACTGATGGATACTGATAGGCGGCATTGATGGATACTGATAGGCGGCATTGATAGATACTGATAGGAGGCACTGATGGATACTGATAGGAGGCACTGATGGATACTGATAGGCGGCACTGATAGATACTGATAGGCGGCACTGATGGATACTGATAGGCGGCACTGATAGATACTGATAGGCAGCACTGATAGATACTGATAGGCGGCACTGATGGATACTGATAGGAGGCACTGATAGATACTGATAGGCGGCATTGATGGATACTGATAGGCGGCACTGATAGATACTGATAGGTGGCACTTATGGATACTGATAGGCGGGACTGATAGGTGGCACTGATGGACACTGATAGGCGGCACTGATGGACACTGATAGTCGGCACTGATTGACACTGATAGGCGGCACTGATGGATACTGACAGTTGGCACTGATGGATACTGATAGGCGGCACTGATGGATACTGATAGGAGGCACTGATGGATACTGATAGGCAGCACTGATAGATACTGATAGGCGGCACTGATGGATACTGATAGGAGGCACTGATGGATACTGATAGGAGGGACACTGATGGAAACTGATAGGCGGCACTGATAGATACTGATAGGCGGCATTGATGGATACTGATAGGCGGCACTGATAGATACTGATAGGAGGCACTGATGGATACTGATAGGCGGCATTGATGGATACTGATGGACACTGATAGTTGGCACTGATAGATACTGATAGGCGGCACTGATGGACACTGATAGGCGGCACTGATAGATACTGATAGGCGGCATTGATGGATACTGATAGGCGGCACTGATAGATACTGATAGGCGGCACTGATAGATACTGATAGTTGGCACTTATGGATACTGATAGGCGGCACTGATAGGTGGCACTGATGGACACTGATAGGCGGCACTGATGGATACTGATAGATACTGATAGTTGGCACTGATAGATACTCATAGGCGGCACTGATAGGTGGCACTGATGGACACTGATAGGCGGCACTGATGGATACTGATAGATACTGATAGGCGGCACTGATAGATACTGATAGGCGGCATTGATGGATACTGATGGACACTGATAGTTGGCACTGATAGATACTCATAGGCGGCACTGATGGACACTGATAGGCGGCCCTGATAGATACTGATAGGCGGCACTGATAGATACTGATAGGCGGCATTGATGGATACTGATGGACACTGATAGTTGGCACTGATAGATACTCATAGGCGGCACTGATGGACACTGATAGGCGGCACTGATAGATACTGATAGGCGGCACTGATAGATACTGATAGGCGGCACTGATAGGTGGCACTGATGGACACTGATAGGCGGCACTGATGGATACTGATAGGCGGCACTGATGGTCACTGATAGGCGGCACTGATGGATACTGATAGTTGGCACTTATAGATACTGATAGGCGGCACTGATGGACACTGATAGGCGGCACTGATAGATACTGATAGGCGGCATTGATGGATACTGATAGGCGGCACTGATAGATACTGATAGGCGGCACTGATAGATACTGATAGTTGGCACTTATGGATACTGATAGGCGGCACTGATAGGTGGCACTGATGGACACTGATAGGCGGCACTGATGGATACTGATAGATACTGATAGTTGGCACTGATAGATACTCATAGGCGGCACTGATAGGTGGCACTGATGGACACTGATAGGCGGCACTGATGGATACTGATAGATACTGATAGGCGGCACTGATAGATACTGATAGGCGGCATTGATGGATACTGATGGACACTGATAGTTGGCACTGATAGATACTCATAGGCGGCACTGATGGACACTGATAGGCGGCCCTGATAGATACTGATAGGCGGCACTGATAGATACTGATAGGCGGCATTGATGGATACTGATGGACACTGATAGTTGGCACTGATAGATACTCATAGGCGGCACTGATGGACACTGATAGGCGGCACTGATAGATACTGATAGGCGGCACTGATAGATACTGATAGGCGGCACTGATAGGTGGCACTGATGGACACTGATAGGCGGCACTGATGGATACTGATAGGCGGCATTGATGGATACTGATGGACACTGATAGTTGGCACTGATAGATACTGATAGGCGGCACTGATGGACACTGATAGGCGGCACTGATAGATACTGATAGGCGGCATTGATGGATACTGATAGGCGGCACTGATAGATACTGATAGGCGGCACTGATAGATACTGATAGTTGGCACTTATGGATACTGATAGGCGGCACTGATAGGTGGCACTGATGGACACTGATAGGCGGCACTGATGGATACTGATAGATACTGATAGGCGGCACTGATAGATACTGATAGGCGGCACTGATAGGCGGCATTGATGGATACTGATGGACACTGATAGTTGGCACTGATAGATACTCATAGGCGGCACTGATAGGTGGCACTGATGGACACTGATAGGCGGCACTGATGGATACTGATAGATACTGATAGGCGGCACTGATAGATACTGATAGGCGGCACTGATAGGCGGCATTGATGGATACTGATGGACACTGATAGTTGGCACTGATAGATACTCATAGGCGGCACTGATGGACACTGATAGGCGGCCCTGATAGATACTGATAGGCGGCACTGATAGATACTGATAGGCGGCACTGATGGATACTGATAAGAGGCACTGATAGATACTGATAGGCGGCACTGATAGATACTGATAGGCGGCATTGATGGATACTAATAGGCGGCACTGATGGATACTGATAGATACTGATAGGCGGCACTGATATATACTGATAGGCGGCACTGATGGATACTGATAGGAGGCACTGATGGATACTGATAGGAGGCACTGATGGATACTGATAGGCAGCACTGATGGATACTGATAGGCGGCACTGATGGATACTGGTAGGAGGCACTGATGGATACTGATAGGAGGCACTGATGGATACTGATAGGCGGCACTGATGGATATTGATAGGAGGCACTGATGGATACTGATAGGCAGCACTGATAGATACTGATAGGCGGCACTGATAGGCGGCACTGATGGATACTGATAGGCGGCACTGATAGATACTGATAGGCGGCACTGATGGATACTGATAAGAGGCACTGATGGATACTAATAGGAGGCACTGATGGATACTGATAGATACTGATAGGCGGCACTGATGGATACTGATAGGAGGCACTGATGGATACTGATAGGCGGCACTGATAGATACTGATAGGCGGCACTTATGGATACTGATAGGCGGCACTGATGGACACTGATAGGCGGCCCTGATAGATACTGATAGGTGGCATTGATGGATACTGATAGGCGGCACTGATAGATACTGATAGGCGGCACTTATGGATACTGATAGGCCGCACTGATAGGCGGCACTGATGGATACTGATAGGCGGCACTGATAGATACTGATAGGCGGCATTGATGGATACTGATAGGCGGCACTGATAGATACTGATAGGCGGCATTGATAGATACTGATAGGCGGCACTGATGGATACTGATAGGAGGCACTGATGGATACTGATAGATACTGATAGGCGGCACTGATAGATACTGATAGGCGGCACTTATGGATACTGATAGGCGGCACTGATAGGCGGCACTGATGGGCACTGATAGGCGGCCCTGATAGATACTGATAGGTGGCATTGATGGATACTGATAGGCGGCACTGATAGATACTGGTAGGCGGCACTTATGGATACTGATAGGCGGCACTGATAGGCGGCACTGATGGATACTGATAGGCGGCACTGATAGATACTGATAGGCGGCATTGATGGATACTGATAGGCGGCACTGATAGATACTGATAGGCGGCATTGATAGATACTGATAGGCGGCACTGATGGATACTGATAGGCGGCACTGATAGATACCGATAGGCGGCACTGATCGACACCGATAGGCGGCACTGATAGATACTGATAGTTGGCACTTATGGATACTAATAGGCGGCACTGATAGGCGGCACTGATAGGCGGCACTGATGGATACTGATAGGCGGCACTGATAGGCGGCACTTATGGATATTGATAGGCGGCACTGATGGATACTGATAGGCGGCATTGATGGATACTGATAGGCGGCATTGATAGATACTGATAGGAGGCACTGATGGATACTGATAGGAGGCACTGATGGATACTGATAGGCGGCACTGATAGATACTGATAGGCGGCACTGATGGATACTGATAGGCGGCACTGATAGATACTGATAGGCAGCACTGATAGATACTGATAGGCGGCACTGATGGATACTGATAGGAGGCACTGATAGATACTGATAGGCGGCATTGATGGATACTGATAGGCGGCACTGATAGATACTGATAGGTGGCACTTATGGATACTGATAGGCGGGACTGATAGGTGGCACTGATGGACACTGATAGGCGGCACTGATGGACACTGATAGTCGGCACTGATTGACACTGATAGGCGGCACTGATGGATACTGACAGTTGGCACTGATGGATACTGATAGGCGGCACTGATGGATACTGATAGGAGGCACTGATGGATACTGATAGGCGGCACTGATAGATACTGATAGGCGGCACTGATGGATACTGATAGGAGGCACTGATGGATACTGATAGGAGGGACACTGATGGATACTGATAGGCGGCACTGATAGATACTGATAGGCGGCATCGATGGATACTGATAGGCGGCACTGATAGATACTGATAGGAGGCACTGATGGATACTGATAGGCGGCATTGATGGATACTGATGGACACTGATAGTTGGCACTGATAGATACTGATAGGCGGCACTGATGGACACTGATAGGCGGCACTGATAGATACTGATAGG
This sequence comes from Lithobates pipiens, assembly GCF_037356315.1. Taxonomy (NCBI): domain Eukaryota; kingdom Metazoa; phylum Chordata; class Amphibia; order Anura; family Ranidae; genus Lithobates; species Lithobates pipiens. The sequence goes on along the minus strand of NW_027507871.1, from coordinate 4,919,223 downwards.
CGGCATTGATGGATACTGATAGGCGGCACTGATAGATACTGATAGGCGGCACTGATAGATACTGATAGTTGGCACTTATGGATACTGATAGGCGGCACTGATAGGTGGCACTGATGGACACTGATAGGCGGCACTGATGGATACTGATAGATACTGATAGGCGGCACTGATAGATACTGATAGGCGGCACTGATAGGCGGCATTGATGGATACTGATGGACACTGATAGTTGGCACTGATAGATACTCATAGGCGGCACTGATAGGTGGCACTGATGGACACTGATAGGCGGCACTGATGGATACTGATAGATACTGATAGGCGGTACTGATAGATACTGATAGGCGGCACTGATAGGCGGCATTGATGGATACTGATGGACACTGATAATTGGCACTGATAGATACTCATAGGCGGCACTGATGGACACTGATAGGCGGCCCTGATAGATACTGATAGGCGGCACTGATAGATACTGATAGGCGGCACTGATGGATACTGATAAGAGGCACTGATAGATACTGATAGGCGGCACTGATAGATACTGATAGGCGGCATTGATGGATACTAATAGGCGGCACTGATGGATACTGATAGATACTGATAGGCGGCACTGATAGATACTGATAGGCGGCACTGATATATACTGATAGGCGGCACTGATGGATACTGATAGGAGGCACTGATGGATACTGATAGGAGGCACTGATGGATACTGATAGGCAGCACTGATGGATACTGATAGGCGGCACTGATGGATACTGATAGGAGGCACTGATGGATACTGATAGGAGGCACTGATGGATACTGATAGGCTGCACTGATGGATATTGATAGGAGGCACTGATGGATACTGATAGGCAGCACTGATAGATACTGATAGGCGGCACTGATAGGCGGCACTGATAGATACTGATAGGCGGCACTGATAGATACTGATAGGCGGCACTGATGGATACTGAAAAGAGGCACTGATGGATACTAATAGGAGGCACTGATGGATACTGATAGGCGGCACTGATGGATACTGATAGGAGGCACTGATGGATACTGATAGGCGGCACTGATAGATACTGATAGGCGGCACTTATGGATACTGATAGGCGGCACTGATGGACACTGATAGGCGGCCCTGATAGATACTGATAGTTGGCATTGATGGATACTGATAGGCGGCACTGATAGATACTGATAGGCGGCACTTATGGATACTGATAGGCCGCACTGATAGGCGGCACTGATGGATACTGATAGGCGGCACTGATAGATACTGATAGGCGGCATTGATGGATACTGATAGGCGGCACTGATAGATACTGATAGGCGGCATTGATAGATACTGATAGGCGGCACTGATGGATACTGATAGGAGGCACTGATGGATACTGATAGATACTGATAGGCGGCACTGATAGATACTGATAGGCGGCACTTATGGATACTGATAGGCGGCACTGATAGGCGGCACTGATGGGCACTGATAGGCGGCACTGATAGATACTGATAGGTGGCATTGATGGATACTGATAGGCGGCACTGATAGATACTGGTAGGCGGCACTTATGGATACTGATAGGCGGCACTGATAGGCGGCACTGATGGATACTGATAGGCGGCACTGATAGATACTGATAGGCGGCATTGATGGATACTGATAGGCGGCACTGATAGATACTGATAGGCGGCATTGATAGATACTGATAGGCGGCACTGATGGATACTGATAGGCGGCACTGATAGATACCGATAGTTGGCACTTATGGATACTAATAGGCGGCACTGATAGGCGGCACTGATAGGCGGCACTGATGGATACTGATAGGCGGCACTGATAGGCGGCACTTATGGATATTGATAGGCGGCACTGATGGATACTGATAGGCGGCATTGATGGATACTGATAGGCGGCATTGATAGATACTGATAGGAGGCACTGATGGATACTGATAGGAGGCACTGATGGATACTGATAGGCGGCACTGATAGATACTGATAGGCGGCACTGATGGATACTGATAGGCGGCACTGATAGATACTGATAGGCAGCACTGATAGATACTGATAGGCGGCACTGATGGATACTGATAGGAGGCACTGATAGATACTGATAGGCGGCATTGATGGATACTGATAGGCGGCACTGATAGATACTGATAGGTGGCACTTATGGATACTGATAGGCGGGACTGATAGGTGGCACTGATGGACACTGATAGGCGGCACTGATGGACACTGATAGTCGGCACTGATTGACACTGATAGGCGGCACTGATGGATACTGACAGTTGGCACTGATGGATACTGATAGGCGGCACTGATGGATACTGATAGGAGGCACTGATGGATACTGATAGGCAGCACTGATAGATACTGATAGGCGGCACTGATGGATACTGATAGGAGGCACTGATGGATACTGATAGGAGGGACACTGATGGAAACTGATAGGCGGCACTGATAGATACTGATAGGCGGCATTGATGGATACTGATAGGCGGCACTGATAGATACTGATAGGAGGCACTGATGGATACTGATAGGCGGCATTGATGGATACTGATGGACACTGATAGTTGGCACTGATAGATACTGATAGGCGGCACTGATGGACACTGATAGGCGGCACTGATAGATACTGATAGGCGGCATTGATGGATACTGATAGGCGGCACTGATAGATACTGATAGGCGGCACTGATAGATACTGATAGTTGGCACTTATGGATACTGATAGGCGGCACTGATAGGTGGCACTGATGGACACTGATAGGCGGCACTGATGGATACTGATAGATACTGATAGTTGGCACTGATAGATACTCATAGGCGGCACTGATAGGTGGCACTGATGGACACTGATAGGCGGCACTGATGGATACTGATAGATACTGATAGGCGGCACTGATAGATACTGATAGGCGGCATTGATGGATACTGATGGACACTGATAGTTGGCACTGATAGATACTCATAGGCGGCACTGATGGACACTGATAGGCGGCCCTGATAGATACTGATAGGCGGCACTGATAGATACTGATAGGCGGCATTGATGGATACTGATGGACACTGATAGTTGGCACTGATAGATACTCATAGGCGGCACTGATGGACACTGATAGGCGGCACTGATAGATACTGATAGGCGGCACTGATAGATACTGATAGGCGGCACTGATAGGTGGCACTGATGGACACTGATAGGCGGCACTGATGGATACTGATAGGCGGCACTGATGGTCACTGATAGGCGGCACTGATGGATACTGATAGTTGGCACTTATAGATACTGATAGGCGGCACTGATGGACACTGATAGGCGGCACTGATAGATACTGATAGGCGGCATTGATGGATACTGATAGGCGGCACTGATAGATACTGATAGGCGGCACTGATAGATACTGATAGTTGGCACTTATGGATACTGATAGGCGGCACTGATAGGTGGCACTGATGGACACTGATAGGCGGCACTGATGGATACTGATAGATACTGATAGTTGGCACTGATAGATACTCATAGGCGGCACTGATAGGTGGCACTGATGGACACTGATAGGCGGCACTGATGGATACTGATAGATACTGATAGGCGGCACTGATAGATACTGATAGGCGGCATTGATGGATACTGATGGACACTGATAGTTGGCACTGATAGATACTCATAGGCGGCACTGATGGACACTGATAGGCGGCCCTGATAGATACTGATAGGCGGCACTGATAGATACTGATAGGCGGCACTGATGGATACTGATAGATACTGATAGGCGGCACTGATAGATACTGATAGGCGGCATTGATGGATACTGATGGACACTGATAGTTGGCACTGATAGATACTCATAGGCGGCACTGATGGACACTGATAGGCGGCACTGATAGATACTGATAGGCGGCACTGATAGATACTGATAGGCGGCACTGATAGGTGGCACTGATGGACACTGATAGGCGGCACTGATGGATACTGATAGGCGGCACTGATGGTCACTGATAGGCGGCACTGATGGATACTGATAGTTGGCACTTATAGATACTGATAGGCGGCACTGATGGATACTGATAGTTGGCACTGATATATACTGATAGGCGGCACTAATGGATACTGATAGTTGGCACGGATAGATACTGATAGGCGGCACTGATAGGTGGCACTGATGGACACTGATAGGCGTCACTGATGGATACTGATAGGCAGCACTGATGGACACTGATAGGCGGCACTGATAGACACTAATAGGCGGCACTGATGGACACTGATAGGCAGTACTGATGGATACTGATAGTTGGCACTGATATATACTGATAGGCGGCACTGATAGGTGGCACTGATGGACACTGATAGGCGGCACTGATGGATACTGATAGGCGGCATTGATGGATACTGATAGGCGGCACTGATGGATACTGATAGGCGGCACTGATGGACACTGATAGGCGGCACTGATAGATACTGATAGGCGGCACTGATGGACACTGATAGGCGGCACTGATAGATACTGATAGGCGGCACTGGTGGACACTGATAGGCGGCACTGATAGATACTGATAGGCGGCACTGATAGATACTGATAGGCGGCAGTGATGGAAACTGATAGGTGGCACTGATAGATACTGATAGGCGGCACTGGTGGACACTGATAGGTGGCACTGATAGATACTGATAGGCGGCACTGATAGATACTGATAGGCGGCACTGATGGATACTGATAAGAGGCACTGATGGATACTAATAGGAGGCACTGATGGATACTGATAGATACTGATAGGCGGCACTGATGGATACTGATAGGAGGCACTGATGGATACTGATAGGCGGCACTGATAGATACTGATAGGCGGCACTTATGGATACTGATAGGCGGCACTGATGGACACTGATAGGCGGCCCTGATAGATACTGATAGGTGGCATTGATGGATACTGATAGGCGGCACTGATAGATACTGATAGGCGGCACTTATGGATACTGATAGGCCGCACTGATAGGCGGCACTGATGGATACTGATAGGCGGCACTGATAGATACTGATAGGCGGCATTGATGGATACTGATAGGCGGCACTGATAGATACTGATAGGCGGCATTGATAGATACTGATAGGCGGCACTGATGGATACTGATAGGAGGCACTGATGGATACTGATAGATACTGATAGGCGGCACTGATAGATACTGATAGGCGGCACTTATGGATACTGATAGGCGGCACTGATAGGCGGCACTGATGGGCACTGATAGGCGGCCCTGATAGATACTGATAGGTGGCATTGATGGATACTGATAGGCGGCACTGATAGATACTGGTAGGCGGCACTTATGGATACTGATAGGCGGCACTGATAGGCGGCACTGATGGATACTGATAGGCGGCACTGATAGATACTGATAGGCGGCATTGATGGATACTGATAGGCGGCACTGATAGATACTGATAGGCGGCATTGATAGATACTGATAGGCGGCACTGATGGATACTGATAGGCGGCACTGATAGATACCGATAGGCGGCACTGATCGACACCGATAGGCGGCACTGATAGATACTGATAGTTGGCACTTATGGATACTAATAGGCGGCACTGATAGGCGGCACTGATAGGCGGCACTGATGGATACTGATAGGCGGCACTGATAGGCGGCACTTATGGATATTGATAGGCGGCACTGATGGATACTGATAGGCGGCATTGATGGATACTGATAGGCGGCATTGATAGATACTGATAGGAGGCACTGATGGATACTGATAGGAGGCACTGATGGATACTGATAGGCGGCACTGATAGATACTGATAGGCGGCACTGATGGATACTGATAGGCGGCACTGATAGATACTGATAGGCAGCACTGATAGATACTGATAGGCGGCACTGATGGATACTGATAGGAGGCACTGATAGATACTGATAGGCGGCATTGATGGATACTGATAGGCGGCACTGATAGATACTGATAGGTGGCACTTATGGATACTGATAGGCGGGACTGATAGGTGGCACTGATGGACACTGATAGGCGGCACTGATGGACACTGATAGTCGGCACTGATTGACACTGATAGGCGGCACTGATGGATACTGACAGTTGGCACTGATGGATACTGATAGGCGGCACTGATGGATACTGATAGGAGGCACTGATGGATACTGATAGGCGGCACTGATAGATACTGATAGGCGGCACTGATGGATACTGATAGGAGGCACTGATGGATACTGATAGGAGGGACACTGATGGATACTGATAGGCGGCACTGATAGATACTGATAGGCGGCATCGATGGATACTGATAGGCGGCACTGATAGATACTGATAGGAGGCACTGATGGATACTGATAGGCGGCATTGATGGATACTGATGGACACTGATAGTTGGCACTGATAGATACTGATAGGCGGCACTGATGGACACTGATAGGCGGCACTGATAGATACTGATAGGCGGCATTGATGGATACTGATAGGCGGCACTGATAGATACTGATAGGCGGCACTGATAGATACTGATAGTTGGCACTTATGGATACTGATAGGCGGCACTGATAGGTGGCACTGATGGACACTGATAGGCGGCACTGATGGATACTGATAGATACTGATAGGCGGCACTGATAGATACTGATAGGCGGCACTGATAGGCGGCATTGATGGATACTGATGGACACTGATAGTTGGCACTGATAGATACTCATAGGCGGCACTGATAGGTGGCACTGATGGACACTGATAGGCGGCACTGATGGATACTGATAGATACTGATAGGCGGTACTGATAGATACTGATAGGCGGCACTGATAGGCGGCATTGATGGATACTGATGGACACTGATAATTGGCACTGATAGATACTCATAGGCGGCACTGATGGACACTGATAGGCGGCCCTGATAGATACTGATAGGCGGCACTGATAGATACTGATAGGCGGCACTGATGGATACTGATAAGAGGCACTGATAGATACTGATAGGCGGCACTGATAGATACTGATAGGCGGCATTGATGGATACTAATAGGCGGCACTGATGGATACTGATAGATACTGATAGGCGGCACTGATAGATACTGATAGGCGGCACTGATATATACTGATAGGCGGCACTGATGGATACTGATAGGAGGCACTGATGGATACTGATAGGAGGCACTGATGGATACTGATAGGCAGCACTGATGGATACTGATAGGCGGCACTGATGGATACTGATAGGAGGCACTGATGGATACTGATAGGAGGCACTGATGGATACTGATAGGCTGCACTGATGGATATTGATAGGAGGCACTGATGGATACTGATAGGCAGCACTGATAGATACTGATAGGCGGCACTGATAGGCGGCACTGATAGATACTGATAGGCGGCACTGATAGATACTGATAGGCGGCACTGATGGATACTGAAAAGAGGCACTGATGGATACTAATAGGAGGCACTGATGGATACTGATAGGCGGCACTGATGGATACTGATAGGAGGCACTGATGGATACTGATAGGCGGCACTGATAGATACTGATAGGCGGCACTTATGGATACTGATAGGCGGCACTGATGGACACTGATAGGCGGCCCTGATAGATACTGATAGTTGGCATTGATGGATACTGATAGGCGGCACTGATAGATACTGATAGGCGGCACTTATGGATACTGATAGGCCGCACTGATAGGCGGCACTGATGGATACTGATAGGCGGCACTGATAGATACTGATAGGCGGCATTGATGGATACTGATAGGCGGCACTGATAGATACTGATAGGCGGCATTGATAGATACTGATAGGCGGCACTGATGGATACTGATAGGAGGCACTGATGGATACTGATAGATACTGATAGGCGGCACTGATAGATACTGATAGGCGGCACTTATGGATACTGATAGGCGGCACTGATAGGCGGCACTGATGGGCACTGATAGGCGGCACTGATAGATACTGATAGGTGGCATTGATGGATACTGATAGGCGGCACTGATAGATACTGGTAGGCGGCACTTATGGATACTGATAGGCGGCACTGATAGGCGGCACTGATGGATACTGATAGGCGGCACTGATAGATACTGATAGGCGGCATTGATGGATACTGATAGGCGGCACTGATAGATACTGATAGGCGGCATTGATAGATACTGATAGGCGGCACTGATGGATACTGATAGGCGGCACTGATAGATACCGATAGTTGGCACTTATGGATACTAATAGGCGGCACTGATAGGCGGCACTGATAGGCGGCACTGATGGATACTGATAGGCGGCACTGATAGGCGGCACTTATGGATATTGATAGGCGGCACTGATGGATACTGATAGGCGGCATTGATGGATACTGATAGGCGGCATTGATAGATACTGATAGGAGGCACTGATGGATACTGATAGGAGGCACTGATGGATACTGATAGGCGGCACTGATAGATACTGATAGGCGGCACTGATGGATACTGATAGGCGGCACTGATAGATACTGATAGGCAGCACTGATAGATACTGATAGGCGGCACTGATGGATACTGATAGGAGGCACTGATAGATACTGATAGGCGGCATTGATGGATACTGATAGGCGGCACTGATAGATACTGATAGGTGGCACTTATGGATACTGATAGGCGGGACTGATAGGTGGCACTGATGGACACTGATAGGCGGCACTGATGGACACTGATAGTCGGCACTGATTGACACTGATAGGCGGCACTGATGGATACTGACAGTTGGCACTGATGGATACTGATAGGCGGCACTGATGGATACTGATAGGAGGCACTGATGGATACTGATAGGCAGCACTGATAGATACTGATAGGCGGCACTGATGGATACTGATAGGAGGCACTGATGGATACTGATAGGAGGGACACTGATGGAAACTGATAGGCGGCACTGATAGATACTGATAGGCGGCATTGATGGATACTGATAGGCGGCACTGATAGATACTGATAGGAGGCACTGATGGATACTGATAGGCGGCATTGATGGATACTGATGGACACTGATAGTTGGCACTGATAGATACTGATAGGCGGCACTGATGGACACTGATAGGCGGCACTGATAGATACTGATAGGCGGCATTGATGGATACTGATAGGCGGCACTGATAGATACTGATAGGCGGCACTGATAGATACTGATAGTTGGCACTTATGGATACTGATAGGCGGCACTGATAGGTGGCACTGATGGACACTGATAGGCGGCACTGATGGATACTGATAGATACTGATAGTTGGCACTGATAGATACTCATAGGCGGCACTGATAGGTGGCACTGATGGACACTGATAGGCGGCACTGATGGATACTGATAGATACTGATAGGCGGCACTGATAGATACTGATAGGCGGCATTGATGGATACTGATGGACACTGATAGTTGGCACTGATAGATACTCATAGGCGGCACTGATGGACACTGATAGGCGGCCCTGATAGATACTGATAGGCGGCACTGATAGATACTGATAGGCGGCATTGATGGATACTGATGGACACTGATAGTTGGCACTGATAGATACTCATAGGCGGCACTGATGGACACTGATAGGCGGCACTGATAGATACTGATAGGCGGCACTGATAGATACTGATAGGCGGCACTGATAGGTGGCACTGATGGACACTGATAGGCGGCACTGATGGATACTGATAGGCGGCACTGATGGTCACTGATAGGCGGCACTGATGGATACTGATAGTTGGCACTTATAGATACTGATAGGCGGCACTGATGGACACTGATAGGCGGCACTGATAGATACTGATAGGCGGCATTGATGGATACTGATAGGCGGCACTGATAGATACTGATAGGCGGCACTGATAGATACTGATAGTTGGCACTTATGGATACTGATAGGCGGCACTGATAGGTGGCACTGATGGACACTGATAGGCGGCACTGATGGATACTGATAGATACTGATAGTTGGCACTGATAGATACTCATAGGCGGCACTGATAGGTGGCACTGATGGACACTGATAGGCGGCACTGATGGATACTGATAGATACTGATAGGCGGCACTGATAGATACTGATAGGCGGCATTGATGGATACTGATGGACACTGATAGTTGGCACTGATAGATACTCATAGGCGGCACTGATGGACACTGATAGGCGGCCCTGATAGATACTGATAGGCGGCACTGATAGATACTGATAGGCGGCACTGATGGATACTGATAGATACTGATAGGCGGCACTGATAGATACTGATAGGCGGCATTGATGGATACTGATGGACACTGATAGTTGGCACTGATAGATACTCATAGGCGGCACTGATGGACACTGATAGGCGGCACTGATAGATACTGATAGGCGGCACTGATAGATACTGATAGGCGGCACTGATAGGTGGCACTGATGGACACTGATAGGCGGCACTGATGGATACTGATAGGCGGCACTGATGGTCACTGATAGGCGGCACTGATGGATACTGATAGTTGGCACTTATAGATACTGATAGGCGGCACTGATGGATACTGATAGTTGGCACTGATATATACTGATAGGCGGCACTAATGGATACTGATAGTTGGCACGGATAGATACTGATAGGCGGCACTGATAGGTGGCACTGATGGACACTGATAGGCGTCACTGATGGATACTGATAGGCAGCACTGATGGACACTGATAGGCGGCACTGATAGACACTAATAGGCGGCACTGATGGACACTGATAGGCAGTACTGATGGATACTGATAGTTGGCACTGATATATACTGATAGGCGGCACTGATAGGTGGCACTGATGGACACTGATAGGCGGCACTGATGGATACTGATAGGCGGCATTGATGGATACTGATAGGCGGCACTGATGGATACTGATAGGCGGCACTGATGGACACTGATAGGCGGCACTGATAGATACTGATAGGCGGCACTGATGGACACTGATAGGCGGCACTGATAGATACTGATAGGCGGCACTGGTGGACACTGATAGGCGGCACTGATAGATACTGATAGGCGGCACTGATAGATACTGATAGGCGGCAGTGATGGAAACTGATAGGTGGCACTGATAGATACTGATAGGCGGCACTGGTGGACACTGATAGGTGGCACTGATAGATACTGATAGGCGGCACTGATAGATACTGATAGGCGGCACTGATGGACACTGATAGGCGGCACTGATAGATACTGATAGGCGGCACTGGTGGACACTGATAGGCGGCACTGATAGATACTGATAGGCGGCACTGATAGATACTGATAGGCGGCACTGATAGATACTGATAGGCAGCATTGATGGATACTGATAGGCGGCACTGATGGACACTGATAGGCGGCACTTATGGATACTGATAGGCGGCACTGATGATCAGTGTAGGAGTCCCTTTAACACAAGCCAGTTATCGGCTCTCCTCTCCACAGGTTGTCAGCAGGAAAGGAATACTGATAACCAGCTTGTGTTTACATCTGCGATCAGCTGTGATTGGCCCTTTACTCTGATCTGTGATCAGCTGTGACCATACACCATACAATCTGATTGTACAACCTCCCTTAGATCTGCTATCATCTATGTATTACACGGGCCTGTCTGATTGGATACAAATGCAATGATTTTTTTCGGTTTGTCCTCATGTTACATAGTGCCCAATGGAGGCCACACACACCGCAATAAATGACCGATTTCTTTTCCCACCAATCTCCCAATAGGGATAATCAGACGTTAGTCGACCACTAAATCGATGGTTATGCCACACATAGGGAAGTGATAGGCGGCACTTATGGATACTGATAGGCGGCATTGATGGATACTGATAGGCGGCATTGATAGATACTGATAGGAGGCACTGATGGATACTGATAGGAGGCACTGATGGATACTGATAGGCGGCACTGATAGATACTGATAGGCGGCACTGACGGATACTGATAGGCGGCACTGATAGATACTGATAGGCAGCACTGATAGATACTGATAGGCGGCACTGATGGATACTGATAGGAGGCACTGATAGATACTGATAGGCGGCATTGATGGATACTGATAGGCGGCACTGATAGATACTGATAGGTGGCACTTATGGATACTGATAGGCGGGACTGATAGGTGGCACTGATGGACACTGATAGGCGGCACTGATGGACACTGATAGTCGGCACTGATTGACACTGATAGGCGGCACTGATGGATACTGACAGTTGGCACTGATGGATACTGATAGGCGGCACTGATGGATACTGATAGGAGGCACTGATGGATACTGATAGGCGGCACTGATAGATACTGATAGGCGGCACTGATGGATACTGATAGGAGGCACTGATGGATACTGATAGGAGGGACACTGATGGATACTGATAGGCGGCACTGATAGATACTGATAGGCGGCATTGATGGATACTGATAGGCGGCACTGATAGATACTGATAGGAGGCACTGATGGATACTGATAGGCGGCATTGATGGATACTGATGGACACTGATAGTTGGCACTGATAGATACTGATAGGCGGCACTGATGGACACTGATAAGCGGCACTGATAGATACTGATAGGCGGCATTGATGGATACTGATAGGCGGCACTGATAGATACTGATAGGCGGCACTGATAGATACTGATAGTTGGCACTTATGGATACTGATAAGAGGCACTGATAGGTGGCACTGATGGACACTGATAGGCGGCACTGATGGATACTGATAGATACTGATAGGCGGCACTGATAGATACTGATAGGCGGCACTGATAGGCGGCATTGATGGATACTGATGGACACTGATAGTTGGCACTGATAGATACTCATAGGCGGCACTGATAGGTGGCACTGATGGACACTGATAGGCGGCACTGATGGATACTGATAGATACTGATAGGCGGCACTGATAGATACTGATAGGCGGCACTGATAGGCGGCATTGATGGATACTGATGGACACTGATAGTTGGCACTGATAGATACTCATAGGCGGCACTGATGGACACTGATAGGCGGCCCTGATAGATACTGATAGGCGGCACTGATAGATACTGATAGGCGGCACTGATAGGTGGCACTGATGGACACTGATAGGCGGCACTGATGGATACTGATAGGCGGCACTGATGGTCACTGATAGGCGGCACTGATGGATACTGATAGTTGGCACTGATAGATACTGATAGGCGGCACTGATGGATACTGATAGTTGGCACTGATATATACTGATAGGCGGCACTAATGGATACTGATAGTTGGCACGGATAGATACTGATAGGCGGCACTGATAGGTGGCACTGATGGACACTGATAGGCGTCACTGATGGATACTGATAGGCAGCACTGATGGACACTGATAGGCGGCACTGATAGACACTAATAGGCGGCACTGATGGACACTGATAGGCAGTACTGATGGATACTGATAGTTGGCACTGATATATACTGATAGGCGGCACTGATAGGTGGCACTGATGGACACTGATAGGCGGCACTGATGGATACTGATAGGCGGCATTGATGGATACTGATAGGCGGCACTGATGGATACTGATAGGCGGCACTGATGGACACTGATAGGCGGCACTGATAGATACTGATAGGCGGCACTGATGGACACTGATAGGCGGCACTGATAGATACTGATAGGCGGCACTGGTGGACACTGATAGGCGGCACTGATAGATACTGATAGGCGGCATTGATGGATACTGATAGGCGGCACTGATAGATACTGATAGGCGGCAGTGATGGAAACTGATAGGTGGCAGTGATAGATACTGATAGGTGGCACTGATAGATACTGATAGGCGGCACTGATAGATACTGATAGGCGGCACTGATGGACACTGATAGGCGGCACTGATAGATACTGATAGGCGGCACTGATAGATACTGATAGGCGGCACTGATAGATACTGATAGGCGGCACTGGTGGACACTGATAGGCGGCACTGATAGATACTGATAGGCGGCACTGATAGATACTGATAGGCGGCACTGATAGATACTGATAGGCAGCATTGATGGATACTGATAGGCGGCACTGATGGACACTGATAGGCGGCACTTATGGATACTGATAGGCGGCACTGATGATCAGTGTAGGAGTCCCTTTAACACAAGCCAGTTATCGGCTCTCCTCTCCACAGGTTGTCAGCAGGAAAGGAATACTGATAACCAGCTTGTGTTTACATCTGCGATCAGCTGTGATTGGCCCTTTACTCTGATCTGTGATCAGCTGTGACCATACACCATACAATCTGATTGTACAACCTCCCTTAGATCAGCTATCATCTATGTATTACACGGGCCTGTCTGATTGGATACAAATGCAATGATTTTTTTCGGTTTGTCCTCATGTTACATAGTGCCCAATGGAGGCCACACACACCGCAATAAATGACCGATTTCTTTTCCCACCAATCTCCCAATAGGGATAATCAGACGTTAGTCGACCACTAAATCGATGGTTATGCCACACATAGGGAAGTGAATTTAAACGGAAAGATGTAATAGTAAGTGACTGATCGTAGCTCCGTTTCCTGGCGTGTAATCAATCAAAATCCATCAGATTCAAGATAAAGCATCTCAGTGCTGCCGATTGACACAAAACGATTGATCAATTTTTGCCCCAGCCAATTGATCAAATCTGATCTAAACTGATCAGCAGAGAATTTACAACTGTTCGATTGTTTTCCAGTTTGATCGAATCACACATTGATTGGATAGTAATATCAAAGCATTTACAGCCACTATAAAGCTGGCCATACATTATACAATCAGATTGTACAATCTTCTTCTTTAGATCGATGTGCGATTACATCCAAACAATCAAATAGCCATCAATCCCCTTTTGATTGATTTTGACTTAATTTCAATTAAGAGTGATCAAACTTGAGTTGATTGGCCGGGGCAGAATACGATTGATCGTTTTGCATCGATCGGTAGGACTGAGACGCTTTACCGAGAATTTATCCGAACCCGGAGCAGAGAGAATCCGGAGCGACCAATCAGCTTCTAGATTTCATTTTCAAAGCTTAACTGAACAAGCTGAAGATAGAAGCCGATTGGTCGCTCCGGATTCTCTCTGCTCCGCTTCCGATAAATTCCCACGTTTTGTATGTTCATGGATCGGATTATGAGATGGCGCAATCGGAGACACGATCGATGAGTTACAATCGTATCTTAGCTATCGAATGAAATCCACTTCCCGCTGTGTGTAACATATCGATCAAATGGATTGGTGACTATAGATCGATTATTCCTATTGGAAGAGATCGATGGGAAAATAAATCAATCATTTATTGAAGCGCCATAAAGGAGATTGTCCAATCAGGTTGGATAGTCAAAGTCAATGGACAATCTCCCTTATGGTGGCCGTACACGCTTCAATAAATGATCGATTTATTTTCCGATCGATCTCTTCCAATAGGGATTATCAATCTCCTTTAAGCTCACCATACACGTGTATGAGCGTAAAGGAGATTGATAATTCCTATTGGAAGAGATCGATCGGAAAATAAATCAATCATTTATTCAAGCATCTACGACAACCATAAAGGAGTTTATACAATCAGATTGTACAGCATATGGTCAGATTATAGGAGATTGATTATTCCTATTAGAATCAGGAGAAAAAAAAAAGATAATTTATCAAAGTGCGTACGGTCACTATAAAGGAGATTGTCCGAACAGATTGTATGGTGTATGGTAAGCTTAAAGGATATTGATTATTACTATTGAAAGAAATTGTTCATTTACTAAAGCATGTATGGTCAGCTTAATGGAGATGGCCCAATCAGACTGTATAGTGTATGGGCAACTTAAAGGATATTGTTTATTCTAATTGGAAAAGATCAATCGGAAAATAAATTGATCATTTATTGAAGCGTGTACCACCACCATAAAGGAGATTGTCCAATCAGATTGTATGGTGTATGACTCTGCCTTTACTTTGTTCCCCCATTGATTCCAAAGCATTTCACTGAAATGGTGAAATTTCGTCTAATCTCCCGACCCACGCCCGAAATTTTGGGGAAACGAAAGCTCTTCACCGGGATCCTCGTATCGGGAGATGGATTTTACAGACCAGCCCCGATCGCCCCTTTTGAAAAAAAAAACGCTTTCGATGATTGGTCACCGTGAGCGTTGTTTCTCGGCTGCATGGAATACGCAGACAGTGGCGAGGATCCAGGTGGTGCAAGCGGTGAGGATCCAGGCAGTGGCGGCGGCAGCAGTGGCAGCGGTGGGAAGGAGGACCCAGGTGGGGGCAGTGAGGATCCAGGCGGCATTGGCAGCGAGGATCCAGGCAACATTGGCAGCGAGGATCCAGGCAACATTGGCAGTGAGGATCCAGGCGGCATTGGCAGCGAGGATCCAGGCGGCATTGGCAGCGAGGATCCAGGCGGCATTGGCAGCGAGGATCCAGGCGGCATTGGCAGCGAGGATCCAGGCGGCATTGGCAGTGAGGATCCAGGCGGCATTGGCAGCGAGGATCCAGGCAACATTGGCAGCGAGGATCCAGGCAACATTGGCAGCGAGGATCCAGGCGGCATTGGCAGCGAGGATCCAGGCGACATTGGCAGCGAGGATCCAGGCGGCATTGGCAGCGAGGATCCAGGCAACATTGGCAGCGAGGATCCAGGCAACATTCGCAGCGAGGATCCAGGCAACATTGGCAGCGAGGATCCAGGCGACATTGGCAGCGAGGATCCAGGCGGCATTGGCAGCGAGGATCCAGGCAACATTGGCAGCGAGGATCCAGGCAACATTCGCAGCGAGGATCCAGGCAACATTGGCAGCGAGGATCCAGGCAACATTGGCAGCGAGGATCCAGGCAACATTGGCAGAAAGGATCCAGGCGGCATTGGCAGCGAGGATCCAGGTGGTGGCAGCGAGGGCTAAGGCGTCATTGGAAGCGAGGATCCAGGCAGTGGTGGCCGCAGTAGTGGCAGCGGAGGTGGTGAGGATCCAGGCGGTGGCGGTGAGGATCCAGGTGGTGGCGGTGAGGATCCAGGCGGTGATAGCGTGGATCAAGGCGGAGGCGGTGAGGATCCAGACGGCATTGTCGGCGAGGATCCAGGTGGTGGCGGTGAGGATCCAGGTGCCATTGGCGGTGAGGATCCAGTTGGCATTGGCAGTGAGGATCGAGGTGGTGGCGGTGAGGATCCATGCGCAGGGATGGACTGACCATTGGGCCACTCGGGCACTGCCCGAGGGCCCCGTGCCACTAGGGGGCCCCATCAGGGTTACCAGCTTCAGTAAAACCAGGGAGAGTATGTAAAAATCTGTGGTTTTTTTTACATCTGTCTCTGAAATGCCCCTTACCGACATCCTTTTGGTTTAAAAATCCTTAGATTATAGCCGCCCCACCTCTCCAGTACCTTCTCAGCCAATAGAAGCATGTCTGTGTATACGGTGTGATTGTATACTGTGTGTGTGTGTTTGTGTATACTGTGTGGCCCCATAATGTCTTATTTCCTGGGGGCCACATAATCTCCTATTGCCCGGGGGCCCCATGAGCTGCCAGTCCACCCCTGTCCATGCGGCATTGGCGGTGATGATCTAGCTTGTGGCAGTGAAGGTCCAGGCTCCATTGGCGGTGAGGATCAAGGCGGTATTGGCAGTGAGGATCCAGGCGGTATTGGCAGTGAGGATCCAGGCGGTATTGGCAGTGAGGATCCAGGTGGTGGCGGTGAGGATCCAGGTAGCGTTGGCAGCAAGGATCCAGGCGGCATTGGCAGCGAGGATCCAGGCGGTATTGGCAGCGAGGATCCAGGCGGTGGTGGTGAGGATCCAGGCACCATTGGTGGCGAAGGTCCAGGCGGTGAGGATCCAGGCACCATTGGTGGCGAAGATCCAGGCGGTGGCGGTGAGAATCCAGGCACCACTGGCGGCGATGATCCAGGCAGTGGCGATGAGGATCCAGGCGGTGAGGATCCAGGCACCATTGGCGGCGAGGATCCAGGCGGTATTGGCAGTGAGGATCCAGGCGGTGGCGGTGAGGATCCAGGCACCATTGGCGGTGAGGATCCAGGTGGTGGCGGTGAGGATCCAGGCGGTGGCGGTGAGGATCCAGGTGGTGGCGGTGAGGAGTGGCGGTGAGGATCCAGGTGGTGGCGGTGAGGATCCAGGTGGTGGCGGTGAGGAGTGGCGGTGAGGATCCAGGTGGTGGTGGTGAGGATCCAGGTGGTGGCGGTGAGGATCCAGGCGGTGGCGGTGAGGATCCAGGTGGTGGCGGTGAGGATCCAGGTGGTGGCGGTGAGGATCCAGGCGGTGGCGGTGAGGATCCAGGTGGTGGCGGTGAGGATCCAGGCGGTGGCGGTGAGGATCCAGGCACCATTTGCGGTGAGGATCTAGGCGGTGGCGGTGAGGGTCCAGGCACCATTGGCGGTGAGGATCCAGGCGGTGAGGATCCAGGTGGTGGTGGTGAGGATCCAGGTGGTGGCGGTGAGGATCCAGGCACCATTGGCGGTGAGGATCCAGGCGGTGGCGGTGAGGATCCAGGCACCATTGGCGGTGAGGATCCAGGCGGTGGACGCGGCGTTCTTAGCACACACACAGTTACTTTCTTTCCAGTCCTGCGGATAGATCCAGCCTCCCCCCCCCCCCCTTTTGTGCTAGAAAGTACAGGAAGAGAGGGGGGAGGGGGGAGGAGGAGGGGGAGCGGCGGCGAGGGTGACACTCTGTCACTGTGACCTCTCCCCCCTCCCCCTCCCCTCTGCTATTCCCAATTAAAGGGATCTCCTCCAAATCCCAACACTTTTTTTTTCTCCTTTTTTTTTTTGCAGCCTCCATTTTCCACCCCCGAATCGCGCCTTCTTCGTCTTCGCTCGCTCGTTCGCCTTTTGATCGGGGAAAAAAACGAAGGAAAGAAGAAGAAGGAAAGAGACAGAGTCAGGCAGACGCAGAGAAAGAGAGGAGGCGACCACAGAGGAGGAGGAGCCAGCAGGAGGAGGTGGGGGGGGGGGTTGGGAGGGAGTTGGAGAGGAGGAGGAGGGGGGGGGGAGAGGAGGTTAAAAAAAAAATCGTCTTTTGTGGGATTTTCACTGCACAACGGATAAAAAAAAGGAAAAAAAAAAAGAAAGAAAGAAAAAAGAAGGTTTTTCTGTGGTGGCCGCCGCGTCGCCGGCTGCTCTTCGCTCTCTTCCGATCGTCCTCGGCCTGCAGGGAATCCTCCGATCGCCATGATCCATCGGGGCTCCGGAGGCGATGTTGGGTCCGGCCCCGGACAGCGAGCCTCTCCGATCGCTCCCGGAATGCTGCAGATTTAAAGAAGAGGGGGGAGAACGCCGCGGCTCCATCCCCCCCCCTGTCGCTGTCGCCGCCGCTGGGGCGCCCACGTCTCTTTTGTTAGGTGGGTGACGCTGTGTTTGTTCTGGATCCTTCCTCGGGGGGTTCGGGGGGGGGAGGGAAAGCCGGGGGGTTTACACGCACACACATGTGAAGCCAACCCATCCGGAGGGGTTAAACACACGCACGCACACACACGCTGTGCACACACACCACGGGGCACACGCCATGCATGAGGTCACCGGGACGCATGTATGAGACATCGAACACATACAAAGGTTCACACGTACGTACACACCCCCTCCTGTGGGATCTCCGCACACACCCCCCCCCCCCCCCACCATCACCACCAGCTCACTTCTCCATCTAGCGCCCACATAGGCAGTCGTGCAGTACACACGGATCATTCGATCGCACATTAGCGCGCAACCGATCTCTGCCGCAAATCGTCTTTGTCACATACACACTTTCAAGGGTCACAGATGTAATCATGAGGTCATCGCTATATATACCCCTCATTCCGAGCGCGAGCAACCGTATCGACCAATCAGAATTCAGTATTAATAACCTGTGTGTGTGTGTCGATGCTGTATGGACTCATACAAGGCGACCCTTCGTAGGAGCCACCAATCAGAATTCAGCATTATTAACCTGTTACATGTATGTTTCATCGCCGTATGAACTCACACGAGGCGACCCTTCATACCAGCGACCAATCAGAAGTCAGCATTAATAGCACGCTACATGTATGTGTCGTCATTGTATGAACTCATACAAGGCGATCCTTCATACGAGCAATCAATCAGAATTCAGCATTAATAGCACGCTAAACGCATGTGTCGACACTGTATGACCTCATACATGGCGATCCTTCATACCAGCGACCAATCAGAAGTCAGCATTAATAGCACGTTACATGTATGTGTCGTCATTGTATGAACTCATACAAGGCGATTCTTCATACGAGCGATCAATCAGAATTCAGCATTAATAGCACGCTAAACGCATGTGTCGACGCTGTATGACCTCATACGTGCTGATCCTTCATACCAGCGACCAATCAGAAGTCAGCATTAATAGCACGCTACATGTATGTGTCGTCATTGTATGAACTCATACAAGGCGATCCTTCATACAAGCGATCAATCAGAATTCAGCATTAATAGCACGCTAAACGCGTGTGTCGACAATGTATGACCTCATACATGGCGATCCGTCATACCAGCGACCAATCAGAAGTCAGCATTAATAGCACGTTACATGTATGTGTCGTCATTGTATGAACTCATACAAGGCGATTCTTCATACGAGCGATCAATCAGAATTCAGCATTAATAGCATGCTAAACGCATGTGTCGACGCTGTATGAGCTCATACGTGCTGATCCTTCATACCAGCGACCAATCAGAAGTCAGCATTAATAGCACGCTACATGTATGTGTCATCACTGTATGAAGGATATCCTTCGTAAGAGACCGATCAATCAGAATTCAGCATTAATAGCACGCTACATGTATGTGTCGTTGCTGTATGAAAGAGATCCTTCATAAGAGCGACCAATCAGAATTCAGCATTAATAGCACGCTACATGTATGTGTCGTTGCTGTATGAAGGAGATCCTTCATAAGAGCGACCAATCAGAATTCAGCATTAATAGCACACTACATGTATGTGTCGTCACTGTATGAAGATCCTTCGTAAGAGCGACCAATCAGAATTCAGCATTAATTTAATAGCACACTACACGTATGTTTCGTCGCTGTATGAAGGCGATCATTCGTAAGAGCAATCAATCAGAATTCAGCATTAATAGCACGCTACACGCATGTGTCGTCGCTGTATGACCTCATACATGGCGATCCTTCATGCCAGCGACCAATCAGAATTCAGCATTAATAGCACACTACATGTATGTGTCGTTGCTGTATGAAGGTGATCCTTCGTAAGAGCGACCAATCAGAATTCAGAATTAATTTAATAGCACACTACATGTGTCGTCACTGTATGACCTCATACATGGGGCGATCCTTCATATGAGCGACCAATCGCAATTCAGCATTAATAGCACCCTACACGCATGTGTCGTGGCTGTATGAACTCATCCATAATAACAGCCACCAATTAGAATTGATCACTTTGCAGCGTCAGCTTCGGTGAACTGAAGTCCGATTGGATCGCACGCCGTACTCCCGTTTCTGCATGACGGTCGGGTCGCCTGTTGAATTAGAACGCTGTCAGGTCTAGCGGGTTGTGATGTATCGATGGGAAGCAATGGGGGGGGGGGGGGGGGTTATTGGTTTATATGATGGAGAGCGCTGGACTGTAACTACCAATCAGAATGTGCGTCTCACTGGTTTGTAAAGGGACGGTTGATTGGTTGCCGTGGTTGACAGTTCCTTGTTGGATGATCCTACGGGGTGTATGAGGCTTCCTGTGCTGTGATTGGTGTTATTATTATTATTGTATCCTGTCATCATAATAGTATCATATTGTTATTATTTTGTATCATAATATTATGTATAGAATGTATACAACGTATCTATTTATTCTCTCCAGTGATGATTTATATACATTGATCTTCAGGGCTCATTCACACCAACACCATGCCTTCTCCCTCGCTGCCCTTTTGCAGAGGCACACGGGGGCGACCCCCCCAATTCTTAATGGCACCCCCATGTTTCTAGCAAACGCACAATTCTTTGCACCCACCATGGTGGTGCGGCGCATTTAAAAACGCACAGGCACTTTTTTTTTTTTTTTTTTGCACAATCATTACGCATAGGACAGCCCATTCATGTCTATGGGGTGGCCTATGCGCAAGAATCGTGCGAAAAGAAGGCACTGGCACGATTTTTTAAATCGCGTGGCACCAAAAAAGACCAAGCGTTTTTTCACTTGTTCCCGCACATCGGGGGGGGGGGGGGTTGGGTAGGGCAGCCTATACATTTTTTTTTATGGGGTGCCCTGAAAGGCAGTGTGCTGAAAAGCAGTCCCTGACTGACTCCTTTCCAAAAAAAGAAAACCCACCAAACCACCACGCCGTGCGCAAAAAAGTGCATGCGCTTGAAGATGTGCGCTGTCTTAGTGTATAGGGTCGCCGTTCAAAAAAATCCATGGCACAGCACACCCACATAATACACCCTGCCCCCATGCGGTCTGGCGTGAGCAAATTAATGGTGTTTTTCTGCAAATCGGGAAAGCATGCGATTTTGCGTGCTTTCTCAACACGCAGAGATATGAACCTAGCCGAACAAGTAACGCATGGGAACGCGCAAAAAAAAAAACAACGTGTTTGAATGCACCACCTGGTGTGGAAAGGCCCTTACACAATGCATGCACAACTGCGGAACTTTCAGATGCTAAGGAACTAAAAGTCCCAGCATTCCCAAATCTGATCCACTAACGGCAGCCATGCACATAATAATTCATATTAATGGCCTCTCTGCGCATCAGGAAAGCGCAAACTTTTGCCTCATTACCATATATATTGGTGTGGCGCGATTTAAAAAGAAAAAAAAATCACGGCACCTTTTTTATTATTTTTCACGATCCTTGCGCATAGAACAGCCCATTCTTTTCTATGGCCTGCCCTATGCGCAAGAAACGTGCAAACAAAGGCGCCGGAACGTCACGCGGCACCAAAACACACCTACAGGTGCAACCAAGCGTTCCTCGCCTGTCCCCGCCCATCACGCGTAAGGCAGCCTATTCATTTCTATGGGCTGCCCTCGCAGGAAAGAAGTCCCTCTTCTCCAAAAACTCGCTGCGACATGCGGTTTGGCGCGTGTGTGCGCAAATTAATGGCATCACTTAATGGAGTTTCACTGCGCGTCGGGAAAGCGTGCGATTTTGCGTGCATTCTCAACATGTATAGATAAAAAACCTAGCCTAACCACAACCAATGCATGGGAATGCGCAAAAAAAAAACATGAATGCTTGGTTGCAACTCCTTTACACAATCCATGCGCAACTGTGGAACTTTCGAATGCTGAGGAACTAAAAGTCCCAGCATTTCCAAATCTGATCCACTAATGACAGCCATGCACGTAATAAATCAAACGAATGGCCTCCCTGCGTATCAGGAAAGTGCGCAATTTTGCATGCATTCTTGACTCGCATAGATATGAACCCACAATGCATTGGAATGCGCAAAAAAAAGTGTGCTCGCTCCGACGCACAGCCTGGTATGGAGGAGCCCTTGCGCCGCACGGCGTGCGCAGGTATGGAACTTTCGGATGCTGAAGAACTAAAAGTCCCAGCATTCCCAAGTCTGATCTGTCAATGGCAACCACACACGTAACGTTTACATGAATGGCTTCAATCAATGGCACCGCCACACGTCATGCCAGATGGCGACGCATTTTTCTGCCTATCAGGAGAGCGCACAATTTTGCGTGCGTTCTCGACGTGCGTAGATATTTACTTAGCTTAGCACGGCAATGCGCAAAAAAAAAGCGTGCGCACGAGTGTGAATGAGCCCCTTACGCAATGCATGCACAACTATGGAACTTTCGGATGCCGAAGAACTAAAAGTCCCAGCATTCCCAAATCGGATCTGCTAATGGCAGTATGTAACCATCAGATCGAACGATCAGCTGATGTGCACAAATCTATGAACAATCTCTCCCCCCCCCTGCTCTAAGACTGAGAACCGAGTGATCAAACACAGCCAGTCGCTCTGTTCTAAGAGCTCTGTGAGCAGAGAGCTGCTGCCTGTCAGTTACCCTCCCCTCCAGTGCTCACCGAAGCTCTGGGCTGTGGAGGGGGCGGGATCGGCCGGATCAGGCTCTCAGCGTGTCCAGGCATGTGGGCGGATCCCAATTCCAGTGTTTGGCGATCTCCCCCCCCCCCCCCCGCCCCCAGCCTGGACCGACTCTGTGGCGTCAGCTGACAGCGGGCTTCAGCTCGCTGTCAGCTGAAAATGGGTCACATGCAGAAGGAACTTCTCTCCTGTGATCGGCAGAGCAGCCAAACCAGTTTTCCCCGGACTTCTCCTTCCATCAAAATTATTCTGATCGGTCTGAACCGGAAAATCTGGACGTAGATTGTTACGTGTATGACGCATTAAATGTTTTTTTTTTGTTGTTGTTTTTGTTTTTTGATCTTATGATTGTCATTTTCTACAAACAG
Source organism: Lithobates pipiens (assembly GCF_037356315.1). Taxonomy (NCBI): domain Eukaryota; kingdom Metazoa; phylum Chordata; class Amphibia; order Anura; family Ranidae; genus Lithobates; species Lithobates pipiens. The sequence continues at coordinate 4,894,814 of NW_027507871.1, read as the reverse complement.
TAACCACTTCAGCTCCCGGAATATTTTTAGGTATTTTTTTGCTGTTCAGCACTGCGCTAATTTAACTGACAATTGCGCGGCCATGCGGCGCTGCACCCAAATGACATTGTATCATTTTGACACAGAGCTTTCTTTTGCTGGTATTCGATCACCTCTGCGTTTTTTATTTCTAGCGCTATAAAATGAAAAAAAGACTGAAAATTTGGAAAATAAAACATATGTATTATATATATATATATATATATATATATATATATATATATATATATATATATATATAAAATAACATATATATATATATATTTATAATATTTTTTTATTTTTGCTAATTTTTTAATATTTTTTACTTTCTGCTATACAACATATCCAATAGGAAAAAAAATCGAATTTCTTAATAAATGATGGTCAAAATTTATTCTGCTCCACGTCTTTGGTAAACAAAAAAAACAAAAAAAAAATCTTAATAAGTTTATATTGATTAGATTGTGTGAAAGTTCTGGCGTCTACAAACTATGGGATATGTGCTGGAGTTTTTAATTATTACATTTTTTTTATATACTAGTAATGGCGGCGATCAGCGACTTATAATGGGACTGCGACAGTGCGGCGAGCAATCTGACACTAACTGACGTTGGGTGGGATCTGACCAACTGACTATGACATCACAAGTGACACCAGGGATGTTGAATACAAATTCATGGAGGTCCAAATCATAAAAAAAAATTCTAACCGAGGTCCGAATGAATCTCCCCCCCCCCCCCCACAGCAATATCCTCTGCTTCCATTTGACCACCCCTCAGCTCTGCCACTTCACATAGCAGCCCCACTAAGCTCTGCCCAACATTCACATTGCAGCCCCCTCAGTTCTGCCTCCCAATTCACATATCCGCCCCCCCCCGCTTACATTGCAGCCCCCCCACCCAAGTTCTGCCCCCTTTTCACACGGTAGCCCCCTAAGCTCTGCTCCCTATCACATTGCAGCCCCGCTCTGCTCTGATCCCCATTCTCATTGCAGCCCCCCCCTCAGCTCAGCCCCTCATTCACATTGCAGCCCCCAAGCTTAGACCCCCATTCACATTGCAGCCCCCCTCAACTCTGCCTCCCATTCACATTGCAGCCCCCCCTCATCTCTTCTCCCCATTCTTCATGCAGCCGCCCTCAGCTCTGCTCCCCATTCACATTGCAGCCCCCTCAGCTCTGCCACTCCCCAATTCACATTGCAGCCCCCCTAAGCTCTACCCCCATTTACATTGCACCACCCCCCCCCTCAGCTCTGATCCCAATTCTCATTGCAGCCCTCCTCAGCTCTGCTCCCCATTCAGCCCCCCTCAGCTCTGCTCCCCATTCTCCATGCAGCCCCCTTAAGCTCTGCTCCCCATTCACATTGCAGCCCCCTCAGCTCTGCCCCCCCATTGAAATTACAGCCCCCCCTAAGCTCTACCCCATTCACATTGCAGCCCCCCCTCAACACTGCCTCACATTCACATTGCAGCTCCCCTCAGCTCTGCTTCCCATTCTTCATGCAGCCCCCCTCATCTCTGCTCCCCATTCTCCATGCAGCCCCCTTCAGCTCTGCTCCCCATTCACATGGCAGCCCCCTCAGCTCTGCCCCCCCCCCCATTGAAATTACAGCCCCCCCTAAGCTCTACCCCATTCACATTGCAGCCCCCCCTCAACACTGCCTCACATTCACATTGCAGCCCCCCTCAGCTCTGCTCCCCATTCTTCATGCAGCCCCCCTTATCTCTTCTCCCCATTCTTCATGCAGCCGCCCTCAGCTCTGCTCCCCATTCACATTGCAGCCCCCTCAGCTCTGCCACTCCCCAATTCACATTGCAGCCCCCCTAGGCTCTACCCCCATTTACATTGCACCCCCCCCCCTCAGCTCTGATCCCAATTCTCATTGCAGCCCTCCTCAGCTCTGCTCCCCATTCAGCCCCCCTCAGCTCTGCTCCCCATTCTCCATGCATCCCCCCTCATCTCTGCTCCCCATTCACATTGCAGCCCCCTCAGCTCTGCCCCTCCAATTCAAATTACAGCCCCCCTAAGCTCAGCCCCCCATTCACATTGCAGCCCCCTCAGTTCTGCCCCTTCACTCTCCTGCCTTACCCGGGTACACAGAGAGGAGAGCAGGAGGCAGGACAGCTCTAGACAGCAGCGTACACAGCGGCTTTGTACGGAGGGCGGCCAGCCCCAGCAGGTGATTGGTTGCAAGGACCGCCCTTCATCTTTACAACCAATCACCTGCTGGGACCCTTGAAGCTCTGGGCTGTGATTGGACCAACCAATCAGCAGGTCCCGGCTGTGACTCATTGGCCGGCACTTGCTGGCCAATAGCTGAACAATTGTTTCTTCCAACTATTGTGTAAAATCTGCTTCCCTGTGTGTGGCGAATCGATTGATTGGGATGCCGGCAGATCAAGTATTTGTATCGGGAGAGAAATCCATCATTTCTCGGAGCGCGCATGGCCGCCATTAGGGTGAGCGCCACAATTTTGGTTTCACCTGCTAATAATCCCCGACGCATTTCACTCAAAAATTTTCTTTGGCAAAAACAAAGCAATCCAACACAACTCAGATTTGCAGTTCATTTGGGAAAAAAAAAATGCCGAAATGCGTCGGAGGGTTGAAATATTATCGAAATGTCAATAAATTTCATGGAATTTCGCCAGATATCCCCGCGCAGCGTTATAGATCTTGGCGTAAACAGAAATCGGTGTTGGTTTTTCGCGTGTGCCGAGGGCAAATCAAAGCATTTGGTTGGCCGCCATTTTTTTCTGCATTGAGACTGCGCTGTGCCTGAACGGGGGCGTTAGCCGGCTGGTGAATTGCTGAAGACTTGTGTGATCCTTACCCGAGGGCGGGGCTCCCATTGGGGTGCGAGCAAGCGACGGCGTATTTGCACACGTGCCGGCGCGGCGTGCGTAGAGCGCCCCATTCATTTCAATGGGCTGCCTTAAGCGCCAGAAATGCTGAAAAAAATGCTTTTCCCCAAAAATGTACCGAAACGCAAACCGACCGAAAACCGAAAATCAATGGCACAGCAACGCATATAATACACTTGTTACTGCAACGGAAATGGGCGCCATACGTTTATAAACGAAGTAATGGTTGGCGGTTATCCCCCCCCCCAGCGCCGTTTATAAATGACATCGGAGGAAATCTTGTTGGGAGAACTCTGCTCCCGTTATTGGACAGCTGAGTTCACAAACCGTGTACAGAGCTGATCTGAGCGGCTCTGCACCTGGTAATGGCCAATCACAGCCATCATGAATCTAAACACACTTTTGTTTACATTCTTAGTCCCGCCCCTTCCTCTTAAAGCGGCCATACACTGGAGAGTTTTTCCTTTATAAGAAGTTGGGTTTTGATTTTCTAACCATTAGCGGGGTCAGATCGGCGCTGATCTTCGATCGCAGTGATGGGAAGATTGGAAGAGGATTGGAGGGAAAACAATTCTAACCGTGAACGATCCTTCATTCCAAAATCGAATGTTAAAAGCAGACGAAATTTGGAAGTGCGTTCCCCGCGTCATCGAACGTCCGGAGACTCTTCATACTAATCTGGTTCGAGATTTCAACGAGTGAAAAATCAATTTCTATGTAGGCAGCTTTACTATGGAGAAAGGAGGAGAAATATGGAGCAGCAACAGGTGATTCATGGTGAGGAAGCTCTGACTATGGGAAAGGACCCCCCCCCCATACATCTCATCTCCCTCTATGTATGACCTAAACATTAACCCCTCCCCCCTCCTCCCTCTATGTATGACCTAAACATTAACCCCTCCCCCCTCCTCCCTATGTATGACCTAAACATTAACCCCTCCCCCCTCCTCCCTCTATGTATGACCTAAACATTAACCCCTCCCCCCTCCTCCCTATGTATGACCTAAACATTAACCCCTCCCCCCTCCTCCCTATGTATGACCTAAACATTAACCCCTCCCCCCTCCTCCCTCTATGTATGACCTAAACATTAACCCCTCCCCCCTCCTCCCTCTATGTATGACCTAAACATTAACCCCTCCCCCCTCCTCCCTATGTATGACCTAAACATTAACCCCTCCCCCCTCCTCCCTCTATGTATGACCTAAACATTAACCCCTCCCCCCTCCTCCCTATGTATGACCTAAACATTAACCCCTCCCCCCTCCCCCTATGTATGACCTAAACATTAACCCCTCCCCCCTCCTCCATCTATGTATGACCTAAACATTAACCCCTCCCCCTCCTCCCTCTATGTATGACCTAAACATTAACCCCTCCCCCTCCTCCATCTATGTATGACCTAAACATTAACCCCTTCACCCCCTCCTCCCTCTATGTATGACCTATATATTAACCCCTCCCCCTCCCTCTATGTATGACCTATACATTAACCCCTTCACCCCCTCCTCTCTCTATGTATGACCTAAACATTAACCCCTTCACCCCTCCTCCCTCTATGTATGACCTAAACATTAACCCCTTCACCCCTCCTCCCTCTATAAATGACCTAAACATTAACCCCTTCACCCCTCCTCCTATGTATGACCTATACATTAACCCCTTCACCCCCTCCTCCCTCTATGTATGACCTATACATTAACCCCTTCACCCCCCTCCCCCTATGTATGACCTAAACATTAACCCCTTTACCCCTCCTCCATCTATGTATGACCTATACATTAACCCCTTCCCCCCTCCTCCATCTATGTATGACCTAAACATTAACCCCTTCACCCCCCCTCCCCCTATGTATGACCTATACATTAACCCCTTCACCCCTCCTCCCGCTATGTATGACCTAAACATTAACCCCTTCACCCCTCCTCCCGCTATGTATGACCTAAACATTAACCCCTTCACCCCTCCTCCCTCTATGTATGACCTATACATTAACCCCTTCACCCCTCCTCCTATGTATGACCTATACATTAACCCCTTCATCCCTTCTCCCTCTATGTATGACCTATACATTAACCCCTTCAACCCTCCTCCCTCTATGTATGACCTATACATTAACCCCTCCCCCTATGTATGACCTATACATTAACCCCTTCACCCCTCCTCCCTCTATGTATGACCTATACATTAACCCCTTCACCCCTCCTCCCTCTATGTATGACCTATACATTAACCCCTTCACCCCCCCTCCTCCTATGTATGATCTATACATTAACCCCTCCCCCTATGTATGACCTAAACATTAACCCCTTCACCCCTCCTCCCGCTATGTATGACCTAAACATTAACCCCTTCACCCCCTCCTCCCTCTATGTATGACCTATACATTAACCCCTTCACCCCCCTCCCCCTATGTATGACCAATGCATTAACCCCTCCCCCTCCTCCATCTATGTATGACCTATACATTAACCCCTTCCCCCCTCCTCCATCTATGTATGACCTAAACATTAACCCCTTCACCCCCCCTCCCCCTATGTATGACCTATACATTAACCCCTTCACCCCTCCTCCCGCTATGTATGACCTAAACATTAACCCCTTCACCCCTCCTCCCGCTATGTATGACCTAAACATTAACCCCTTCACCCCTCCTCCCTCTATGTATGACCTATACATTAACCCCTTCACCCCTCCTCCTATGTATGACCTATACATTAACCCCTTCATCCCTTCTCCCTCTATGTATGACCTATACATTAACCCCTTCAACCCTCCTCCCTCTATGTATGACCTATACATTAACCCCTCCCCCTATGTATGACCTATACATTAACCCCTTCACCCCTCCTCCCTCTATGTATGACCTATACATTAACCCCTTCACCCCTCCTCCCTCTATGTATGACCTATACATTAACCCCTTCACCCCCCCTCCTCCTATGTATGATCTATACATTAACCCCTCCCCCTATGTATGACCTATACATTAACCCCTTCACCCCTCCTCCCTCTATGTATGACCTATACATTAACCCCTTCACCCCTCCTCCCTCTATGTATGACCTATATATTAACCCCTCCCCCTCCCTCTATGTATGACCAATGCATTAACCCCTCCCCCTCCTCCATCTATGTAAATATATAATGGTGAACCACAAAGGAGAAACACTGAGTTCTCAAAAAAAGTGTTGCCAACATCCCAAATATTAATTGTAAAACCTTCACCCCTCCTCCATTCTATGTATGACCTATACATTAACCCTTTAACCCCCTCCTCTCTCTATATATGGCCTACAGTGCCTTGAAAAAGTATTCATACCCCTTGAAATTCTCCACATTTTTTTCATGTTACACCCAAAATCATACATTTATTTTATTGGGATTTTATGTGATGGACCAACACAAAGTGTCACATAATTGTGAAGTGGAAGGAAAATGATAAATGATACAAATAAATATGTGAAAAGTGTGGGGGGAGGGGCATTTGTACGGCGCCCCCCCGGAGTCAATACTTTGTAGAACCCCCTTTCTCTACAAGTCTTTTTGGGGGTGTCTCTACCAGCTTTGCACATCTAGAGAGGACATTTCTGCCCATTCTTCTTCTTTGTAAAATATCTCAAGCTCTGTCAGATTGGATGGAGAGCGTCTGTGATCAGCAATTTCCAAGTCTGGCCACAGATTCTCAATGGGATTTAGGTCTGGACTGTGACTGGGCCATTCTAACACATGAATATGCTTTGATGTAAACCATTCCATTGTAGCTCTGGCTGGATGTTTCGGGTCGTTGTCCTGCTGGAAGGGGAACCTCCGCCCCGGTCTCAAGTCTTCTGCCGACTCTAATCAGGTTTTTATTCTAAGATTGTCCTGTATTTGTCTCCATCCATCTTCCCATCAACTCTCTTCCCTGTCCCTGCTGAAGAAAACCATCCCCACCACATGATGCTGCCACCACCATGTCTCACGGTGGGGATGGTGTGTTCAGGGGGATGGGCGGTGTTAGTTTCCTCCACACATAGCGTTTTGCTTTTTAGGCCATAAAGTAGAATTTTGGTCTCCTCTGACCAGATCACCTTCTTCCACATGTTTGCTGCCCCCTCCCCCACATGGCTTCTCACAAACTACAAACAGGACTTCTTATGACTTTCTTTCTCCAATGTCTTTCTTCTTGTCACTCTTCCATAAAGGGCAGATTTGTGGAGAGACGACTAATAGTTGTCCTGTGGACAGATTCTCCCCCTGAGCTGTGGATCTCTGCAGCTCCTCCAGAGTTACCATGGACCTCTTGGCTCTTCTCTGATGAATGCTCTCCTTGCCCAGCAGGAATATTACACCCATTACCCCCCCCCAGCAGGAATATTACACCCATACCCCCCCCCCCCAGCAGGAATATTACACCCATAATCCCCCCCAGCAGGAATATTACACCCATACCCCCCCCCAGCAGGAATATTACACCCATACTCCCCCCCCAGCAGGAATATTACACCCATACCCCCCCCAGCAGGAATATTACACCCATACTCCCCCCCAGCAGGAATATTACACCCATACCCCCCCCCCCAGCAGGAATATTACACCCATACCCCCCCAGCAGGAATATTACACCCATACTCCCCCCCAGCAGGAATATTACACCCATACTCTGGCTGGATGTTTCGGGTCGTTGTCCTGCTGGAAGGGGAACCTCCGCCCCGCTCTCAAGTCTTCTGCCGACTCTCTCTGATGAATGCTCTCCTTGCCCGGCCCGGTCAGTTTAGGTGGACGGCCATGTCTTGGTAGGTTTGCAGTTGTGCCCATACTCTTTCCATTTTCCGATGATGGATTGAACAGAGCTCCGTGAGATGGTCAAAGCTTGGGAGATTTTATTATAACCGAACCCTGCTTTATACTTCTCCACAACTTTATCCCTGACCTGTCTGGTGTGTTCCTTGGCCTTCATGATGCTGTTTGTTCACTAAGGTTCTCTAACAAACCTCTGAGGGCTTCACAGAACAGCTGTATTTATACTGAGATTAAATGACACACAGGTGGACTCTACTAATTAGGTGACTTCTGAAGGCAATTGGTTCCCTAATATTTTAGTTAGGGGTATCAGAGTAAAGGGGGCTGAACAGGGGCACCCGTCCATTAAGGGCCCAAGGGCACCGTCCCCTCTATTCCGCCACCCGCCTATATGTAGAATGGATAGATTCATGCATAGAATGAATCTATCCGTCTTCATGCGCCCGGTCCCTTTTCAGACGGCGGGGGTGTTTTTTTGAAGCATCTGGTTACAGCCATAGGCTCTAATAGGCTTAAAAAAAAAGGCCTGCGAGCGCAGAGCATTGCACTCCGTGACCACTCAGGTGTGTTAGAAAAGTAGATGAATATTCGCTTTTCTAACACTGAACCGCCTCTCCGCCAATCAGGAAGCGTGTGTCTAATACCCGTCACCTGATTGGATGAAGGCACAGACGATCCTTTTGGATGTCTAGCAGAAAGGAAGGAGAGATGTACGGGAAGCATGGAGGACACAGGAGTTGTCACCTGACCCGATGCATGTCCCACAGCTCCCTGCCGCCCACCCGCTGCTTAACCCGCCACCAAGATGGGGTAAGTGCCAGTCATACAGTGAGTGTGCGGGGGAGGGGATACAATGGCTGCACATGATGGGGCACAGTGGCTGCATATGATGGGCACAGTGGCTGCATTTGATGGGGCATAGTGGCTGCATGTGATGGGACCAGTGGCTGCATATGATGGGCACAGTGGCTGCATATGATGGGCACAGTTGCTGCATTTGATGGGCTCAGTGGCTGCGTATGATGGGCGCAGTGGCTGCATTTGATGGGTGCAGTGGCTGCATATGATGGGCGCAGTGGCTGCATTTGATGGGCACAGTGGCTGCATTTAATGGGCACAGTGGCTGCATATGATGGGGCACAATGACTGAATATGATGGGCACAGTTGCTGCATTTGATGGGTGCAGTGGCTGCATTTGATGGGTGCAGTGGCTGCATTTGATGAGTGCAGTGGCTGCATATGATGGGCGCAGTGGCTGCATTTGATGGGGCACAGTGGCTGCATATGATGGGCACAGTGGCTGCATATTATGGGACACAGTGGCTGCATATTATGGGACACAGTGGCTGCATATGATAGGCACAGTGGCTGCATTTGATGGGCACAGTGGCTGCATTTGATGGGCACAGTTGCTGCATTTGATGGGCGCAGTGGCTGAATTTGATGGGCGCAGTGGCTGCATTTGATGGGCGCAGTGGCTGCATATGATGGGCGCAGTGGCTGCATTTGATGGGCGCAGTGGCTGCATTTGATGGGCACAGTGGCTGCATTTGATGGGTGCAGTGGCTGCATTTGATGAGTGCAGTGGCTGCATTTGATGAGTGCAGTGGCTGCATATGATGGGCGCAGTGGCTGCATTTGATGGGGCACAGTGGCTGCATATGATGGGCACAGTGGCTGCATATGATGGGCACAGTGGCTGCATATGATGGGCACAGTGGCTGCATATGATGGGCACAGTGGCTGCATTTGATGGGCACAGTGGCTGCATTTGATGGGCACAGTTGCTGCATTTGATGGGCGCAGTGGCTGAATTTGATGGGCGCAGTGGCTGAATTTGATGGGCGCAGTGGCTGCATTTGATGGGCGCAGTGGCTGCATTTGATGGGCACAGTGGCTGCATTTGATGGGTGCAGTGGCTGCATTTGATGGGCGCAGTGGCTGCATTTGATGGGTGCAGTGGCTGCATATGATGGGTGCAGTGGCTGCATTTGATGGGCACAGTGGCTGCATTTGATGGGCACAGTGGCTGTATTTGATGGGGAACAGTGGCTGCATTTGATGGGGCACAGTGGCTGCATATGATGGGCACAGTGGCTACATATTATGGGACACAGTGGCTGCATATGATGGGCACAGTGGCTGCATATGATGGGCACAGTGGCTGCATATGATGGGCACAGTGGCTGCATATGATGGGCACAGTGGCTGAATATGATGGGCACAGTTGCTGCATATGATGGGCACAGTTGCTGCATATGATGGGCACAGTTGCTGCATTTGATGGGCGCAGTGGCTGCATTTGATGGGCACAGTGGCTGCATATGATGGGCGCAGTGGCTGCATTTGATGGGTGCAGTGGCTGCATTTGATGGGCATGGTGGCTGCATATGATGGGGCACAATGGCTGAATATGATGGGCACAGTGGCTGCATTTGATGGGGCACAGTGGCTGCATATGATGGGCACAGTGGCTGCATATTATGGGACACAGTGGTTGCATATTATGGGACACAGTGGCTGAATATGATGAGCACAGTGGCCGCATATGATGGGCACAGTGCCCACATATGATCTGCACAGTGGCTGCATTTGATGGGGCATAGTGGCTGCATAAGATGGGCACAGTGGCTGAATATGATGGGCACAGTGGCTGAATATGATGGGCACAGTGGCCGCATATGATGGGCACAGTGCCCACATATGATCTGCACAGTGGCTGCATTTGATGGGGCATAGTGGCTGCATAAGATGGGCACAGTGGCTGCATTTGATGGGCGCAGTGGCTGCATTTGATGGGCGCAGTGGCTGCATTTGATGGGCACAGTTGCTGCATTTGATGGGCACAGTTGCTGCATTTGATGGGCGCAGTGGCTGCATTTGATGGGCGCAGTGGCTGAATATGATGGGCACAGTGCCCACATATGATCTGCACAGTGGCTGCATTTGATGGGCACAGTGGCTGAATATGATGGGCACAGTGCCCACATATGATCTGCACAGTGGCTGCATTTGATGGGGCATAGTGGCTGCATAAGATGGGCACAGTGGCTGAATATGATGGGCACAGTGGCTGAATATGATGGGCACAGTGGCCGCATATGATGGGCACAGTGCCCACATATGATCTGCACAGTGGCTGCATTTGATGGGGCATAGTGGCTGCATAAGATGGGCACAGTGGCTGCATTTGATGGGCGCAGTGGCTGCATTTGATGGGCGCAGTGGCTGCATTTGATGGGCACAGTTGCTGCATTTGATGGGCACAGTTGCTGCATTTGATGGGCGCAGTGGCTGCATTTGATGGGCGCAGTGGCTGAATATGATGGGCACAGTGCCCACATATGATCTGCACAGTGGCTGCATTTGATGGGCACAGTGGCTGAATATGATGGGCACAGTGCCCACATATGATCTGCACAGTGGCTGCATTTGATGGGCACAGTGCCCACATATGATCTGCACAGTGGCTGCATTTGATGGGCACAGTGGCTGCATAAGATGGGCGCAGTGGCTGCATTTGATGGGCGCAGTGGCTGCATAAGATGGGCGCAGTGGCTGTATTTGATGGGCACAGTGGCTGCAATGTATGTTTTTTCCAGTATTTTTTAGAATTTTTCAGTTTGCACCTCCCCAAATAAAATTTGAGCATCAACCACCACTGAGGCTGAACACAAATGCCCCTCCCCCACACTTTTCACATATTTATTTGTATCATTTATCATTTTCCTTCCACTTCACAATTATGTGACACTTTGTGTTGCTCCATCACATAAAATCCCAATAAAATACATTTGTGTTTTTGGGTGTAACATGACAAGATGTGGGGAATGCCAGGGGGTATGAATACTTTGTATACTGTATCCCTTCCCCCACTCCTCCCTCTATATAGTGCAGCAGCTCCATGTTTTAACCCTTTAAATAATAACTACAAAAAACGAGAGTCCTCCTCATGTGCCACCAAAAGAAAGCTATCAGAAAAACAAAATCTATGATACAGAATTCATACAAGCAGTAGAAGTATCTGAACCTGACCTGATATCAGCAGAGCTGGAGGAGGAGAGGAAGAAGCAACCCCAGGAGCCAATCAGCTCACACCCCCAACAAGGAATATGCTGATCTGATAGGAGGAGAGAGCAGAGTGACAGAGAGAGGAGCTCATCACTGTGCTGAGTCTCCTTTCACTGTCCAATCACAGCCTTGGAGGGGGGGGGGGGGGGGGGGCGGGTCCAGGAAGGGAGTTGAATGAAGCCAGTCACCAGACTGAGGACATCTGGTGGCAGAAAGAAGTACTGCGGGGAACTCTCCGGATTGAGGGTGAATATTACAGCAAAAAGGCGGTTTTATTATTTTAGCATTAATGGGCAATTTATTCATTTATTCTGATAAAGATGAAGCTTTAGGGGAAAAAAATGTTGCTGTAATATTGTTTTATTGTTGCTGTATATAATGACATATCATGCATGTATTCATACATAAAGGTCCAGTATATATATATATATATATATATCTCCAGGGTATATAAAAGGGTCAATCGGAAAATCGTAGGAAAAATACCGAAGCGATCGTACGATAATCTGCTTAGATTTTGCCTTCCCTGGTTCCTCCCCTCCCCCCTCATTAACATGCGTATTAAATCTTCTTTTCATTATATACCTTATTTTAGCTCCAGTGATGTCATCACCGGGTCTCCGTACTTCTCTATGCAATGCAGGCAGATCGTGGCTGGTGGGAGGGGTCGGCAGGGGGCTTCGTGAAACCATCCCAACCCCCCCACCTCCGGCCTCAGTACTCCTCCCAGGAGCCCTCAGTACTGATGCAAGCAGTGGGCGGGGCCTTGGGAGGAGTTATGTAAATGTCATTGGTTCTCTGTGGTTCTCTATGCAATGCAGGCAGATCGTGGCTGGTGGGAGGGGTCGGCAGGGGGTGGTACATCGCTTCCTGAAACCATCCCAGCCCCTTGCCTCAGTACTGATGTAAATCTCACTGGGTGCCTGTGGTTCTCTATGCAATGCAGGCAGATCGTGGCTGGTGGGAGGGGCCGGCAGGGGGCGGTACATCGCTTCCTGAAACCATCCCAGCCCCCGGCCTCAGTAGTCCTCCCAGGAGCCCTCAGTCCTGATGCAAGCAGTGGGCGGGGCCTTGGGAGGAGTTATGTAAATGTCATTGGGTCTCTGTGGTTCTCTATGCAATGCAGGCAGATCGTGGCTGGTGGGAGGGGTCGGCAGGGGGTGGTATATCGCTTCCTGAAACCATCCCAGCCCCTGGCCTCAGTACTGATGCAAGCAGTGGGCGGGGCCTTGGGAGGAGTTATGTAAATGTCATTGGGTCTCTGTGGTTCTCTATGCAATGCAGGCAGATCGTGGCTGATGGGAGGGGTCGGCAGGGGGCGGTACATCGCTTACTGAAACCATCCCAGCCCCCGGCCTCAGTCCTGATGCAAGCAGTGGGCGGGGCCTTGGGAGGAGTTATGTAAATCTCACTGGGTCTCTGTGGTTCTCTATGCAATGCAGGCAGATCGTGGCTGGTGGGAGGGGTCGGCAGGGGGCGGTACATCGCTTCCTGAAACCATCCCAGCCCCCGGCCTCAGTACTCCTCCCAGGAGCCCTCAGTCCTGATGCAAACAATGGGAGGAGTAATGCAAATCTCGAAATGCCTTGCTGGGCGAGTGACAGTCTGGAGGAGTGGGCGGTCCTAAGCAGGCTGTATTTGCATGGCAAAGCCCACATGTGATGATTAAAAGGGGTGGGGCCAAGGACAGTCAGGCTGAGGGAGAAGAGGGCTAGATGATGCTGGACTTCCTCCCCCAAGGAAAGGAGGCGGGGCTCTATCTGACTTGCTGCCACTTCTAATGCACATTGTGAGGAGCTCAGTCAGGCTGGGGAGGGAAAGAGCTAGATGATGCTGGGTGTCCTCCAGCCACGAAATGATGTAATTGTCAGGTCTCTGTGCTTCTCTATGCAATGCAGGCTGTATTTGCTGGCAGGCCACCCAAGGTACCGCCCCCATTTGTGAGGAGGAGCCTACATGATTGCAAAGAACTGAAATCCAATGAATGAAAAGGGCGGGGCCAGTCAGTCCGCAGAGGAAAGGGGCCTCTGTGCTTCTCTATGACATGCAAGCAGATCATGGCTGGTGGGAGGGGCCTCAGTACCCCTTCCCAAGAGCCCTCAGTCCTGATGCAAGCAGTGGGAGGAGTTATGCAAATATCAAAAAGCCTTGATGGGTGGGTGTCAGTCCCCAAAAAAAAAAAAAATTGCAAGGATTGCAGATCCTCGCCCGCTTCTGTCCCGGAGATATTGAGATGGACAATTCCGATCCGCTAGCTGAGATCTTTCAAAATGAGCGCTGTGTGGGCGGATCTTCCTTTAGAACCGCCCATGGGGGGTGATTTACTAACCAGTAAAGGACGATCGCTTTGCACAGCGAGTTTGTGCGGACGTCCTGCCCTCCAATCACGTGCGAGCCTAAGCTTTCTGTTGTTTTATTTTCCTTGCACGTGATTGGCTGTTCTGTGCAAAGTCAGTTTTCAGTTCCCTTCATTCACTACGAAAAGTGAAAATTTACTATCGATCTCTTCCGTACCGGGATAGGTTCATCTACCGCCCCTCCCCCACTGATAATGCATGCCATAGAATAGGTTTTTACTGCCCTGTGTCCATTCTCTGCCCCCCCCCCTTGCTCCACTGTGCTCAGTGCACCGCCCCCTCCTGCCCCCCCCCTCTGCTCCGCTGTGCTCAGTGCACCTTCCCTTCCTGCCCCCTTTGCTCCACTGTGCTCAGGACACCGACCCCTCCTCCTCCCCCCCCCCTTTGCTCTGCTGTGCTCAGGACACCGGCCTCTCCTGCCCCCCCCTTTGCTCCACTGTGCTCAGGACACCGGCCCCTCCTGCCCCCCCTTTGCTCTGCTGTGCTCAGGACACCGGCCTCTCCTGCCCCCCCCCCCTTTGCTCCACTGTGCTCAGGACACCGGCCCCTCCTGCCCCCCCTTTGCTCTGCTGTGCTCAGGACACCGGCCTCTCCTGCCCCCCCCCCCTTTGCTCCACTGTGCTCAGAGCACCTGCCCCTCCTGCCCCCCCCCTTTGCTCCACTGTGCTCAGGACACCGGTCCCTCCTGCCCCCCCTTTGCTCCTCTGTGCTCAGGACACCGGTCCCTCCTGCCCTCCCCTTTGCTCCTCTGTGCTCAGGACACTGGCCCCTCCTGCCCCCCCTTTGGTCCACTGTGCTCAGGGCACCTGTCCCTCCTGCCCCCCCCCCTGCTCCACTCTGCTCGGGGCACCCTCCCTTCCTGCCCCCCCCTTTGCTCCACTGTGCTCAGGGCACATTCCCCTCCTGCCCCCCCCTTTGTTCCACTGTGCTCAGGGCACCTGCCCCCCCTCTGCTCCGCTGTGCTCAGGGCACCTTCCCCTCCTGCCCCCCCTTTGCACCACTGTGCTCAGGGCACCTGCCTCTCCTTCCCCCCCTTTTCTCCACTGTGCTCAGGACACCTTTCCCTCCTGCCCCCCTCTGCTCCGCTGTGCCCAGGGCACCTTCCCCTCCTACCCCCTATTTGCTCCGCTGTGCTCAGTGCACCTTCCCCTCCTACCCCCTATTTGCTCCACTGTGCTCAGGGCACCTGCCCCTCCTGCCCCCCCTTTGCTCCGCTGTGCTCAGGACACCGGCCCCTCCTGCCCCCCCCCTTTGTTCCGCTGTACTCAGGACACTGGCTTCTTATGCCCCCCCTTTGCTCCGCTGTGCTCAGGACACCGACCCCTCCTGCCCCCCCCTTTGCTCCACTGTGCTCAGGACACCGGTCCCTCCTGCCCCCCCTTTGCTCCTCTGTGCTCAGGACACCGGTCCCTCCTGCCCACCCCTTTGCTCCTCTGTGCTCAGGACACTGGCCCCTCCTGCCCCCCCTTTGGTCCACTGTGCTCAGGGCACCTGTCCCTCCTGCCCCCCCCTGCTCCATTCTGCTCGGGGCACCCTCCCTTCCTGCCCCCCCCCTTTTGCTCCACTGTGCTCAGGGCACATTTCCCTCCTGCCCCCCCTTTGTTCCACTGTGCTCAGGGCACCTGCCCCCCCTCTGCTCCGCTGTGCTCAGGACACCTTCCCCTCCTGCCCCCTCTTTGCACCACTGTGCTCAGGGCACCTGCCTCTCCTTCCCCCCTTTTCTCCACTGTGCTCAGGGCACCTTTCCCTCCTGCCCCCCTCTGCTCCGCTGTGCCCAGGGCACCTTCCCCTCCTACCCCCTATTTGCTCCACTGTGCTCAGTGCACCTTCCCCTCCTGCCCCCCTTTGCTCCGCTGTGCTCAGGACACCGGCCCCTCCTGTCCCCCCCCTTTGCTCCACTGTGCTCAGGACACCGGCCTCTCATGCCCCCCTCTTTGCTCCGCTGTGCTCAGGACACCGACCCCTCCTGCCCCCCCCTTTGTTCCGCTGTACTCAGGACACTGGCTTCTTATGCCCCCCCTTTGCTCCGCTGTGCTCAGGACACTGGCCCCTCCTGCTCCCCCTTTGCTCCACTGTGCTCAGTGCACCTTCCCTTCCTGCCCCCCCCCCTTTGCTCCACTGTGCTCAGTGCACCTTACCCTCCTGCCCCCTTTGCTCCGCTGTGCTCAGGACACAGGTCCCTCCTGTCCCCCCCCTTTGCTCCACTGTGCTCAGGACACCGGCCTCTCATGCCCCCCCTTTGCTCCGCTGTGCTCAGGACACTGGCCCCTCCTGCCTCCCCCCTTTGCTTCACTGTCCTCAGGGCAGCTGTCTCTCTTGCCCCCCCTTTGCTCCACTGTGCTCAGGACACTGGCCCCTTCTGCCCCCCCTTTGCTCCTCTGTGCTCAGGACACCGGTCCCTCCTGCCCTCCCCTTTGCTCCTCTGTGCTCAGGACACTGGCCCCTCCTGCCCCCCCTTTGCTCCACTGTGCTCAGGGCACCTGTCTCTCCTGCCCCCCCCCTTTGCTCCACTCTGCTCGGGGCACCCTCCCTTCCTGCCCCCCCTTTGCTCCACTGTGCTCAGGGCACCTTCCCCTCCTGCCCCCCCCTTTGTTCCACTGTGCTCAGAGCACCTGCCCCCCCCTCTGCTCCGCTGTGCTCAGGGCACCCTCCCCTCCTGCCCCCCCCCTTTGCGCTACTGTGCTCAGGGCACCTGCCTCTCCTCCCCCCCCCTTTTCTCCACTGTGCTCAGGGCACCTTCCCCTCCTGCCCCCCTCTGCTCCGCTGTGCTCAGGGCACCTTCCCCTCCTACTCCCTATTTGCTCCACTATGCTCAGGGCACCTTCTCCTCCTGCCCCCCCTTTGCTCCACTACTGAGGGCACCTGTCCCTCCTGCTGCCCCCCCCCCCTTAGCTCTGCTGTGCTCAGAGCACCTGCCCCTCCCCCCCTTGCTCTGCTGTGCTCAGGGCTCCTGCCTCCCTTTGCTCTGCTGTGCCCCTCCGCCCCCCCTTTGCTCTGCTCAGGGTACCAGCCCCTCCAGACCCCCCTTTGCTCTGCTGTGCCCCTTTGGCCCCCCCTTTGCTCTGCTGTGCTCAGGGCACCTGTCCCTGCGGCCCCTCCTTTGCTCCGCTTTGCTCAGGGCACCTGCCCCCCCCTTTGCTCTGCTGTGCCCCTCCAGTCCCCCCCTTTGCTCTGCTGTGCTCAGGGCACCTGTCCCTGCGGCCCCTCCTTTGCTCTGCTGTGCTCAGGGCACCTGCCCCTCTGGACCCCCCCCCCTTTGCTCCGTTATGCTCAGGGCACCTGACCCTTCTGTCCCCCCCTTTGCTCTGCTGTGCCCCTCCGGCCCCCCCTTTGCTCTGCTGTATCAATGCTGCCTACCAGTACCCATTAGTGCCACTTCATCAGTTCAGCCTCATCCTGTGCCCATCATTGCTGCCTATCAGTGCCCATCCATGATGCTTTATCAGTGCCGCCTATCAGTGCAACCTATTAGTGCCCATCATTGCCGCCTATCAGTGCCCTTTTGTGCCACCTATAAGTGGTCATTATTGCTGCCTCATCAGTGCCCATCAGTGCAGCCTATCAGTGCCACATATCAGTTCAGCCACATTAGTGCCCATCATTGCCGTCTATCAGTGCCCATCAATGCTGAATCATCAGTGCCACCTATCAGTGCCACCTATTAGTGCCCATCATTGCCGCCTATCAGTGGCCATCATTGTTGCCTCCTCAGTGTCCATAAGTGCAGCCTATCAGTGCCGCATATCAGTTCAGCCACATCAGTGCCCAACATTGCCTCCTATTAGTGCCCATCAATGATTCTTTATCAGTGCCGCCTATCAGTGCCACCTATTATTCCCCATCATTGCTGCCTATCAGTGCCCATCAATGCTGCCTCACCAGTGCCACCTATTAGTGCCCATCATTACCACCTCATCAGTGTCCATCAGTGCAGCCTATCAGTTCAGCCACATCAGTGCCCATTAGTGCCACTTCATCAGTGCCCCCTATCAGTGGCCATCAGTGAATAAGAAAAATTACTTAATTACAAAATTTTATAACAGAAACTAAGAAATTTTTATTTTTTTTTTCAATTTTTTTTCATTTATTTAGCAAAAAATTCACCCCCCCCCCCCAGAGGTGATTATTAAATATCACCCAAAGAAATCTCTGTTTGTGTGATAAGATGATAATAATGTCCTATATGTGTACAGTGTTACATGACTGAGTAATTGTCATTCAAAGTGTGAGAGCGCTGAAAGCTGGGCATTGTCCTGGGCAGGAAGGGGGGAGGGTGGGGGGGAGGGGGGAGTGCCCGGTATTGAAGGGGTTAAGCTGATCACAGATGAATAGAATTTCGAATTCTTCGGACAATTCTCAGAACGTTCGCTTGTCATTGGGAAGATTTTTATTTTATTTTTTGCTTTAAAACATTTGATTTTGTAACGAATGGAATTTGTTGGCGCTCCTCGGAATCGTCTCATCGCGGCGATCACAGAAAAACGTGGCCCCCGCGCTGGACGATCAGAAAAATCAACGAACGTTCTCAGAACCTTCTTTTCCCCAAGAAATGTGTTTGTGATTCTCCCCCATCGATGGCCAATCGATCGCCGGCTCACACACCTAAACAATCCCTCCCAATTGTATCCAATCACACAATCAAACAAACTCATTGATGCACGCAGTGGGCGGGCTCTTGGGGAGGAGCTATGTAAATATCCAAATGCCTTGATGGGTGGGTGTGAGTCTGGAGGAGTGGGCGTTTCTGGGCGGGGCTGTATTTTGCATAGGTAACGCCCACACGTGATGCTGAGCCTTTATGATTGAAAGAAGTGAAACCCCAATAAAGTGAAAGTGGGGGGGGGGGCGGGGCCATGGACAGCCAGGCTGAGGAGGAAAGGGCTAGATGACGCTGGAAATGAGGGCGGGGCTCTGTCTGACTTGCTGCAGCTTCTAATGCACACTGTGAGCTTCTCACAGCGTGCGGGGAAATCAGCGAGGAGAGGAGCCGGTGTCTTGTCATATAACGTCCTCCATCCGATATTGTCCGCTGCGTACTGCGCATGCGCAGTACACAGATTCCGAAAAATTGCCGAGGATGAACGGCGTCTGCGCCGTGAGTCCGGGTTCTATCCCCACTATCCAAGTGGACATAGAGTAGGAATAAAAAAGAGCCGAGCGCAGCGAGGCCGAGCGCGAAGCGAGGGGCCCTCTAATATTCACAGCCCTATGTCCGCTTGGATGGTGGGGCCACCACCTCCACTCACGGCGCAGGCGCCGTTCAGCTTCGGAGATTTTCCAAAGCTTCGTCTGCTCCGTACTGCGCATGCGCAGTACGGGGGCGGACACTATTTGATAGCCGGACACTATACGGCAGAACACCGGTACAGCAGGGGAAGGCCGGAGGTCAGTTGAAGACGCGCGTGCGCGTTGCGTGGGGGGGATGGGCGACGGTTGTAGATGTAACTCGGCAGGCGACTATAAACAAGAAAGACTTCACAGAGGGATTTTATGCACGACAATAAAACCAGAAACAGACGTTTTTGTAGCCGTAAAAAAAGGAATCGCACAATAAAGCGCGGCTGTAAAAACGAAACGACGTTTGTAGAGATGGTGCGGCTCGTTCCGCTCTGCAGAGGGCGCTGTGTTTATAATATCCCCTCTGTCCTCTGTTCACACCTATGCGTTTTTTTTTGTTTTGTTTTTTGTGAAACGCACTATACAGTCCAATTACAATGGTTTCCGATTGGATCTCGTTCACATCTGTGCGTTTTTAGCAGGTGCGATTTTTGGAAAGGGTCGGGGACTTTTTTTTTTTTTATTCCGCTCCAGGTTTGCGTTTTGTGTGTAGCAGACTTCAATGGACCCGCGACCAAAAACGCATGTGTGTGTGTTGTTTTTTTTTTTTTTTTTTTAAAGTATGACAGTTCTGCTCAGGGCAACTCTGATGCGACTTTACATTCTCTGGCACTCAAGTAGCATCAAAGTCACGTCAAAGCAGTGCAGGAACCTGCATGCGGCCAGAGTCGCATGTTAGCGTTAGAAATATTATGACTGCCCTCACTCTAACCCTAAGGCTACTTTCACGCGGTGGGGGGGGGGGGCGTCAACGGTAAAGCGCCGCTATTTTTAGCGGCACTTTACCGTCATTTTAGCTGCGCTTTTCGGCCGCTGGCGGGACGCCTTTAACCCCCCCCCCCCCCCGCTAGAAGCCGATTAAGAGGTTAATGGCGCCCGTGTAGTGCTGCTGCCAAAACGCTTTGCAGTCGCTTTGGCGGCACTGTCCATTCATTTCAATGGGCAGGGGCGCTGCAGGAGCGGTGTATACATCGCTCCCGCACCGCCCCCAAAGATGCTGCTTGCAGGACTTTTTGTAACGTCCCGCAAGTGCACCGCCCCCCCATTGTGAAGGCACGTGGGCTCACACACTGGGGCTGCAGGGGAAGCGTTTTTTGGGGCGCTTGTGGGGCTCTATTTTTAGCCAAAAGCGCCCGAAAAACGCCTCAGTGTGAAAGGTGTTCAGAAAACACGCCGGAAAAATGCATTAACTACAACCTGCACAGGTTTGAACTCGGCCTTATTCTGTGCCGCAGCACTAAGGCTAGATTCACATGTCAGGAAAACGCACAAAATCGCACACTTTCCCCGATGCGCAGGGAAAGACGCTGCCCTTTCACTGACATGCAACGGTGCCATCAATAGTCAATAGTACCCCCATGCTACTCCAGCATGGGCTAATCCAACGTGGGCTACTCAACGGGGTCTACTCCAGGGTGGGCAAGTCACCTGGGCTACTCCAACAAGGTCTACTCACCTGAGCTACTCCAGCATAGGCCACTCACCTGGGCTACTCCTACGTGGGCTACTCACCTGGGCTAATTCAGCATGGCCTACTCACCTGGGCTACTCCAGGGTGGGCAAATCACCTGGGCTAATTCAGCATGGCCTACTCACCGGGGCTACTCCAACGAGGGCTACTCACCTGAGCTACTCCAGCATGGACTACTCACCTGGGCTAATCCAGCATAGACTACCCACCTGGGCTACTCCAGCATAGGCCACCCACATGGGCTACTCCAGTGTGGGCTATTCACCTGGGCTACTCCAGCGTGGGCTATTCACCTGGGCTACTTCAGCATGGGCTACTCACCTGGGCTACTCCAGGGTGGGCAAATCAGCTGGGCTACTCCAACAAGGGCTACTCACCTGAGCTACTCCAGCATGGGCTACTCACCTGGGCTAATCCAGCGTAGACTACCCACCTGGGCTACTCCAGCATAGGCCACTCACCTGGGCTACTCCATCGTGGGCTACTGACCTGGGCTACTGCAGTGTGGGCCACTCACCTGGGCTTCTCCAGCATGGGCCACTCACCTGAGCTACTCCAGCATGGGCCACTCACCTGAGCTACTCCAGCATGGGCCACTCACATGGGCTACTCCAGCATAGGCCACTCACCTGAGCTACTCCAGCATGGGCCACCCACCTGGGATACTCCAGCGTGGGCCTCCCACCTGGGCTACTCCAGCATGGGCCACTCACCTGGGCTACTCCAGCATGGGATTCCCACCTGGGCTACTCCAGCATGGGCACTCACCTGGGCTACTCCAGCATGGACCACTCACCTGGGCTACTCCAGCGTGGGCTTCGCACTTGGGCTACTCCAGCGTAGGCTACTCACCTGGGCTACTCCAGGGTGGGCAAATCAGCTGGGCTACTCCAGCATGGGCTACTCACCTGGGCTAAGCCAGCGTAGACTACCCACCTGCGCTACTCCAGCATAGGCCACTCACCTGGGCTACTCCATCGTGGGCTACTGACCTGGGCTACTGCAGTGTGGGCCACTCACCTGGGCTTCTCCAGCATGGGCCACTCACCTGAGCTACTCCAGCATGGGCTACTCACCTGAGCTACTCCAGCATGGGCCACTCACCTGGGCTACTCCAGCATGGGCCACTCACCTGGGCTACTCAAGCATAGGCCACTCACCTGAGCTACTCCAGCATGGGCCACTCACCTTGGCTACTCCAGCATGGACGACTCACCTGGGCTACTCTAGCGTGGGCTTCGCACCTGGGCTACTCCAGCGTAGGCTACTCACCTGGGCTACTCCAGCTTGGGCCACTCATCTGGGCTACTCCAGCATGGGCTTCCCACCTGGGCTAATCCAGCACAGACCCCTCACCTGGGCTACTCCAGCATAGACCACTCACCTGGGCTACTCCAGCGTGGACCACTCACCTGGGCTACTCCAGCGTGGACCACTCACCTGGGCTACTCCAGCGTGGGCTTCCCATCTGGGCTACTCCAGCATGGGCCACTCACCTGGGCTACTCCAGCATGGACCACTCACCTGGGCTACTCCAGCGTGGACCACTCACCTGGGCTACTCCAGCGTGGACCACTCACCTGGGCTACTCCAGCATGGGCCACTCACCTGGGCTACTCCAGCACGGACCCCTCACCTGGGCTACTCCAGCACGGACCCCTCACTTGGGCTACTCCAGCATGGACCCCTCACTTGGGCTACTCCAGCACGGACCTCTCACCTGGGCTACTCCAGCATGGACCCCTCACCTGGGCTACTCCAGCATGGACCCCTCACCTGGGCTACTCCAGCACGGACCCCTCACTTGGGCTACTCCAGCATGGACCCCTCACCTGGGCTACTCCAGCACGGACCCCTCACTTGGGCTACTCCAGCACGGACCCCTCACCTGGGCTACTCCAGCACGGACCCCTCACCTGGGCTACTCCAGCACGGACCCCTCACCTGGGCTACTCCAGCACGGACCTCTCACCTGGGCTACTCCAGCACGGACCTCTCACCTGGGCTACTCCAGCATGGACCCCTCACCTGGGCTACTCCAGCATGGACCCCTCACCTGGGCTGGTCTCCAACAAGACGCACGTGTGGCGTGCTGCATCAAAGAAAAAAAGTGCATGACCAACTTTTTTGCCCGTTCTGGTGCATTGGCAGCTCAAAAAGGCCCCCGCAACGCATTGCACTTTAATGCACGTATGTCAGCTCAGTGCACCAGCGGTGTGAATGGGCCCTAAGACTGCGTTTACAATTTTGCACGCGGGAGAGAAAACGCCTGTAACACTTGGGTTGCTGTTCATTGTTATTGGAACCCCGAGTGCAGCATAAAAAAAAACAAAAAAACACACGTTTGTTGTGTGAAAAAAGCGCGGTTCAAATATTCCAAAACGTGCGAATAAGCCCTGGGGGGTGGAGTGAAGCGCGATGGGGGCGTGGCCTGGCTGAGGCTGTCATAACCTCCTAACAGGGTTTTCCTTGCGTTGTGCGATTTATTTATTTTAAAGTGTGGCTAAAAGACGCGCAAAGCTCAACGCTCCAAAACGGTCGGCGAGCTACTTTTGCCGCACATTGAAATCAATGGGCTGCTCTATGAGTGTGGCGTAAAGACGCGGCGTGATTTTGCGCACGGCCGCAAAAAAAGCTACATGTGACTGGAGAAAAGTAGAAAAGACAAATCACGCTCAGGGCAAGAAAAGGATAAATGTACGCAATCGCCCCCGCCGTGGAACTACAAGTCGCAGCGTGCCCAGCGCTTTGCGCCGCCGTCGCGCCTTCCGTGTTGGGCGTTAACGAATGAGCTTATCTCGCACAGAGAACTCTGCGGCTGAAGGTGACCAGGTCACATGACTTCCAACACCTACGAACGAACGAACGCTGCTAAGCCCCGCCCCCCCAAGCAGCCACATGACACAAAGTTGGCGCTGGGTTCCCGGGGGTTCCAGCAGGAGGTGGGAAGCAGAGCGGGGGATGTGCTGCGTATGGTACGGGTGGGAGGCGGTTAATGCCTTCTAGGCGTAGAGACGCTCCGGTTAGGGCGGCGATATCCAGGAATCGCAGAAAGTTCAGTTGTTGCAAAGCAAACAAAAAAAAGACCAAACATTTAAAAAAAAAAAAAAAAGCTTTTCTTAGTTTCTGTTATAAAATTTTACAAACAGATTATTTTTTCTCTTTCACTGATGGGCACTAATAGGCAGCACTGATGGGCACTGATGAGGCTGCACTGATATGGCGTCACTGGTGGGCACTGATGAGGCTGCATTGATATGTAGCACTGATGGGCGCTGATGAGGTGGCACTTAGGGGCACCAATAGGCAGCACTAATAGCCTGCACTGATGGGCACTGATGAGACGGCACTGGTAAGCACTGGTGTAGCACTGATGGGCACTGATAGGTGGCACTGATATGCAGCACTGATGGGCAATGATAGGCACTCATAGGTGGCACTGATGGGCACTGATAGGCAGCAATGAAAGGCAGCACTGATGGGCACTGACAGGTGGCACTAATAGGCGCCACTGATGAGGCAGCACTGATGGGCACTGATGAGGTGGCACTGGTGGGCACTGATGAGGCGGCACTGGTGGGCACTGATGAGGCTGCACTGATAAGGCGGCACTGATATGTAGTGCTGATGGGCACTAATATGCAGCACTGATAGGCACTGATGAGGTGACACTGATGGGCACCAATAGGCAGCACTAATAGCCCGCACTGATGGGCACAGATGAGGTGGCACTGATTTGCAGCACTGATGGGCACTGATATGCAGCACTGATAGGCACCAATAGGCTGCACTAATAGCCCGCACTGATGGGCACAGATGAGGTGGCACTGATTTGCAGCACTGATGGGCACTGATATGCAGAACTGATAGGCACCAATAGGCTGCACTAATAGCCTGAACTGATGGGCACTGACGAGGCGGTACTGATATGCAGCACTGATGGGCAATAATAGGCAGCAATGATAGGCACTCATAGGTGGTAATGATGGGCACTGATAGGCAGCACTGAAAGGCAGCACTGATGGGCACTGATAGGTGGCACTAATAGGCAGCAGTGATGGGCACTGAATTGTAGCACTGTTGGGGCTGCACTGATAATCAGGACACAGATGAAACAGAGATCACAGAGCTCACCGGCCTGCGCGCCGTGGCGGGCACGATTACAGGAGGACGTCGTAGGAGGACGCCCTCCTAGAACTGGCCAACCGCGCTGTAGCCGTCATTTTGCTATGGCGCGGTCAGCAAGCGGTTTAATGAAAATCGTTCGTTCTGTTCACATATGAGAATTTTTTTTTAGAGTTTGTCCTTTCGGGAATTTTGATTTAGAAAGAATTTGACGTAGAAAGTTGTGTACACGCTATACCAAAATCCGCCCCCCCCTCCCATCCCTACAATACACACTGCGCCCAGGGCAGCCGCCCCCCTCCCATCCCTACAATACACACTGCGCCCAGGGCAGCTGCTCCTTCTGCCCAGCCCTACAATACACACTGCGCCCAGGGCAGCCGCCCCCCTCCCATCCCTACAATACACACTGCGCCCAGGGCAGCCGCCCCCCTCCCATCCCTACAATACACACTGCGCCCAGGGCAGCCGCCCCCCTCCCATCCCTACAATACACACTGCGCCCAGGGCAGGCGCCCCCCTCCCATCCCTACAATACACACTGCGCCTAGGGCAGCCGCCCCCCTCCCATCCCTACATTCCACACTGCGCCCAGGGCAGGCGCCCCCCTCCCATCCCTACAATACACACTGCGCCCAGGGCAGCCGCCCCCCTCCCATCCCTACAATACACACTGCGCCCAGGGCAGGCGCCCCCCTCCCATCCCTACAATACACACTGCACCTAGGGCTGCCGCCCCCCTCCCATCCCTACAATACACACTGCGCCCAGGGCAACCGCACCCCCCTCCCATCCCTACAATACACACTGCACCCAGGGCAGCCACCCCCTCCCATCCCTACAATACACACTGCGCTCAGGGCAGCTGCCCCCCCTCCCATCCCTACAATACACACTGCGCTCAGGGCAGACGCCCCCCCCCTTACCCCTACAATACACACTGTGCCCAGGGCATCCGCCCCCCCATCCCTACAATACACACTGCGCCCAGGGCAGCCGCCCCCCCCCTTCCTATCCTTACAATACACACTGTGCCCAGGGCTGCCGCCCCCCCCCTCACCCCTGCAATTCACACTGCGCACAAGGCAGCCGCCCCCCTCCCATCCCTACAATACACACTGTGCCCAGGGCAGCCGCCCCCTCCCATCCATACAATACACACTGTGCCCAGGGCAGTTGCTCCTTCGACCCAGCCCTACAATACACACTGCGCCAAGGGCAGCCACCCCCTCCCATCCCTACAATACACACTGTGCCCAGGGCAGCCAAACCCCCCTCCCATCCCTACAATACACACTGTGCCCTGGGCAGCCACCCCCCCATCCCTACAATACACACTATACCCAGGGTAGCCGCCCCCCCATCCCTACAATACACACTGTGCCCAGGACAGCCGCCCCCTCCCATCCCTACAATACACACTGCGCCCAGGGCAGCCGCCCCCCCTTCCTATCCTTACAATACACACTGTGCCCAGGGCTGCCGCCCCCCCCCCCTCACCCCTGCAATTCACACTGCGCACAGGGCAGCCGCCCCCCTCCCATCCCTACAATACACACTGTGCCCAGGGCAGCTGCCCCCCCTCCCATCCCTACAATACACACTGCGCCCAGGGCAGCCACCCCCCTCCCATCCCTACAATACACACTGCGCCCAGGGCAGCTGCCCCCTCCCATCCCTACAATACACACTGCGCCCAGGGCAGCCGCACCCCCTCACCCCTACAATACACACTGTGCCCAGGGCAGCCACCCCCCTCCCATCCCTACAATACACACTGCGCCCAGGGCAGCCGCCCCCCTCACCCCTACAATACACACTGCGCCAAGGTCAGCTGCCCCCCCATCCCTACAATACACACTGCGCCCAGGGAAGCTGCCCCCCTATCCCTACAATACACACTTCACCCAGGGCAGCCGCCCCTTCTGCCCAGCCCTACAATATACACGGTGCCCAGGGCAGCCACCCCCCCTCCCATCCCTACAATTCACACTGCGCCCAGGACAGCCACCCCTTCTGCCCATCCCTACATTACACACTGCGCCCAGGGCAACCACACCCCCCTCCCATCCCTACAATACACACTGTGCCCAGGGCAGCCGTCCCTTCTGCCTAGCCCTGCTGCCGGTGCTCCTGGCCAACATGTTTATAATAACAATGCATAAGCACCCCAGCATACAGGGATCCTAATCGTTACCTCCCCCGCTCCTACCCCACATTCTTCTCCATAGATACAGTGCAGTCAGTGAGCATTGTCAGCCTAACACAGGAAGCGTGTTATTGGCAGGATCACTGGGTCAAAATAAAGTAAAAAAAAAAATAACCAATAATAAATGAGATACATTACATTTCTGTTTTGGGATTTTAGCTTTATCTACAATAAGGAATAGTAAGGTGCTGTGTGGCAGAGCCGCGTAAATCTCAGGACTGGATGGACAGAAATACAAATCCTCTGGCAGCTCCCTCATGTGTATTTTTTATTCTTTTCTACAGATTGGAACTTAATAATTGTCCTGAAAATAAAATCAGTTTTCTTTCTTTCCTCAGGCAGGCCTTACCTGACCGGATATTGGTCCCCCCCCCCCATACTCCTTCCGTCCATCAGCCTGGCCGGTGTGGGGCGCGGGTCTGTGGGGCAGTTTACGTTATCTGATCCTGTTGAAGAAATGGGGCCCCTCCACCCTACAATATGAAAACCCGACAGAACAAAGACTCGGTGAGTGCCCCCCCCCCCCATACCTTCCATTGTCCTAGAAGGGACCATGTTCCAAATCATAGATATTCTTCTATATCCCGGATTGTCCATTTACATTCAGAAACGGGGAAAAAAATACGTTACCTGCATTCAATGTATAAATATAAAGCTTGTCTCTTCAGTCAGGCATGCAGAGAATGCCGAATGTTAAAGTGCACCTGTCATCGATCATAAATGCACCATTCATGTGCTGCACATTTGTGAGGTCAGGCACTGATGTTGGATGAGAAGGCCTGGCTCACAGTCTCCGCTCTAATTCATCCCAAAGGTGTTCTATCCGGTTGAAGTCAGCCCAGTCAAGTTCCTCCACCCCAAACTCACTCATCCATGTCTTTATGGATCTTGCTTTGTGTACTGGTCCAAATCATTTGATGAAGGGGGGCATTATGATGGGGGGTTGTTTTTTTAGGGGTTGGGCCGGGTCCCTTAGTTCCAGCGAAGAGAACTCTTAAGGCGTCAGCATACCAAGACATTTTGGACAATTTCATGCTCCCAACTTTGTGGGAACAGTTTGGGGATGGCCCCTTCCTGTTCCAATATGACTGCGCACCAGTGCACAAAGCAAGGTCCATGAAAACATATATTTGAGGTGGAGGAACTTGACTAAGGTCCATGAAGACATGGATGAGGGAGTTTAGGATGGAGGAACTTGACTAAGGTCCATAAAGACATGGATGAGGGAGTTTGAGGTGGAGGAACTTGACTAAGGTCCATAAAGACATGGATGAGGGAGTTTAGGATGGAGGAACTTGACTAAGGTCCATAAAGACATGGATGAGGGAGTTTGAGGTGGAAGGAACTGGACTAAGGTCCATGAAGACATGGATGAGGGAGTTTAGGATGGAGGAACTTGACTAAGGTCCATAAAGACATGGATGAGGGAGTTTGAGGTGGAAGGAACTGGACTAAGGTCCATGAAGACATGGATGAGGGAGTTTAGGATGGAGGAACTTGACTAAGGTCCATAAAGACATGGATGAGGGAGTTTGAGGTGGAAGGAACTGGACTAAGGTCCATGAAGACATGGATGAGGGAGTTTAGGATGGAGGAACTTGACTAAGGTCCATAAAGACATGGATGAGGGAGTTTGAGGTGGAAGGAACTGGACTAAGGTCCATGAAGACATGGATGAGGGAGTTTAGGATGGAGGAACTTGACTAAGGTCCATAAAGACATGGATGAGGGAGTTTGAGGTGGAAGGAACTGGACTAAGGTCCATGAGGACATGGATGAGGGAGTTTAGGGTGGAGGAACGTGACTAAGGTACATGAAGACATGGATGAGGGAGTTTAGGGTGGAGGAACTTGACTAAGGTCCATAAAGATATGGATGACGGAGTTTAGGGTGGAGGAACTTGACTAAGGTCCATGAAGACATGGATGAGGGAGTTTAGGGTGGAGGAACTTGACTAAGGTCCATGAAGACATGGATGAGGGAGTTTAGGGTGGAGGAACTTGACTAAGGTCCATGAAGACATGGATGACGGAGTTTAGGATGGAGGAACTTGACTAAGGTCCATGAAGACATGGATGACGGAGTTTGAGGTGGAGGAACTTGACTAAAGTCCATAAAGACATGGATGAGGGAGTTTAGGGTGGAGGAACTTGACTAAGGTCCATAAAGACATGGATGAGGGAGTTTGAGGTGGAGGAACTTGACTAAAGTCCATAAAGACATGGATGAGGGAGTTTGAGGTGGAAAGAACTTGACTAAGGTCCATGAAGACATGGATGAGGGAGTTTGAGGTGGAAAGAACTTGACTAAGGTCCATGAAGACATGCATGAGGGAGTTTAGGGTGGAGGAACTTGACTAAGGTACATGAAGACATGGATGAGGGAGTTTAGGGTGGAGGAACTTGACTAAGGTCCATGAAGACATGGATGACGGAGTTTAGGATGGAGGAACTTGACTAAGGTCCATAAAGACATGGATGAGGGAGTTTGAAGTGGAGGACCTTGACTAAAGTCCATAAAGACATGGATGAGGGAGTTTAGGGTGGAGGAACTTGACTAAGGTCCATAAAGACATGGATGAGGGAGTTTGAGGTGGAGGAACTTGACTAAAGTCCATGAAGACATGGATGAGGGAGTTTAGGGTGGAGGAACGTGACTAAGGTACATGAAGACATGGATGAGGGAGTTTAGGGTGGAGGAACTTGACTAAGGTCCATAAAGACATGGATGACGGAGTTTAGGGTGGAGGAACTTGACTAAGGTCCATGAAGACATGGATGAGGGAGTTTAGGGTGGAGGAACTTGACTAAGGTCCATGAAGACATGGATGACGGAGTTTAGGATGGAGGAACTTGACTAAGGTCCATAAAGACATGGATGAGGGAGTTTGAGGTGGAGGACCTTGACTAAAGTCCATAAAGACATGGATGAGGGAGTTTGAGGTGGAGGAACTTGACTAAAGTCCATAAAGACATGGATGAGGGAGTTTGAGGTGGAAAGAACTTGACTAAGGTCCATGAAGACATGGATGAGGGAGTTTGAGGTGGAAAGAACTTGACTAAGGTCCATGAAGACATGCATGAGGGAGTTTAGGGTGGAGGAACTTGACTAAGGTACATGAAGACATGGATGAGGGAGTTTAGGGTGGAGGAACTTGACTAAGGTCCATGAAGACATGGATGACGGAGTTTAGGATGGAGGAACTTGACTAAGGTCCATAAAGACATGGATGAGGGAGTTTGAGGTGGAGGACCTTGACTAAAGTCCATAAAGACATGGATGAGGGAGTTTAGGGTGGAGGAACTTGACTAAGGTCCATAAAGACATGGATGAGGGAGTTTGAGGTGGAGGAACTTGACTAAAGTCCATAAAGACATGGATGAGGGAGTTTGAGGTGGAGTAACTTGACTAAAGTCCATAAAGACATGGATGAGGGAGTTTGAGGTGGAGGAACTTGACTAAGGTCCATGAAGACATGGATGAGGGAGTTTGAGGTGGAAAGAACTTGACTAAGGTCCATGAAGACATGGATGAGGGAGTTTGAGGTGGAAGGAACTTGACTAAGGTCCATGAAGACATGAATGAGGGAGTTTAGGGTGGAGGAACATGACTAAGGTACATGAAGACATGGATGAGGGAGTTTAGGATGGAGGAACTTGACTAAGGTCCATAAAGACATGGATGAGGGAGTTTGAGGTGGAGGACCTTGACTAAAGTCCATAAAGACATGGATGAGGGAGTTTAGGGTGGAGGAACTTGACTAAGGTCCATAAAGACATGGATGAGGGAGTTTGAGGTGGAGGAACTTGACTAAAGTCCATGAAGACATGGATGAGGGAGTTTAGGGTGGAGGAACGTGACTAAGGTACATGAAGACATGGATGAGGGAGTTTAGGGTGGAGGAACTTGACTAAGGTCCATAAAGACATGGATGACGGAGTTTAGGGTGGAGGAACTTGACTAAGGTCCATGAAGACATGGATGAGGGAGTTTAGGGTGGAGGAACTTGACTAAGGTCCATGAAGACATGGATGACGGAGTTTAGGATGGAGGAACTTGACTAAGGTCCATAAAGACATGGATGAGGGAGTTTGAGGTGGAGGACCTTGACTAAAGTCCATAAAGACATGGATGAGGGAGTTTGAGGTGGAGGAACTTGACTAAAGTCCATAAAGACATGGATGAGGGAGTTTGAGGTGGAAAGAACTTGACTAAGGTCCATGAAGACATGGATGAGGGAGTTTGAGGTGGAAAGAACTTGACTAAGGTCCATGAAGACATGCCTGAGGGAGTTTAGGGTGGAGGAACTTGACTAAGGTACATGAAGACATGGATGAGGGAGTTTAGGGTGGAGGAACTTGACTAAGGTCCATGAAGACATGGATGACGGAGTTTAGGATGGAGGAACTTGACTAAGGTCCATAAAGACATGGATGAGGGAGTTTGAGGTGGAGGACCTTGACTAAAGTCCATAAAGACATGGATGAGGGAGTTTAGGGTGGAGGAACTTGACTAAGGTCCATAAAGACATGGATGAGGGAGTTTGAGGTGGAGGAACTTGACTAAAGTCCATAAAGACATGGATGAGGGAGTTTGAGGTGGAGTAACTTGACTAAAGTCCATAAAGACATGGATGAGGGAGTTTGAGGTGGAGGAACTTGACTAAGGTCCATGAAGACATGGATGAGGGAGTTTGAGGTGGAAAGAACTTGACTAAGGTCCATGAAGACATGGATGAGGGAGTTTGAGGTGGAAGGAACTTGACTAAGGTCCATGAAGACATGAATGAGGGAGTTTAGGGTGGAGGAACATGACTAAGGTACATGAAGACATGGATGAGGGAGTTTAGGGTGGAGGAACTTGACTAAGGTCCATGAAGACATGGATGAGGGAGTTTAGGATGGAGGAACTTGACTAAGGTCCATAAAGACATGGATGAGGGAGTTTGAGGTGGAGGACCTTGACTAAAGTCCATAAAGACATGGATGAGGGAGTTTAGGGTGGAGGAACTTGACTAAGGTCCATAAAGACATGGACGAGGGAGTTTGAGGTGGAGGAACTTGACTAAAGTCCATAAAGACATGGATGAGGGAGTTTGAGGTGGAGGAACTTGACTAAAGTCCATAAAGACATGGATGAGGGAGTTTGAGGTGGAGGAACTTGAATAAGGTCTATGAAGACATGGATGAGGGAGTTTGAGGCAGAAGGAACTTGACTAAGGTCCATGAAGACATGGATGAGGGAGTTTGAGGTGGAAAGAACTTGACTAAGGTCCATGAAGACATGGATGAGGGAGTTTGGGGTGGAGGAACTTGACTAAGGTCCATGAAGACATGGATGAGGGAGTTTAGGGTGGAGGAACTTGACTAAGGTCCATGAAGACATGGATGAGGGAGTTTGAGGTGGAGGAACTTGACTAAGGTCCATGAAGACATGGATGAGGGAGTTTAGGATGGAGGAACTTGACTAAGGTCCATGAAGACATGGATGAGGCAGTTTGAGGTGGAGGAACTTGATTTAGGTCCATGAAGACATGGATGAGGGAGTTTAGGGTGGAGGAAATTGATTCGGTCCATGAAGACATGGATGAGGGAGTTTGGGGTGGAGGAACTTAACTATGGTCCATGAAGACATGGATGAGGGAGTTTGAGGTGGAGGACCTAGACTAAGGTCCATGAAGACATGGATGAGGCAGTTTGAGGTGAAGGAACTTGATTTAGGTCCATGAAGACATGGATGAGGGAGTTTGGGATGGAGGAACTTGATTAGGTCCATGAAGACATGGATGAGGGAGTTTGGGGTGGAGAAACTTGATTAGGTCCATGAAGACATGAATGAGGGAGTTTGAGGTGGAAGGAACTTGACTAAGGTCCATGAAGACATGGATGAGGGAGTTTGAGGTGGAAAGAACTTGACTAAGGTCCATAAAGACATGGATGAGGGAGTTTAGGGTGGAGGAACTTGACTAAGGTCCATGAAGACATGGATGAGGGAGTTTAGGGTGGAGGAACTTGACTAAGGTCCATGAAGACATGGATGAGGGAGTTTAGGATGGAGGAACTTGACTAAGGTCCATGAAGACATGGATGAGGCAGTTTGAGGTGGAGGAACTTGATTTAGGTCCATGAAGACATGGATGAGGGAGTTTAGGGTGGAGGAAATTGATTCGGTCCATGAAGACATGGATGAGGGAGTTTGGGGTGGAGGAACTTAACTAAGGTCCATGAAGACATGGATGAGGGAGTTTGAGGTGGAGGACCTAGACTAAGGTCCATGAAGACATGGATGAGGCAGTTTGAGGTGAAGGAACTTGATTTAGGTCCATGAAGACATGGATGAGGGAGTTTGGGATGGAGGAACTTGATTAGGTCCATGAAGACATGGATGAGGGAGTTTGGGGTGGAGAAACTTGATTAGGTCCATGAAGACATGGATGAGAGAGTTTAGGGTGGAGGAACTTAACTAAGGTCCATGAAGACATGGATGAGGGAGTTTGGGGTGGAGGAACTTAAGTAAGGTCCATGAAGACATGCATGAGGGAGTTTGGGGTGGAGGAACTTGATTAGGTCCATGAAGACATGGATGAGAGAGTTTAGGGTGGAGGAACTTAACTGAGGTCCATGAAGACATGGATGAGGGAGTTTGGGGTGGAGGAACTTGATTTAGGTCCATGAAGACATGGATGAGAGAGTTTGAGGTGGAGGACCTTGACTAAAGTCCATAAAGACATGGATGAGGGAGTTTGAGGTGGAGGAACTTGACTAAGGTCCATAAAGACATGGATGAGGGAGTTTGAGGTGGAGGAACTTGATTTAGGTCCATGAAGACATGGATGAGGGAGTTTGGGGTGGAGGAACTTGATTAGGTCCATGAAGACATGGATGAGGGAGTTTGGGGTGGAGGAACTTGATTTAGGTCCATGAAGAAATGGATGAGGGAGTTTGGGGTGGAGGAACTTGATTTAGGTCCAGGAAGACATGGATGAGGGAGTTTGGGATGGAGGAACTTGATTTACAGTAGGTCTATGAAGACATGGATGAGGAAGTTTGGGGTGGAGGAACTTGATTTAGGTACATGAAGACATGGATGAGGGAGTTTAGGGTGGAGGAACTTGATTAGGTCCATTAAGAAATGGATGAGGGAGTTTGGGGTGGAGGAACTTGATTAGGTCCATGAAGACATGGATGAGGGTGTTTCGAGTGGAGGAACTTGACTAAGGTCTATCAAGACATGGATGAAGGAGTTTGGGGTGGAGGAACTTGACTGGTCTACTCTGAGTCTGGACCTCAATCCTACAGAACAGCTTTGAGATGAATTAGAGCGGAGACTGTGAGCCAGGCCTTCTTGTCCTACATCAGTGCCTGACCTCACAAATGTTCTTCTGTAAGAATGGTCAAACATTCCCATAGACACCCTCCTAAACCTTGTGGACAGCCTTCCCAGAAGAGTTGAAGCTGTTATAGCTGCAAAGAGTGGGCCAACTCAATATTGAACCCTCCGGGCTAAGACTGGGATGCCATTAAAAGTTCATGTGAGTGTAAAGGCAGGCGTCCCAATACTTTTGGGAATATAGTGTAGATGAACTCTTCCAAGAAATGACATCTAGACCAAACTTCAGTGTTCCCTCCACGCTACTTCATTGGTCGCAATGTCAGTCCCGGAGAAGCCAATTGCATTGCGGGACACCAGGTCATTCCCGAGTCCTTGGTATAAATAAATCTGGTGCAGGAGGCCGGTGTAAACGAAGCCCGAAGGGTTGACTTTCACGGAATTGTCTGAGAAATGTAATTGTGATGTAAACAAAGTATAAGCGCCGCCGTCCAGCTAACCGCCATTTCTTCCCGTCTTCTCTCTCTCGCTCGCGGTGCGAAGATGTCGATGAGGAGCGGAAGGAAAAAGGAGAGCGTGGGCCCACGGGAGGAACGGAGAGCGCGGGGGAGGGCGTCCCCGGGTGCCATCAGCACATCCAGCAGTGACAGCAAATGTGAGAAGGGCCGGCCACCTGCCAAGGTGAGAAAGACCAATAAAGGGCCTCATTCAATGGTCTGCCTGTCACCCCTAGCAACCAGATCCTTCATTTCACCCAGGAACCTGCATTATTAACCATTGCTGTGGGCAACACAGACAGTTCCTGTAGCGTTTGGATTTGGTTGCTATGTGCAATGCAGATAGTTTGGATCTGGTTGCTATGGGTGATGGAAACAGTTCCTTAAGCATTTGGATTTGGTTGCTATGGGAGACACAGACAGTTCCTGAAGCTATTGGATCTGGTTGCTATGGGTGATGTAGACAGTCCTGAAGCTTCTGGATCAGGTTGCTGTGGGCGACACAGACAGTTCCTGAAGCTTTTGGATCTGGTTGCTATGGGAAACACAGACAGTTCCTGAAGCTTTTGGATTTGGCTGCTATGGGAAACACAGACAGTTCCTAAAGCTTTTGGATCTGGTCGCTAATTGTGACACAGACAGTTGCAATAGGGTGTTTATCTGGTTGCTCTGGGCAACACAGACATTTCCTGAACCTCTTGGATCTTGTTATTTTTGGTACTGCATACACTTCCTGAAGCTTTTGGATCCGGTTGCTCTGGGCGATGAAAGCAGTTCCTGACATTTTTGGATGCGGTTGCTATGGGCGACACAGACAGTTCCTGTAGCATTTGGATCTGGTTGCTCTGGGCAATGCAGATAGTTCCTAAAGCTTTTGGATCCGGTTGCTATGGGAAACGCAGAGAGTTCTTGAAGCTTCAAACCTGGTTGCTATAGACAATGCAGACAGTTCCTGAAGTGTTGGGATTTTGTTGCTCTGGACGGTGCAGACAATTCCTGATGCTTTTGGATCTGGTTGCTATGGGAGACAGACAATTCCTGATGCTTTTGGATCTGGTTGCTATGGGAGACAGACAATTCCTGATGCTTTTGGATCTGGTTGCTATGGGAGACAGACAATTCCTGGTGCTTTTGGATCTGGTTGCTATGGGGGACAGACAATTCCTGATGCTTTTGGATCTGGTTGCTATGGCAATGCAGACAGTTCCAAAAAGGAAAAGCAGAGCGTTGGCCCACGGGCAGAACAAAATGTGTGGGGGAGGGCGTCTCCGGAGGCCATCAGCACATCCAGTAGTGACAGCAAAGATCTGGTTGCTATAGATGATGCAAACAGTTCCTGAAACTTTTGGATCTGGTTGCTATGGGAAACACAGACTGTTCCTGTAGCTTTAAAACTGGTTGCTATGGACAACACAGACCGTTCCTGAAGCTTCTGGATTTGGATGCTATTGGTGACGCAGACAGTTATGGGCAACACAGAAAGTTCCGTGGCTTATGCATCTGGTTGCTATGAGACACAGACAGTTGCTGAAGCTTTTAGTTCTGGTTGCTATGGGTACTGCAGACAGTTCCTGAAGTGTTTGGATCTGGTCGCTATGGGCGATGCAAACAGTTCCTGAATCTTTTGGATCTGGTTGCTATGGGAAACACAGACAGTTCCTGAAGAGTTTGGATCTGGTTGCTCTGGGAAACACAGACAGTTTGTGAAGCTTTAAATCTGGTTGTTATGGACAATTCAGGCAGCTGCTGAAGTGTTGGGATTTGGTTGTTATGGGCGGTGCAGACAATTATTGAAGCTTTTGGATCTAGTTGCTATGGCGATGTGGACAGTTCCTACAGGAAAAGGAGAGCATGGGCCCCACAAGAGCACGGGAGGAGGGTGTCCCCGGGGGGCATCAGCACATCCAGCAGGGACAGCAAGGATCCGGTTGCTATAGATGATGCAGACAGTTCCTGAAATTTTTGGATCTGGTTGCTATGGGAAACACATACAGTTCCTAAAGATTTTGGATCTGGTTGCTATGAGAAACACAGACAGTTCTCAGAGCTTTATATCTGGTTGCTATGGACAGCACAGACAGTTCTGTAGCTTATGCATCTGGTTACTATGGAAGACACAGACAGTTCCTGTAGCGTTTGGATCTGGTTGCTGCGGGCAATGCAGACATTTCCTGAAGCTATTGGATCTGGTTTCTATGGGTACCACAGACAGTTCCTAAAGTGCTTGGATCTGGTTGCTACGGGTGACGCAGACAGTTCCTGTAGGTTGCGGATCTAATTGCTATGGGTGACACAGACAGTTCCTGAAACTTTTGGATCTGGTTGCTATGGGTGACGCAGACAGCTCCTGAATCTTTTGGATCTGGTTGCTATGGGTCCTGCAGACAATTTCTGAAGTGTTTAGATCTGGTTGCTATGGGTGATATAGACAATTTCTGAAGTGTTTAGATCTGGTTGCTATGGGTGACGCAGACAGTTCCTGAAGCTTTTGGATCTGGTTGCTATGGGTGACGCAGACAGTTCCTGAAGCTTTTGGATCTGGTTGCTATGGGTGACACAGACAGCTCCTGAATCTTTTGGATCTGGTTGCTATGGGTCCTGCAGACAATTTCTGAAGTGTTTAGATCTGGTTGCTATGGGTGATATAGACAATTTCTGAAGTGTTTAGATCTGGTTGCTATGGGTGACGCAGACAGTTCCTGAAGCTTTTGGATCTGGTTGCTATGGGTGACGCAGACAATTTCTGAAGTGTTTAGATCTGATTGCTATGGGTGATATAGACAATTTCTGAAGTGTTAAGATCTGGTTGCTATGGGTGATGTAGACAGTTCCTGAAGCTTTTGGATCTGGTTGCTATGGGTGACGCAGACAGTTCCTGAAGCTTTTGGATCTGGTTGCTATGGGTGACGCAGACAGTTCCTGAAGCTTTTGGATTTGATTGCTATTGGTGACGCAGACAGTTCCTGAAGCTTTTGGATCTGGTTGCTATGGGCGACGCAGAACATTCCTGAACCCTTTGGATCTGGTTGCTATGGGAAATGCAGACAGTTCCTAAAGCTTTTGGGCTTCTTCAGGGGGGGATTAGCTCTGGTCTGTGGATTTAGCTGTGGCCATGTAAATGGTACATGTGGCGTGTAATCTCACATGTAGAGAATACCTGTGTTTAGGGTCAGGGGTCGTCTCCTGGGGCGATCATGCCTCCTCACCTGCAGGTAAACTCTCCATGTTGGGTTATCCGCGGACATATCCAGCTACCGGAATGCGCTGATTATTGCCGCCATAATTCTCAGACCGTCTCTAACCGCCCACGGAAATGAGGCCTCAGGTGATGAGTAATAAAGCCAATGAGATTCCACCATGTACTAGCGTTACATCCATGAACTGAGATCTGGTTGCCATGGGTTACGGCATTTTGACATCAGCATTGTTCTTTGCGTTTTCTAGTCAGATAAGGAGAGATGGAGGAAGGGTGGGGCTCTGGAAATTCAATGTTTAATCCTCCACATGAAATCTTCTCTTTTCCCCTCCATACAGAAGGGCCGTATGGACGACTCTGTCCCCAAGAGCAGCAAACGGGAAAGAGTAAAAGATTCCTCGGAGAGTGAAGGGGAAACGGGGAAAACCCAGAAGAAAGCCAAGATGGAGGTGAGAGGCGCCAACGTCATTCTCCCCTGTGGTTAGGAGACCTCGGCCCGTTCCTGTACTAATAGGGTCTGACCCGCATTTCAGCTTCCCCAACCCTCATCCTGGTTGCTATGGGCAACACAGACAGCTTCTGCAGCTTTTGGATCTGGCTGTTATGGATGATGCAGACAGTTCTTTTTGTATGTGGTTGCTATGGGAGCTAATGGTACCCTTTTTCCAATGACTACCAGTGTAATGGGGCCCTTCTTATAATGACTACCAGTGTAATGGGGCCCTTCTTCTAATGATTACCATAATGGGGCCCTTCTTCCAATGATTGGCAGTGTAATGGGGCCCTTCTTCTAATGACTACCAGTGTAACGGGGCCCTTCTTCTAATGACTACCAGTGTAACGGGGCCCTTCTTCTAATGACTACCAGTGTAATGGGGCCCTTCTTCTAATGACTACCAGTGTAATGGGGCCCTTCTTCTAATGACTACCAGTGTAATGGGGCCCTTCTTCTAATGACTACCAGTGTAATGGGGCCCTTCTCCTAATGACTACCAGTGTAATGGGGCCCTTCTTTGAATGCACACTGGTGTAATGGGGCCCTTCTTCCAATGACTACCAGTGTAACGAAACCCTTCTTCCAATGATTACCAGTGTAATAGGGCCCTTCTTCTAATGACTACCAGTGTAACGGGACCCTTCTTCCAATGACTACCAGTGTAATGGGACCCTTCATCCAATGACTACCAGTGTAATGGGACCCTTCTTCCAATGACTACCAGTGTAATAGGGCCCTTCTTCCAATGACTACCAGTGTAATGGGACCCTTCTTCCAATGACTACCAGTGTAATAGGGCCCTTCTTCCAATGACTACCAGTGTAATGGGACCCTTCTTCCAATGACTACCAGTGTAATGGGACCCTTCTTCCAATGACTACCAGTGTAATAGGACCCTTCTTCCAATGACTACCAGTGTAATGGGGCCCTTATTCCAATGACTACCAGTGTAATGGGACCCTTCTTCCAATGACTACCAGTGTAATAGGACCCTTCTTCTAATGACTACCAGTGTAATGGGACCCTTCTTCCAATGACTACCAGTGTAATGGGGCCCTTCTTCCAATGACTACCAGTGTAATGGGACCCTTCTTCTAATGACTACCAGTGTAATGGGGCCCTTCTCCTAATGACTACCAGTGTAATGGGACCCTTCTTCCAATGACTACCAGTGTAATGGGGCCCTTATTCCAATGACTACCAGTGTAATGGGACCCTTCTTCCAATGACTACCAGTGTAATAGGACCCTTCTTCCAATGACTACCAGTGTAATAGGACCCTTCTTCTAATGACTACCAGTGTAATGGGGCCCTTCTCCTAATGACTACCAGTGTAATGGGGCCCTTCTTTGAATGCACACTGGTGTAATGGGGCCCTTCTTCCAATGACTACCAGTGAAAGGAAACCCTTCTTCCAATGACTACCAGTGTAATGGGGCCCTTCTTCCAATGACTACCAGTGTAATAGGGCCCTTCTTCCAATGACTACCAGTGTAATGGGACCCTTCTTCCAATGACTACCAGTGTAATGGGACCCTTCTTCCAATGACTACCAGTGTAATAGGGCCCTTCTTCCAATGACTGCCAGTGTAATGGTACCCTTCTTATAATGATTACCAGTGTAAAGGGACCCTTCTTCTAATTACTAGCAGTGTAATAGGGCCCTTCTTCCAATGACTACCAGTGTAATAGGACCCTTCTTCCAA
Organism: Lithobates pipiens; assembly: GCF_037356315.1. Classification (NCBI taxonomy): domain Eukaryota; kingdom Metazoa; phylum Chordata; class Amphibia; order Anura; family Ranidae; genus Lithobates; species Lithobates pipiens. The sequence continues at coordinate 4,854,349 of NW_027507871.1, read as the reverse complement.
TGACTACCAGTGTAATAGGGCCCTTCTTACAATGACTGCCAGTGTAATGGGGCCCTTCTTCCAATGACTACCAGTGTAATAGGGCCCTTCTTCCAATGACTACCAGTGTAATAGGGCCCTTCGTCCAATGACTACCAGTGTAATATGGAACCTTTCTTCTAATGACTACCAGTGTAATGGGACCCTTCTTATAATGATTACCAGTGTAATGGGACCCTTCTTCCAATGACTGCCAGTGTAATAGGGCCCATCTTCCAATGACTACCAGTGTAATGGGGCCCTTCTTCCAATGACTAACAGTGTAATAGGGCCCTTCTTCCAATGACTACCAGTGTAACGGGACCCTTCTTCCAATGACTACCAGTGTAATAGGGCCCTTCTTCCAATGACTACCAGTGTAATAGGGCCCTTCGTCCAATGACTACCAGTGTAATATGGGACCCTTCTTCCAATGACTACCAGTGTAATGGGACCCTTCTTCCAATGACTACCAGTGTAACGGGACCCTTCGTCCAATGACTACCAGTGTAATAGGGCCCTTCTTCCAATGACTACCAGTGTAATAGGGCCCTTCTTCCAATGACTACCAGTGTAATAGGGCCCTTCTTCCAATGACTACCAGTGTAATAGGGCCCTTCTTCCAATGACTACCAGTGTAATAGGGCCCTTCTTCCAATGACTACCAGTGTAATAGGGCCCTTCGTCCAATGACTACCAGTGTAATATGGGACCTTTCTTCTAATGACTACCAGTGTAATGGGACCCTTCTTATAATGATTACCAGTGTAATGGGACCCTTCTTCCAATGACTGCCAGTGTAATAGGGCCCATCTTCCAATGACTACCAGTGTAATGGGGCCCTTCTTCCAATGACTACCAGTGTAATGGGGCCCTTCTTCCAATGACTACCAGTGTAACGGGACCCTTCTTCCAATGACTACCAGTGTAATAGGGCCCTTCTTCCAATGACTACCAGTGTAATAGGGCCCTTCGTCCAATGACTACCAGTGTAATATGGGACCCTTCTTCCAATGACTACCAGTGTAATGGGACCCTTCTTCCAATGACTACCAGTGTAACGGGACCCTTCTTCCAATGACTACCAGTGTAATGTGGCCCTTCTTCCAATGACTACCAGTGTAATGGGGCCCTTCTTCCAATGACTACCAGTGTAACGGGACCCTTCTTCCAATGACTACCAGTGTAATAGGGCCCTTCTTCCAATGACTACCAGTGTAATAGGGCCCTTCGTCCAATGACTACCAGTGTAATATGGGACCCTTCTTCTAATGACTACCAGTGTAATGGGACCCTTCTTATAATGATTACCAGTGTAATGGGACCCTTCTTATAATGATTACCAGTGTAATGGGACCCTTCTTATAATGATTACCAGTGTAATAGGGCCCTTCTTCTAATGACTACCAGTGCAATGGAACCCTTCTTCCAGTGACTACCAGTGTAATGTGGCCCTTCATCCAATGACTACCAGTGTAATAGGACCCTTCTTCCAATGACTACCAGTGTAATAGGGCCCTTCTTCCAATGACTACCAGTGTAATAGGACCCTTCTTCCAATGACTACCAGTGTAATAGGGCCCTTCTTCCAATGACTACCAGTGTAATAGGACCCTTCTTCCAATGACTACCAGTGTAATAGGGCCCTTCGTAATATGGGACCTTTCTTCTAATGACTACCAGTGTAATGGGACCCTTCTTATAATGATTACCAGTGTAATGGGACCCTTCTTATAATGATTACCAGTGTAATGGGGCCCTTCTTCCAATAACTACCAGTGTAATAGGACCCTTCTTATAATGATTACCAGTGTAATAGGGCCCTTCTTCCAATGACTACCAGTGTAATAGGGCCCTTCTTCCAATGACTACCAGTGTAATATGGGACCTTTCTTCTAATGACTACCAGTGTAATGGGACCCTTCTTATAATGATTACCAGTGTAATGGGACCCTTCTTCCAATGACTGCCAGTGTAATGGGACCCTTCTTCTAATGACTACCAGTGTAATAGGGCCCTTCTTCCAATGACTACCAGTGTAATGGGGCCCTTCTTCCAATGACTACCAGTGTAATAGGGCCTTTCTTCCAATGACTACCAGTGTAACGGGACCCTTCTTCCAATGACTACCAGTGTAATAGGGCCCTTCGTCCAATGACTACCAGTGTAATATGGGACCCTTCTTCCAATGACTACCAGTGTAATAGGGCCCTTCTTCCAATGACTACCAGTGTAATGGGGCCCTTCTTCCAATGACTACCAGTGTAATAGGGCCCTTCTTCCAATGACTACCAGTGTAACGGGACCCTTCTTCCAATGACTACCAGTGTAATAGGGCCCTTCGTCCAATGACTACCAGTGTAATATGGGACCCTTCTTCCAATGACTACCAGTGTAATGGGGCCCTTCTTCCAATGACTACCAGTGTAATAGGGCCCTTCTTCCAATGACTACCAGTGTAACGGGACCCTTCTTCCAATGACTACCAGTGTAATAGGGCCCTTCGTCCAATGACTACCAGTGTAATATGGGACCCTTCTTCTAATGACTACCAGTGTAATAGGGCCCTTCTTCCAATGACTACCAGTGTAATGGGACCCTTCTTCCAATGACTACCAGTGTAATGGGACCCTTCTTCCAATGACTACCAGTGTAACGGGACCCTTCTTCCAATGACTACCAGTGTAATAGGGCCCTTCTTCCAATGACTACCAGTGTAATAGGGCCCTTCTTCCAATGACTACCAGTGTAATGGGGCCCTTCTTCCAATGACTACCAGTGTAACGGGACCCTTCTTCCAATGACTACCAGTGTAATGGGACCCTTCTTCCAATGACTACCAGTGTAATGGGACCCTTCTTCCAATGACTACCAGTGTAATAGGGCTCTTCTTCCAATGACTACCAGTGTAATGGGACCCTTCTTCCAATGACTACCAGTGTAATGGGCCCCTTCTTCCAATGACTACCAGTGTAATGGGCCCCTTCTTCCAATGATTACCAGTGTAATGGGGCCCTTTTTTTAATGATTACCATAATAGGGCCCTTCTTCCAATGACTACCAGTGTAACGGGACCCTTCTTCCAATGACTACCAGTGTAATAGGGCCCTTCGTCCAATGACTACCAGTGTAATATGGGACCCTTCTTCTAATGACTACCAGTGTAATAGGGCCCTTCTTCCAATGACTACCAGTGTAATGGGACCCTTCTTCCAATGACTACCAGTGTAATGGGACCCTTCTTCCAATGACTACCAGTGTAACGGGACCCTTCTTCCAATGACTACCAGTGTAATAGGGCCCTTCTTCCAATGACTACCAGTGTAATAGGGCCCTTCTTCCAATGACTACCAGTGTAATGGGGCCCTTCTTCCAATGACTACCAGTGTAACGGGACCCTTCTTCCAATGACTACCAGTGTAATGGGACCCTTCTTCCAATGACTACCAGTGTAATGGGACCCTTCTTCCAATGACTACCAGTGTAATGGGACCCTTCTTCCAATGACTACCAGTGTAATGGGACCCTTCTTCCAATGACTACCAGTGTAATAGGGCTCTTCTTCCAATGACTACCAGTGTAATGGGACCCTTCTTCCAATGACTACCAGTGTAATGGGCCCCTTCTTCCAATGACTACCAGTGTAATGGGCCCCTTCTTCCAATGATTACCAGTGTAATGGGGCCCTTTTTTTAATGATTACCATAATAGGGCCCTTCTTCCAATGACTACCAGTGTAACGGGACCCTTCTTCCAATGACTACCAGTGTAATAGGGCCCTTCGTCCAATGACTACCAGTGTAATATGGGACCCTTCTTCTAATGACTACCAGTGTAATAGGGCCCTTCTTCCAATGACTACCAGTGTAATGGGACCCTTCTTCCAATGACTACCAGTGTAATGGGACCCTTCTTCCAATGACTACCAGTGTAACGGGACCCTTCTTCCAATGACTACCAGTGTAATAGGGCCCTTCTTCCAATGACTACCAGTGTAATAGGGCCCTTCTTCCAATGACTACCAGTGTAATGGGGCCCTTCTTCCAATGACTACCAGTGTAACGGGACCCTTCTTCCAATGACTACCAGTGTAATGGGACCCTTCTTCCAATGACTACCAGTGTAATGGGACCCTTCTTCCAATGACTACCAGTGTAATGGGACCCTTCTTCCAATGACTACCAGTGTAATGGGCCCTTCTTCCAATGACTACCAGTGTAATGGAACCCTTCTTCCAATGACTACCAGTGTAATAGGGCCCTTCTTCCAATGACTACCAGTGTAATGGGACCCTTCTTCCAATGACTACCAGTGTAATGGGACCCTTCTTCCAATGACTACCAGTGTAATGGGCCCTTCTTCCAATGACTACCAGTGTAATGGAACCCTTCTTCCAATGACTACCAGTGTAATAGGGCCCTTCGTCCAATGACTAATAGTGTAATGGGACCCTTCTTCCAATGACTACCAGTGTAATAGGGCCCTTCTTCCAATGACTACCAGTGTAATGGCACTGACCCCCTGACAGGGGTTCTAACCCTTCCCTATATTAGATTTCACATTGGCCCACCAATCTGATGTTTGAAGGAGAGTCGGATGAAATCAATCCATTTTAAGATGTGAGGTGATGTCTTCAGTCTTCCTCATGATGTTTGATGAAGGTTTTGTTATTGTTCTCTGCAGTCTCCCGAGGTCCCTCGCCCGCCCCCGGATGAGGAAAGTTTGGATGGACAGAGCTGTAATGAAGATGGTGGAAGTGACCCAAGGGACATTGACCAGGACAACCGCAGCACATCTCCAAGCCTCCATAGTGGGGATAGCGAGAGCGATGCATCTTCCATCCCTTCACCAAAATCATTTCCTTCCCTGTATAGGGGTCCCGGGTCACCCCAACCTCCTGCTTCACCGGTTCCTAACCCCCCTGTTCTTCCACCCCCCTCCCAGGCTTCTCAAGCACCTCCACAGACTGAACTTCAGGCTTCAAGACCGTACCAGGCTCCTCAACTTCCACAGCTGTATCCCAGCCCTGGCGGGATGGTCAAAGCTGGGCCCGCGCCAGCCTCCCAAGCCAAACCTCCACCCACCACACCTATAGTGGGACTTGGTTCCCCAAGACCATTGGCTTCTCCGACAGCTCCCTCTACTCTACCTACCAGCACTTCTACCACAACCTCTTACCCCCATGTATCTCACAACCTTCCGCCTCCCCCTGCCCTACGGCCTCTCAATGCCTCTCCAGGACTTCCATCCCAACCGGCAGAGAAACCAGGCCAGCCTGTTCCTTCGTCTTCTTGTACTCTTCGATATCCCCCTTACCCAGGACAATACCCATCTGGATACCCCCATCAGTACCCTGCACAGGGAAAGTATGGACAACCGCAGCCCGGTCCCCATCCTTCTTGGGGACAAGGCGGGCTCAGTTATGGACGGATTGAAGGAGCTCCCCGCTACCCTCAGCCTCCACCCCAAAACGGACAAGTGGGTGGGGGGCAAAATGTTAGTGGGGGATTCAGTAACTCTCATCATGGAAGTGCTCGTGCTCCATCCCCCCATAATAACCACCCTCCACACCCAATGCCCACAGCGGGGGCTATTCAGGCTCCAGCATCCCAGAGTAGTGTTTTGCACCCTCATGGAGGGGCAACTGGTGGACAAGGTCAACCTCCTAATCATAATATGAATAACTCCCATCATCCTCACATTCTACCAAACAGGGGGCGCTCCCCAACACCACAAAGTAACCAGCCACCAGGGGGCGTGCCTCAACCCAGCCATCATACACCCCATGTTCTTCTGTCCCCCAGTTCCCACCATCAGAGCAACACTCAGTTGTCAACACCCGGGACAGGGCCTAGTGGAGGCCAATCACCAGCGCCCACCAGTACCTCACATCTTTCATCCCAGTCATCCTCCGCGGGGGGAAATGTAGGCTACGCCCCACAAGTGGAGCCCTCAAATCCTCAGCCCACTCATAACCTTTATCAGCCCCACTCATCTGCTTCTGCCTGCCATTACCCTCCTAATGCTCAAGGGTATGGTAACTACCCATACCAAGGCTACAAAGGGGCCCCCCCTCATCCGGCTCCACCCTATAAAAATGCACCTCCGCCCCCACCCCCACCCCCATATAAACCTGGGTCTTTTCCAGTCTCCACTCCTCCTCCAGCTCCCGCCCAGAGCTTTAAGGACTCTTCCCCTCCCGCTCCTGTCGCTGCTCCTCCTCCAGCTCCTGCTCCACCCCCGCCAGCGCCAGCTCCTGTGCAGATAAAACAGGAGCCACCCGAGGAATGTGAAGCGGAAGGCGATAGCCCAGTTCCTCCTGCCAACAGCCCTTCCCCTCCACCCAAACTCGTGGACACGCCAAGCCATGCCAGCCAGTCTGCCAGGTAAGTCAGAGCAGCAGGAGGTACGTTTGTGGTCTTCTTGTTGGGGATTAAATATTTTTCTGCAAATGTTGCCCAATTAATAGCTAACTGAGATACATACTGTCAGGGCCGGGGCAAGGGGTGGGCAGAAGGGACAGCATGCCCTGGGCGCAGCGTGCATTGCAGGGATGGAGGGGGGCACAAGTTCCTTCTACTAGTAGTGACAGCGGCACCGCTATGTCTGTCAGCTCAGCCCTGGAAGCTGCAAGGAGAGGAGGAGAGAGCCGGGAGGAGGTGCCGGCTGTGCTCGCTCTCCTTTCCTCCTCATAAGCTCGCACCTAATGAAGGGGGGGGGGGGGGGCAATTTGACATCTTTGCCCTGGGCACTGGATGATCATGTCCCGGCACTGCATACTGTACAGTATATGTCAACTTTTTTGCCCGCAAAAGATTTGTAATTCTGTTCTTCGTTGTAATCGACACCACTGCCAGCACTCGCAACCAAAACGCAACAAGAACACACGGCCCGCGCCAATGCGACCCGAGCCTTAGGCCTGGCTCACACCTATGCGGTTTTTTGGGGGTTTTTTGTGCTTTTTGCAGAAACACACTACAGTCCATTTAGCATGGTTTCCTATGGGACACATTCACATCTGTGCGTTTTTTCAGCTGCTGCCTTTTTTGGAACCCGATAACGACTATCACATGGTGATTATCACATAGCGACTATCACATAGCGATTATCACATAGCGACTATCACATAGCGACTATCACATAGCGACTATCACATAGCGACTATCACATAGTGATTATCACATAGCGACTATCACATAGCGACTATCACATAGTGATTATCACATAGCGACTATCACATAGCGACTATCACATAGCGATTATCACATAGCGATTATCACATAGCGACTATCACATAGTGATTATCACATAGCGACTATCACATAGCGATTATCACATAGCGACTATCACATAGCGATTATCACATAGTGATTATCACATAGCGACTATCACATAGCGATTATCACATAGCGACTATCACATAGCGACTATCACATAGTGATTATCACATAGCGACTATCACATAGCGATTATCACATAGCGACTATCACATAGTGATTATCACATAGCGACCATCAAATAGTGATTATCACATAGCGATTATTTCATAGCGACCATCACATAGTGATTATCACATAGCGATTATTTCATATCGATTATCACATAGCGACTATCACATAGCGACTATCACATAGCGACTATCACATAGCGATTATTTCATAGCGATTATCACATAGCGTCTATCACATGGCGACTATAACATAGTGATTATCACATAGCGACTATCACTTAGCGACTATCACATAGAGACTATCACATAGCGATTATCACATAGCGACTATCACATAGCGATTATTTGATAGCGATTATCACATAGCGATTAACACTTAGCGACTATCACATAGTGATTATCACATAGCGACTATCACATAGCGACTATCACATAGCGATTATTTCATAGCGATTATCACATAGCGACTATCACATAGTTATTATCACATAGCGTCTATCACATAGCGACTATCACATAGCGACTATCACATAGCGACTATCACATAGCGATTATCACATAGCGACTATCACATAGCGACTATCACATAGCGATTATCACATAGTGATTATCACATAGCGACTATCACATAGTGATTTGCAGAAACACACTACAGTCCATTTAGCATGGTTTCCTATGGGACACATTCACATCTGTGCGTTTTTTCAGCTGCTGCCTTTTTTGGAACCCGATAACGATTATCACATAGCGACTTTCACATAGCGACTATCACATAGCGATTATCACATAGCGACTATCGCATAGCGACTATCGCATAGCGATTATCACATAGCGACTATCACATAGAGATTATCACATATCGACTATCACATAGCGACTATCACATAGCGATTATCACATAGCGACTTTCACATAGCGACTATCACATAGCGATTATCACATAGCGATTATTTCATAGCGATTATCACATAGCGATTATTTCATAGCGACTATCACATAGTGATTATCACATAGCGACTATCACATAGTGATTATCACATAGCGACTATCACATAGCGATTATTTCATAGTGATTATCACATAGCGATTATCACATAGCAATTATCACATAGCGACTATCATATAGCGATTATCACATAGCGACTATCACATAGTGATTATCACATAGCGACTATCACATAGCGATTATCACATAGCGACTATCACATAGCGATTAACACATAGCGACTATCACATAGTTATTATCACATAGCGACTATCACATAGCGTCTATCACATAGCGACTATCACATAGCGATTATCACAAAGCGATTATCACATAGCGACTATCACATAGTTATTATCACATAGCGACTATCACATAGCGTCTATCACATAGCGACTATCACATAGCGATTATCACATAGTGATTATCACATAGCGACTATCACATAGCGACTATCACATAGCGACTATCACATAGCGATTATCACATAGCGACTATCACATAGCGATTATCACATAGCGACTATCACATAGCGACTATCACATAGCGACTATCACATAGTGATTATCACATAGCGACCATCAAATAGTGATTATCACATAGCGATTATTTCATAGCGACCATCACATAGTGATTATCACATAGCGACTATCACATAGCGATTATCACATAGCGACTATCACATAGCGATTATCACATAGCGACTATCACATAGCGACTATCAGATAGAGATTATTTCATAGCGATTATCACATAGCGTCTATCACATGGCGACTATAACATAGTGATTATCACTTAGCGACTATCACATAGCGATTATCACATAGCGATTATTTGATAGCGATTATCACATAGCGATTAACACTTAGCGACTATCACATAGTGATTATCACATAGCGACTATCACATAGCGACTATCACATAGCGATTATTTCATAGCGATTATCACATAGCGATTAACACATAGCGACTATCACATAGTTATTATCACATAGCGTCTATCACATAGCGACTATCACATAGTGATTTGCAGAAACACACTACAGTCCATTTAGCATGGTTTCCTATGGGACACATTCACATCTGTGCGTTTTTTCAGCTGCTGCCTTTTTTGGAACCTGATAACGATTATCACATAGCGACTATCATATACCGATTATCACATAGCGACTTTCACATAGCGACTATCACATAGCGATTATCACATAGCGACTATCGCATAGCGATTATCACATAGCGACTATCACATAGAGATTATCACATATCGACTATCACATAGCAACTATCACATAGCGACTATCACATAGCGATTATCACATAGCGACTTTCACATAGAGATTATCACATATCGACTATCACATAGCGACTATCACATAGCGATTATCACATAGCGATTATTTCATAGCGATTATCACATAGCGATTATTTCATAGCGACTATCACATAGCGACTATCACATAGCGATTATCACATAGCGACTATCACATAGCGACTATCACATAGCGACTATCACATAGCGATTAACACATAGCGACTATCACATAGTTATTATCACATAGCGATTATCACATAGCGACTATCACATAGTGATTATCACATAGCGACTATCACATAGCGTCTATCACATGGCGACTATCACATAGCGAGTATCACATAGCGATTAACACATAGCGACTATCACATAGCGATTATCACATAGCGACTATCACATAGTGATTATCACATAGCGACTATCACATAGCGATTATCACATAGCGACTATCACATAGCGACTATCACATAGCGATTATCACATAGCGACTATCACATAGCGACTATCACATAGCGATTAACACATAGCGACTATCACATAGCGATTATCACATAGCGACTTTCACATAGAGATTATCACATATCGACTATCACATAGCGACTATCACATAGCGATTATCACATAGCGACTATCACATAGCGACTATCACATAGCGATTATCACATAGCGATTATTTCATAGCGATTATCACATAGCGATTATTTCATAGCGACTATCACATAGCGACTATCACATAGCGATTATCACATAGCGACTATCACATAGCGACTATCACATAGCGACTATCACATAGCGATTAACACATAGCGACTATCACATAGTTATTATCACATAGCGACTATCACATAGCGATTATCACATAGCGACTATCACATAGTGATTATCACATAGCGACTATCACATAGCGTCTATCACATGGCGACTATCACATAGCGACTATCACATAGCGACTATCACATAGCGACTATCACATAGCGATTATCACATAGCGACTTTCACATAGAGATTATCACATATCGACTATCACATAGCGACTATCACATAGCGATTATCACATAGCGATTATTTCATAGTGATTATCACATAGCGATTATTTCATAGCGACTATCACATAGTGATTATCACATAGCGACTATCACATAGCGATTATTTCATAGCGATTATCACATAGCGATTATCACATAGCGATTAACACATAGCGACTATCACATAGCGATTATCACATAGCGACTATCACATAGCGATTATTTCATAGCGATTATTTCATAGCGATTATCACATAGCGATTAACACATAGCGACTATCACATAGTTATTATCACATAGCGTCTATCACATGGCGACTATCACATAGCGACTATCACATAGCGATTATCACATAGCGACTATCACATAGCGACTATCACATAGCGATTATCACATAGTGATTATCACATAGCGACTATCACATAGTGATTTGCAGAAACACACTACAGTCCATTTAGCATGGTTTCCTATGGGACACATTCACATCTGTGCGTTTTTTCAGCTGCTGCCTTTTTTGGAACCCGATAACGATTATCACATAGCGACTATCATATAGCGATTATCACATAGCGACTATCATATAGCGATTATCACATAGCGACTATCATATAGCGATTATCACATAGCGACTATCACATAGCGACTATCGCATAGCGACTATCACATAGCGACTATCACATAGCGACTATCACATAGAGATTATCACATATCGACTATCATATAGCGACTATCACATAGATAGTCGCATATATCACGGGGCAGCACAGTGGTGTAGTGGGCGGCACTCTCGCCTAGCAGTTAGAAGGGTCGCTGGTTCGAATCCCAACCACGTCACTACCTGCCTGGAGTTTGCATGTTCTCCCTGTGCCTGTGTGGGTTTCCTCCGGGTACTCCGGTTTCCTCCCACACTCCAAAGACATGCAGGGAGGTTAATTGGCTTCTGTCCTAAATTGGCCCCTAGTATATGAATGGGGACCTTGGATTGTGGGAACCTTGAGGGTAGGGGCCAATGTGAGTGTGCAATGTACAGGGATAGGGACAATTGTAGATACTCAGGTTGAACTGGATGGACTGGTGACTTTATTCAACCTTACTAACTATGTAACTATGAAACATAGCGCCTATCACATAGCGCCTATCACATAGCGACTATTTCATAGCGACTTTCTCATTGTTGCTTTTTTTTTGTCTGCAGATTCAACAAACACCTGGACCGCGGATATAATTCCTGCTGCCGGACGGATCTGTACTTCGTGCCGCTGGAAGGCTCCAAACTTTCCAAGAAGAGGACGGAGCAGATTGAGCGAGCGCGCAGGGAGAGCGAGCAGAGAGCGCGGGAAGAGCGGGAGCGGGAGCGGGAGAGGGAGCGGGAGCGGGAGATGGAGAGGAACATTGTAAGGGAGGCTTTACAGTGCCGGGAAAAAGTATTCATACCCCTTAATTATCTACATTTCGTTACAACCAAAAAACATGAATGTATTTTATTGGGATTTTATGTGATGGACCAACACAAAGTGATACAAATAAATATGTGAAAAGTGTGGGGGAGGGGGGGGGCATTTGTACGGCGCCCCCTTTACTCTGATACCCCTAACTCAAATCTAGAGGAACCAATCGCCTTCAGTCACCTAATTAGTAAATAGACATGAGCACTGCCGAAAAATTCATTCGTTTTAGTTTCATTCGTTGTTTTTTTTTTTTTTTTTGGAAATTCGTAAATTGAAAATTCGGAAAAATTCGAGAATTTTTGAAAATGTGAAAATCCGAAAATAAGAAAGAAAATCCGAAAATTCAAAAGAATAAATACAGTAACTAAAAAGTAGGGATGCACCGATATCATTTTTTTTTTTTCTACGAGTACCAATACTTTTTTTTTTTTTTTTGTACTCGCCGATCCCGATTACCGATCCCTACGTTTTGTTTTCACTTCAGCTGTCAGCAATGGTACAAAGCATTGAAAAGTTTTTTTTTTTTTTAAATTTTACACCTTTTCAATGTGAAATGTGTAAATTTATGTTAATATTTATGTGTATAAATATTCACTAACAAAGCAAACAAAAAAAAAAAAATGTTTTAATTGTTTATCGTTTATAAAATAGACGTGAAAAAAAAAATGCAGGAAAATAATAATTACATGGAGGAGAATAGGGAGTTAATTAAGGCTGATTAGAGTAAATTAAGGGTTATTAAGCGGTTAAACAGAGGAACATTTCTTCATCTCTTTGATCTGCAGATGAAGAAACAGAAAGATACAAAAAGAAACAATGTTTCTTTTTATTTAAGCGTTTCAGGGCTGAGCAATGTTGTTAATAAACATTGCCGGCTGAGACCCGCTGACAGCTCAAAGAGCTGAGCCTGAAAGTATCGGTTTCAGGAATCCATGCATTTGCACGAGTACCGATACTTCTGCCAATACTCTGTATCGGCACCGTTACTAATGTCAGTGCAAACCTACTAATAATAACTATTACTATTAAATTATAGGTATTGGAATTTCCTTTCAAATTCGGGTATGAGTGAACGTAACGAATACGAATTTATCTGGAATAACGAATGCTGCATCTAAACAAATGGAACAGAATTAATTAATATTAGATAATAATAATAAAAAAATATATTTTTTATTATTATTATTATTATTATTATTATTATTATTATTATTATTAATAATATTTATTATTAATTTGTTCTATTCCATTTGTTTGGATGCGGCATTCGTTATTTCTAAATTTGAAAGGAAAGTCCAATACCTATAATTTAATAGTTTTTTTTATTTATTATTAAATAATAATAATAAAAATAAAAAATCTTTTTTTATTATTATTATTATTTATTATTAATTTGTTCCATTCCATTTGTTTGGATGCGGCATTCGTTATTTCAAAATTTGAAAGGAAAGTCCAATACCTATAATTTAATAGTTTTTATTTATTTATTATTAAATAATAATAATAAAAATAAAAATAAAGTTATTATTATTATTATTATTATTATTTATTATTGATTTGTTCCATTCCATTTGTTTGGATGCGGCATTCGTTATTTCAAAATTTGAAAGGAAAGTCCAATACTTATAATTTAATAGTTTAAATTATATAAATTTAATAGTTAGGATTTTGGAATTTACGATTTTTTTTTTTTTAATTTATGAATGCGAATTTATCCAAAGTTACGAAATATCCGAAATAACAAATGCCGCGTCTAAACAAATGGAACAGAATGAATTAATATTAGATAATAATAATAAAAAAATATATTTTTATTATTATTATTATCATTATTTATTATTAATTTGTTCCATTCCATTTGTTTGGATGCAGCATTTGTTATTTCAAAATTTGAAAGGAAAGTCCAATACCTATAATATAATCATTTTTTTAATTTATTTTTAAATAATAATAATAAAAATAAAAAATCTTTTATTATTATTATTATTATTTATTATTTATTTGTTCCATTCCATTTGTTTGGATGCGGCATTCGTTATTTCAAAATTTGAAAGGAAAGTCCAATACTTATATATAAATTTAATAGTTAGGATTTTGGAATTTACGATTTTTTTTTTTCATTTATGAATGCGAATTTATCCGAAGTTTCGAATGATCCAAAATAACAAATGCCGCGTCTAAACAAATCGAACGGACCTAATAAATTTTTTTTTTTGGACACATTTTAGTCAATGTAACTCGGGAACCCCACTGACAGCTGATGAGTCCTCCATTGTGCTTTCCGGCCCCCCTGCTTAACAATCGGCTCATGTCAAAGACACCGGCGGCCGCCGACTCCCGAAAAAAAATTCACATCTGAACCGCTGAACAGCTGCTTTGGAAATTAGCACCGGACCTCTGTGATAGACATGTGCACTGCCAACAAAAATGTGTTAGTTTTAATGTTCATTTCATTCGTTTTTTTGGGGGGTTTTTTTCGTTTTTCGGGTCATTCGTTATGATCGCAATTCGTAAATTCAAAAATTTGGAAATCCGAAAATAAGTAAGAAAATCCGAAAATTCGAAAGAATAACTAACAATAACTAATAATAACTTAACTATTAAATTATAGGCATTGGAATTTCCAAATTTGGAATACGAATTTATCCGAAGTTACGAATTACCCGAAATAACGAATGCCGCATCTAAACAAGTGGAACATAACAAATTAATAATAATAAATAACAATAATAGCAATAAAAATAAAAACTTGTTAATTATTAATTTGTTCCGTTACATTTGTTTAGATGCTGCATTTGTTATTTTGGATAATTTGTAACTTCGGATAAATTTGTATTTGTTACATTCACTGACAGCCAAATTTGATGGAAATTCCAAAACTTATACTTCAGTAGTTAGTAATAGTTAAGTTATTATTAGTTAGTTATTATTTCAGATTTTCGAGTTTTCGAATTTACGATTTTTTTTTTCAAATTTGTGAATTTGAATTTATCCAAGGTTACGAGTTATCCAAAATAACCAATGCCACGTCAAAACAGATGGAACGGAACTAGTTAATAATAAATAATAATAATATATTTTTTTAGCATTATTATTGTTATTTATTATTATTAATTTGTTTTCTGTTTCATTCGTTTAGATTTGCATTCGTTTTTTTTTGGATAATTCTTAACTTTGGATAAAATCGTATTCCTTGCGTTCACTAACAGCCACATTTGAAAAGAAATTCCAATACCTATAATTTAATAGTTATTATTAGTTAGTTAGATATTCTTTAGAATTTTCGGATTTTCTTTCTTATTTTCGGGCTTTCGAATTTACAAATTTTCGAATTTATGAATTGCGATCATAACACATGACCTAAAAAACAAAAAAAAAGCAAAAAAAATAATGAAATGGAACATAATGAATTATTATTATTAATAATAATAATAATAATAATAAAACTTTTTTATTAATATTATTGTATTTATTATTATTATTTGTTACGTTCCATTTGTTTAGATGCGGCATTCATTATTTCAGATAAATTTGTATTCCTTACATTCACTAACAGCCAAATTTGAAAGGAAATTCCAATACCTATAATTTAATAGGTAGTTATTATTAGTTAGTTAGATATTCTTCAGAAATTTTGGATTTTCTTTCTTATTTTCGAATTTATGAATTGCAATCATAACAGATGACCTGAAAAACAAAAAACAAAAATCAAAAAAAAAAAAAAGAATGAAATGGAACGGAACAAATTATTAATAATAATAATAATAATAATAATAATAATAAAAAGTTTTTATTATTAATATTTCTATTTATTATTATTAATTTCTTCCATTCCATTTGTTTATATACGGCCTTCGTTATTTCGGATAAATTCGTATTCCTTACGTTCACTAACAGCCAAATTTGAAATAAAATTCCAATACTTATAATTTAATAGCTAGTTATTACTAGTTAGTTAGATATTCTTTCGAATTTTCAGATTTTCGTTCTTATTTTTGGACATTAGAATTTCCGAATTTTCTGAATTGTGATCATAATGAATGACCCGAAAAATGAAAAAAACAAAACAAAAAAAAAATGAAATGGAACGGAACTAATAATAATAAAACATTTTTATTAATATTTTTGTTATTTATTATTATTAATTCATTATGATCCATTCGTTTAGACACAGCATTCTCTATTTTGGATAAATTCGTATTCCTTGCATTCACTAACAGCCAAATTTGAAAGGAAATTCCAATACCTAGAATTTAATAGTTAGTTATTATTAGTTAGTTAGATATTCTTTAGAATTTTCGGATTTTCTTTCTTATTTTCGGACTTGTTTAGATGCTGCATTCGTTATATTGGATAATTTGTAACTTCGGATAAATTTGTATTTGTTACATTCACTGACAGCCAAATTTGACGGAAATTCCAATACTTATAATTCAATAGTTAGTAATAGTTAAGTTATTATTAGTTAGTTATTATTTCAGATTTTCGAGTTTTCGAATTTACGATTTTTTTTTTTCAAATTTGCGAATTTGAATTTATCCAAGGTTACGAGTTATCCAAAATAACCAATGCCACATCAAAACAGATGGAACGGAACTAGTTAATAATAAATAATAATAATATATTTTTTTAGCATTATTATTGTTATTTATTATTATTAATTTGTTCCGTTTCATTCGTTTAGATTTGCATTCGTTTTTTTTTTTGGATAATTCTTAACTTTGGATAAAATCGTATTCCTTACGTTCACTAACAGCCACATTTGAAAAGAAATTCCAATACCTATAATTTAATAGTTATTATTAGTTAGATATTCTTTTGAATTGTCGGATTTTCTTTCTTATTTTCGGGCTTTCGAATTTACGAATTTTCGAATTTATGAATTTCAATCATAACAGATGACCTGAAAAACCAAAAAAAAAAAAAAAAAAAAAAAGAATGAAATGGAACGGAACAAATTATTAATAATAATAAAAAAGTTTTTATTACTATTATTGCTATTTATTATTATTAATTTCTTACGTTCCATTTGTTTAGATACAGCATTCGTTATTTCAGATAAATTCATATTCCTTACGTTCACTAACAGCCAAATTTGAAAGAAAATTCCAATACCTATAATTTAATAGCTAGTTATTACTAGTTAGTTAGATATTCTTTCGAATTTTCAGATTTTCGTTCTTATTTTTGGACATTAGAATTTTCGAATTTACGAATTGTGATCATAACGAATGACCCGAAAAAAGAAAAATGAAATGGAACGGAACTAATAATAATAAAATATTTTTATTAATATTATTGTTATTTATTATTATTAATTCATTACGATCCATTAGTTTAGACACGGCATTCATTATTTCGGATAAATTCGTATTCCTTACATTCGCTAACAGCCAAATTTGAAAGGAAATTCCAATACCTAGAATTTAGTAGTTAGTTATTCTTAGTTAGTTAGATATTCTTTTGAATTTTCGGACTTTCTTTCTTAGTTTCTGACTTTCGAAATTTACGAATTTTCGAATTTACTAATTTTCGAATTTACGAATCATGATCATAACGAATGACCCAAAAAAACGAAACAAACAAAACAAATGAAATGGAACGGAACTAATTAATAATAATAAAAAAAGTTAAGTTAATATTATTGTTGTTTTTTTATTATTATTAATTTGTTACGTTCCATTCGTTTAGATACGGCATTCGTTATTTTGGATAAATTTGTATTCGTTACCTTCACTAACAGCCAAATTTGAAAGGAAATTCCAATACCTATAGTTTAATAGCTAGTTATTATTAGTTAGTTAGTTATTCTTTCAAATTTTCTGATATTCTTTATTATTTTTGGACTTTCGAATTTTCGAATTTATGAACTGTGATCATAAAGAATGACCCGAAAAAAAAAAACAAATGAAATGGAAAGGAACTAATAATAATAAAAAAATGTTATTAATATTATTGTTATTTATTATTATTAATTCATTACGATCCATTCGTTTAGACACGGCATTCTTTATTTCGGATAAATTCGTATTCCTTACATTCACTAACAGCCAAATTTGAAAGGAAATTCCAATACCTAGAATCTAATAGTTAGTTATGATTAGTTAGTTAGATATTCTTTTGAATTTTCTGACTTTCTTAGTTTCTGACTTTTACGAATTTACGAATTATGATCATAACGAATGACCCGAAAAATGAAAAAAAAAAATTTATGGAATGGAACTAATTAATAATAATAAAAAAAAAGTTAAGTTAATATTATTGTTGTTTATTATTATTAATTTGTTACGTTCCATTTCATTTTTTTTTTTTTTTCATTTTTCGGGTCATTCGTTATGATCATAATTTGAAAATTCGAAAATTCGTAAATTCGTTATTTTGGATAAATTTGTATTCGTTACCTTCACTAACAGCTTCACTAACAGCCAAATTTGAAAGGAAATTCCAATACCTATAGTTTAATAACTAGTTATTATTAGTTAGTTATACTTTCGAATTTTCTGATTTTCTTTATTATTTTTGGACTTTCGAATTTTCGAACTGTGATCATAAAGAATGACCTGAAAAAACGGGGAATAGACAAAACAAAAAAAAACAAAACAAATGAAATGGAACGGAACTAATTAATAATAGCAATAATAATAAAACGTTTTTATTAATATTATTGTTGTTTATTATTATTAATTTGTTTAGATACGGCATTCTTTATTTTGGATAATTCATAACTTCGGATGAATTTCGTATTCCTTCACTAACAGCCAAATTTTAAAGGAAATTCCAATCCCTATTATTTAATAGTTAAGTTATTATTAGTTAGTTATTTTTATAGATTTTCAAATTTTCGGGTTTTTGGATTTCTGAATTCTGAATTTTCGAATTTATGAATTGACAAATTTACGGATTTTTTCGAATATTCAAATTTGCAAATATTCTGTTTTTTTTTTTTTTTAAACTGGTTTATGTTAATTTTGATATTTCCAAGTTTGTCGAAAAAAACTAATTTGGAGCGAAACGAATTGCAAATGTCTAAAGTGTGAACCGGGTTGAAGAGTCTGCGGTGCCAAGTGTAAGTCCTGCTGAATCTGGCCTCAGAATAAATATAAATTGTGGATGGAAAGTACTTTTTTGCATTCATTTTTTTTTTAGTTGCTCGGCTCCAATTTTTTGGGTAATTGGGGTAATTTGGGGTCAGTTGGGGGTCAGTTGGGGGTCA
The DNA here is from genome assembly GCF_037356315.1 of Lithobates pipiens. NCBI lineage: Eukaryota > Metazoa > Chordata > Amphibia > Anura > Ranidae > Lithobates > Lithobates pipiens. Next base: position 4,834,898 of record NW_027507871.1, on the reverse strand, counting down.
GTTGGGGTCATTTGGGGTCAGTTGGGGGTCAGTTGGGGGTCAATCTTTCATTCAGGTCTTCATGCAGAAATAATAATTGATAAAAGTTTTTTTTTTATTTGTCTTTTTCAGAAACTGGACTCTCGTCCTCACGACTGCCCCCAGCTGTGCCCGCAGCAGCCTCCCCATCACCCTTCCTTAGCTTTGCCCTCCCCGTCTTCTGCCCCCTCACGCCCCCCTCACTTTGAGCCACCGGGAGCCGTGGCAGCCGTGCCCCCTTACCTGGGTCCCGACACCCCGGCTCTCCGCACACTGAGCGAATATGCTCGCCCCCATGTACTGTCGCCAGCTGGACGAGCCCCCCAGCCCGGTCACCCCCAACACCACCCTTTTTACTTGCCCCTCGGAGACCCGCTGCTTGCCTACAACCTACCCGCTGTCTTTGCCAGCGACCCGAGCCGCGCAGAACGGGAGCTACGAGAGAGGCTGAAACCCGGATATGAAGTCAAACCCGGAGAGCTGGACCAGCTTCACCCAGCGACCCTGCCTCTTCCACCGCCGCCGCCGCCGCATCACCCCCCGCCTCCTCAACCGCCGCCCTCCACTGCCGGAGTACCTCCTCAGATGGGACTGCACCCGGCCTTCCCCTACCACCACGGGCAGCACGCGCACCAACATGCCCTGGAAAGGGAAAGGCTGGCATTGGGGGCCACCGGCGCAGGGCCCGGGGCCGGACCGGGAGCGGCCGGGGCAGCAGGAGCGGCCCGAGGGGAACTGTCCTACGCCGAGCGCCTTGCCGCGGAACGGCAGCACGCCGAAAGAGTGGCGGCTCTGAGCGGAGACCCTCTGACCAGGCTTCAGATGCTGAACGTGACCCCTCACCATCATCAGCACTCGCATATTCACTCACACCTACACCTGCACCAGCAGGACGCCATCCATGCAGGTAAGACGCAAGTTCTACTTTATAAAATGCAAAAATCATAAAATGACCGAAAGGAAACTAGAAGCCCACCTAAAAGCCCACCTTAAACCGGTAATGGCTTCTTCAATCAGGAGGTATCTGCTGGTCTTCTGTCCACAGGAGATCCAAAAATAAAGGGGCTCGGTGCTCATTTTTGGTTATTAGGTGGAAAAATGCAAAATATCTATTTTTTTTTTTTTAAACGTAAAATGCAAAATGTAAAATGTAAAGCCCCACCATGTAAAAAAGCAACGTTGTAAGTAAAAAAAAAAAAAAAAAAAATTAACATTTGTAGAAAAATTTAGTAGGTGGTTTCAGGGCCGGATCTAGTCTATATGATCTTCGGGTGCAGGAAAAAGTCAGGGGGCAAAATGTCAACCAGGCGTGTGAGTCATTGACAGGTTTTTCCACAGTGTCATGACCCAGGAAACACTATCCAAACCTGTGCCCCCTTTACATCAGATGTCCCTAGCAGAGTCCCCCTTTACATCATGGCTACACATCAAGAGTGCCCCCTTACATCGGGTGTCCCCTTGCATCAGTTGTCCCCATCAAGAGTCCCCCCTTACATCAGGTGTCCCCATCAAGAATGCCCTCTTAAATGCGGTGTCCCCATCAAGATTACCCCCTTACATCAGGTGTCCCTATCAAGAGTACCCCCTTACATCAGGTGTCCCCATCAAAAATGCCCTCTTTAATGCGGTGTCCCCATCAAGATTACCCCCTTACATCAGGTGTCCCCATCAGAGTGCCCCTTACATCAGGTGTCCCCATCAGAGTGCCCCTTACATCAGGTGTCCCCATCAAGAGTGCCCCTTACATCAGGTGTCCCCATCAAGAGTGCCCCCTTACATCAGGTGTCCCCATCAAGAATGCCCTCTTAAATGCGGTGTCCCCATCAAGATTACCCCCTTACATCAGGTGTCCCCATCAGAGTGTCCCCTTACATCAGGTGTCCCCATCAGAGTGCCCCCTTACATCAGGTGTCCCCATCAAGAATGCCCTCTTAAATGAGGTGTCCCCATTAAGAGTGTCCCCTTACATCAGGAGCCCCCATCAGAGTGTCCCCATCAAGCGTGCCTTCTTAAATGAGGTGTCCCCATGGAGAGTGCCCCTTTACATCAGGTGTCCCCATCAAGAGTACCCCCTTACATCAGGAGTCCCCCACCAAGAGTTCCTCCTTACACCAGGTGCCCCCATCAAGAGTACCCCCTTACATTAGGTGTCCCCATCAGAGTGCCCCCCTTACATCAGGTGTCCCCATCAAGAGTGCCCCTTACATCAGGTGTCCCTATCAAGAATGCCCTCTTAAATGAGGTGTACCCATCAAGAGTGTCCCCTTACATCAGGTGTCCTGTTCAAACGAGCCCCCTTACATCAGATGACCCCATTAGAGTGCCCCCTTACATCATGTGTGCCCATCAAGAGTGCCCTCTTACATCAGGTGTCCCCATCAGAGTGCCCCTTTACATCATGTGTGCCCATCAAGCGTACCCTCTTATATCAGGTGTCCCCATCAAGAGTGCCCCTTTCATCATGTGTCCCTATCAGAGTCCCCCCTTACATCAGGTGTCCCCATCAAGAGTACCCACTTACATCAGGAGTCCCCCATCAAGAGTTTCCCCTTACATCAGGTGCCCCCATCAAGAGTTTCCCCTTACATCAGATGACCCCATTAGAGTGCCCCCTTACATCATGTGTGCCCATCAAGAGTGCCCTCTTACATCAGGTGTCCCCATCAGAGTGCCCCTTTACATCATGTGTGCCCATCAAGCGTACCCTCTTATATCAGGTGTCCCCATCAGAGTGCCCCTTTCATCATGTGTCCCTATCAGAGTCCCCCCTTACATCAGGTGTCCCCATCAGAGTGCCCTTACATCAGGTGTCCCTATCCAGAGTGCCCCTTTACATCAGATGTCCCCATCAGAGTCCCCCCTTACATCAGGTGCCCCCATCAGAGTCCCCCCTTACATCAGGTGCCCCCATCAGAGTCCCCCCTTACATCAGGTGCCCCCATCAGAGTCCCCCCTTACATCAGGTGCCCCCATCAGAGTCCCCCCTTACATCAAGTGTCCCCATCAGAGTCCCCTTACATCAGGTGTCCCCATCCAGAGTGCCCCTTTACATCAGGTGTCCCCATCAGAGTCCCACCTTACAGCAGATTTCCCCATCAGAGATGTATTCTCCTCTGACGACCGAGGAAGCAAGCGTTGTGAAACATTTCGAGACTCTAGATTGGGGTTTCTCAACCAAGGTTCCATGCAAACCTAGGTTCTTTCAGAGGTTCTGGAGCGAGGTTCCTTGAGCAATGAACAATTTCTGCCTATCAGATAAGTTCCCAATGACACCATTCATCTTTATAGCTATCTGTAGAGGGGGGTAATTCTTCCTAATGACAACAAGTGTAGGGAGCATTCTTCCTCATTTTTAGCGGTGGGTTCCCTGAGACCAGAAAGTCATTTTAAGGGTTCCTCTGTGTTAAAAAAGATGAGAAAGACTGTTCTAGATGGAGAACATTGGAGTAAGTCATGTTGTGTATTTCTCTTAATAAGTGATGTAAATGATATACTGTACTGTATGTACTAATGTAAGCGAAATATGTTTTAACAGTATTGCAATTATATATACAGTGGTGTGAAAAAGTGTTTGCCCCCTTCCTCATTTCCTGTTCCTTTGCATGTTTGTCACACTTAAGTGTTTCGGAATATCAAACCAATTTAAACAATAGTCAAGGACAACACAAGTAAACACAAAATGCAATTTGTACATGAAGGTGTTTATTATTAAAGGTGAAAAAAAATCCAAACCATCGTGGCCCTATGTGAAAAAGTGATTGCCCCCTAAACCTAATAACTGGTTGGGCCACCCTTAGCAGCAACAACTGCAACCAAGCGTTTGCGATAACGTGCAATGAGGCTTTTACAGCGTCCTGGAGGAATTTTGGCCCACTCATCTTTGCAGAATTGTCCTAATTCAGTTACATTAGAGGGTTTTCGAGCATGAACGGCCTTTTTAAGGTCATACCACAACATCTCAATAGGATTCAGGTCAGGACTTTGGCTAGGCCACTCCAAAGTCTTCATTTTGTTTTTCTTCAGCCATTCGGTGGTGGACTTGCTGGTGTGTTTAGGATCATTGTCCTGCTGCAGAACCCAAGTTGGTTTCAGCTTGAGTACACCAACAGATGGTCGGACATTCTCCTTCAGGATCTCTTGGTAGACAGCAGAATTCATAGTTCCTTTTATCACGGCAAGTCTTCCAGGTCCTGAAGCAGCAAAACAGCCCCAGACCATCACACTACCACCACCATATTTTACTGTTGGTATAATGTTCTTTTTATGAAATGCAGTGTTCCTTCTACGCCAGATATACTTGGACACACACCTTCCAAAGAGTTCCACTTTTGTCTCATCGCTCCACAGAATGTTGTCCCAAAAGTCTTGGGGATCATCAAGATGTGTTGTGGAGAAATTGAGACGAGCTTTGATGTTCTTTTTGCTCAGCAGTGGTTTTCTCCTTGGAACTCTGCCATGCAGGCCATTTTTGCCCAGTCTTTTCCTGATGGTGGAGGCATGAACGCTGACCTTAACTGAGGCAAGTGAGGCCTGCAGTTCCTTGGACGTTGTTGTGGGGTCTTTTGTGACCTCTTGGATGAGTCGTCGCTGCGCTCTTGGGGTAATTTTGGGCGGCCGGCCACTCCTGGGAAGGTTCACCACTGTTCCATGTCTTCGCCATTTGTGGATAATGGCTCTCACTGTGGTTCGCTGGATTCCCAAAGCTTTGGAAATGGCTTTATAACCCTTTCCAGACTGATAGATCTCAATTACTTTCTTTCTCAATTGTTCCTGAATTTCTTTGGGTCTCGGCATGATGTGTAGCTTTTAAGGATCTTCTGGTGGACCTTACTGTGTCAAGCAGCTCCTATTTAAGTGATGCCTTGATTGTGAACAGGTGTGGCAATAATCAGGCCTGGGTGTGGCTAGAGAAATTGAACTCAGGTGTGGACAACCACAGTTATAGTATGTTTTAACAAGGGGGGCAACCACTTTTTCACACAGGGCCATGATGGTTTGGATTTTTTTTCACCTTTAATAATAAACACCTTCATTTACAAATTGCATTTTGTGTTTACTTGTGTTGTCCTTGACTATTGTTTAAATTGGTTTGATGTTCCGAAACACTTAAGTGTGACAAACATGCAAAGGAACAGGAAATGAGGAAGGGGGCAAACACTTTTTCACACCACTGTATATATATATATATATATATATATATATATATATATATATATATATATATATATATTATTATTATTATTTTTTTAACCCTAAAAAAAGTTCCACCTTTTTACAATTGTTGCTTCAACCTTAGAAGAAAAGGTAGAAATGTACCTACACTCTGGTTTTTGCCCTCAGCTGTCTAGGCCAGTGGTTCCCAAAAAACAGGCTCAGCCACGGCCTCCTACTGGGCCCTGACAGGTCCCCTAACCCCCAACAGTACCTCCCAAGTTGGCCTGCAGTGCCGCTCAACCTCCCAGCGCCCCCCAGGCTCCCTGAGAACCCTCAGCCTCCACAGTGCCTCCTAACCTCTGTGCCCCCCCCCCAATCACCCACAATGCCACCCAGTGCCCTCTAGCTTGCTGCAGAGCCTTCAGCTCTCCATAGTGCCCCCAACCTCCAACAGACTCCCACAGTGACCCTACAAAGCCCCCAGCTTCCTGGAAGGACCTCCAGCTCCCTCTAGAGACCTCATCCCATATGAGGCCACCAAGTCTTTTACAAAGTCCCCTAACCCCCCTTCAGAAGCCCCATCCAGACCTTTCCAGCATTTCAATTCATATTTTGTACTCCCTTACTTTTATTGCTTCAGTATAGGGATGAGCTTCGAGTTCGAGTCGAACATTGCCTGTTTGCCTGTTCAGCGAACAGTGAACAATTTGGGCTGTTCGCAGCAAATTCAAAACACCCTATACAAGTCTATGGGAGAAATATAAAGTGCTCATTTTAAAGGCTAATATGCAAGTTACTGTCCTAAAAAGTGTTTGGGGACCCGGGTCCTGCCCCAGGGGTCGTGGATCAATGCAAAAAAAAGTTTTAAAAACTGCCGTTTTTTCAGGAGCAGTGATTTTAATAATGATTAAAGTGAAACAATAAAAGTGTAATATTCCTTTAAATTTCGTTGCTGGGGGGTGTCTATAGTATGCCTGTGAAGGGGCGCATGTTTCTGGTGCTTAGAACTGTCCCTGCACATGTAACGGAAACCTGCGTTACATCAGAGGGGGGCGGGGTCACCCATACGTCACTGTGGAACCCCTGGCTTCCCTCTCTAGCGTCAGAGGGGCGGGGTCAGGTGACGGGTGGCCCCGCCCTCTTAATATAAGAAACGTCAGCGCTGGGATCTCTGCAGTGTCTCCGGAGTGGAGACAGAAGACAGATGTATGGACAGCGCTGGACTGAGAGATCCCCCGTCGCTGGATATGATCATCCATCGCTGGATAGCAAGAGTGGATTACCACCGCTGGAATCTTTTTTTTATTTTTTTTATTTTTAATAAAGGAATTTTTCAAAAGTGTGTTTGTCTTATTTAACCATTTTTACACTTTCTTTGTGAAATGGTAGGGGTACTTTTGTACCCCCTTACCATTTCAAACAGGGGGGGGGGCCGGGATATGGGGGTCCCCTTGTTAAAGGGGGCTTCCAGATTCTGATAAGCCCCCCGCCCGCAGACCCTCACAACCACCGGCCAGGGTTGTGAGGATGAGGCCCTTGTCCTCATCAACATGGGGACAAGGTGCTTTGAGGGGTCACAGACCCCCAAAGCATCCTCCCAATGTTGAGGGTATGTGGCCTGGTACGGTTCAGGAGGGAGGGGGGGCCGTCCCCCTCTCTTTTCCTGCGGCCTGCCAGGTTGCGTGCTCGGATAAAGGGTCTGGTATGGATTTTTTTTAAAATGTGATGCGGGGTTCCCCTTAATATCCATATCAGACCTGAAGGGTCTGGTATGGATATTTAGGGGGACCCCCACGTCAATTTTTTTTTTTAATTTGACACGGGGTTCCCCTTAATATCCATGTCAGACCTGAAGGGCCTGGTTATTGAATTTAGGGGAACCCCCCTTTTTTTTTTTTTTTTTTTTAATCAATGAATGAATGAATTGTCGGCTAATACAGAGAACACTCATTGAGTGTTCTCTGTATTACGGGGAGCCGACAATTTAGCCGCAAGTGATTTTAACCACTTGCTTACTGGGCACTTAAACCCCCCTCAGTCCCAGACCAATTTTCAGCTTTCAGCGCTGATGCACTTTGAGTGACAATTGCGCGGCCATACAACACTGTACCCAAATGAATTTTTTATCATTTTTTTCCCACAAATAGAGCTTTCTTTTGGTGGTATTTAGTTACAGCTCGGAGTTTTATTTTTTGCTAAACAAACAAAAAAAGATGCAAAAAAAAAAAAAAAAAAAATCATGTTTTAATAGTTTGTTATAAAATTTTGCAAACGGGTCATTTTTCTCCTTCATTGAAGTGCGCTGATTAGGCGGCACTGATAGGCTGCATTGGTGGGCACTGATGGGCTGCATTGGTGGGCACTGATGGGCTGCATTGGTGGGCACTGATAGGCTGCACTGGTGGGCACTGATAGGCATAGTTAAGGCGGCACTAATAGGCACAGATAAGGCGGCACCGATGGGCACAGATAAGGCGGCACTGATGGGCACAGATGGGCACAGATAAGATGGCACGGATGGGTGGCACGGATAAGTGGCACGGATGGGTGGCACGGATGGGCACTGATAGGTACCACAGATAGATGGGACTGATGGGCACTGATAGGTGGCACTGATAGGTGGCTCTGATAGGTGGCACTGCTGGGCACTGATGGGCGGCACTGCTGGGCACTGATGGGCGGCACTGCTGGGCACTGATGGGCGGCACTGGGGTGCAGCACCTGAGGCAGATTTTGGGTGGCACTGTGGGTGGCACTGCTGGGTGGCACTGTGGGTGGCACTGTGGGCACTGCTGGGTGGCACTGTGGGCACTGCTGGGTGGCACTGTGGGCACTATGGGCACTGCTGGGTGGCACTGACAGGGGGGCACTTACTTTATTTCAGGATGGCACTGCGGGTGGCAGGTGGGCACTGGCAGGGGGCAGGTGTCCTTTTAAATTGCTGGCCGTGATCGGGACTGATGTCCCGAACACGGCCGCCGGCGATCGGCTTTTTTTTTTTCTCCTCGCGCTGTCAGCGCGAGGAGGAATACTAGCCGATTACCGGCTCCGTTTTATCACATGATCAGCTGTCATTGGCTGACAGCTGATCACGTGATAAGGGGTCGGGATCGACCCCTTACACGGATCGGTGATCAGGCGAGTCTCACGGACTCGCCGATCACAGAGCGCGCCGCGCGCGCCCCTCAGGGGGCGCGCAGGCCGCTCGTAACCGGGACTACGTCAATAGACGTAGTCCCGAAAATGTGGGTCCGCGCTATTGCCGTCATTTTGCAATAGCGCGGATCCCAAGTGGTTAAAAGACTTTTTTCCTGCATAAATGACACTTTGTGCAGGGACAGTTCTAAGCACGGGAAACATGCGCCCCTTCACAGGCATACTATAGATACCCCCCAGCTACGAAATTTAAAGGAATATTACACTTTTATTGTTTCACTTTAATCATTATTAAAATCACTGCTCCTGAAAAAAACGGCCGTTTTTAAAACTTTTTTTTGCATTGATACATGTCCCCTGGGGCAGGACCCGGGTCCCCAAACACTTTTTAGGACAGTAACTTGCATATTACCCTTTAAAATGAGCACTTTAGATTGTGAACGTTCGAGTCCCATAGACTTTAATAGGGTTCTAAAGTTCACACGAAGTTTAGGTCTGTTCGCAGGTTCTGGTGCGAACCGAACAGGGGGGTGGTCGGCTCATCCCTACTTCAATATAAAATTCTTTTTGTAGTGTTGGGGACAGGGAGGTTTTTGTTAGAATTTACTGGACCTTGGTCTCAACAAGACTGAGAACCACTGTCCTAGGCTATGGTGACGTCAATGGCTTTCGACCAAGTGTAGCACCCTAATGTTTAGGCAGGACGGCTATTAAATGTATCTGCCAAGTGATAGTGGCCTTGGCCAATTGATAGGAGGTCAACTGATTTTTACCCTAATTCTGGAATTGCTGCACTTCTCTCTTCTGTCACGGGGTGGCCAGGTGTCTGGTGAAATTAGAAAAGACAAGTGCATTGCAAGGACAGGTTAGGAATGAGTGGGGTATCTCAGCCAATGGACGATGGATGATCTTCTTGGGTCCCTTGGCCTGCTGGGAGAACCTATTTATTTGGGTAGAATCAGGTGATCTGGGTTTCTGTGCCAGCTGGACGGTTGTCTGGGCGGACGTGTGTGGTACTGCCCAGGTTGGTAGGCCATAAGCCTATCCCAGGGACATCTGGTTGCTAGGCTGACTGAGGGCCTATCCAGAAGCAAGAGAGCAGCGTAGGGTTGGGACTGCAGCTTTCAGTCCAGCCAAAAGTGAAGGTTCTGCCAGCCGGGGAACCAGTTGTGGTCGGAGGTAGAGGGGGAAGCTGTCACCACTAAAGGAACAACCACCTTGTTACTGGAGATCACAGTGAGTAAGCTGAGACCAGTACCAGAGCAGACCGGTTAGGACCGGTAAGAAGTGGAAAAAGGTCAGCAAGTGCCAAGCCAGGGACCCAGCGGGGACAACAGAGGTGACGCTTGTGGAGAGCAAAGCCAGGGACCCAGCGGGGACAACAGAGGTGACGCTTGTGGAGTGCCAAGCCAGGGACCTAACGTGTCAGCAAGAGTGAACCTTGAGGAGTATCTGTGAGTGCCAAGCCAGGGACCCAGCGGGGACAACAGAGGTGACGCTTGTGGAGTGCCAAGCCAGGGACCTAACGTGTCAGCAAGAGTGAACCTTGAGGAGTATCTGTGAGTGCCAAGCCAGGGACCCAGCAGGGACAACAGAGGTGACGATTGTGGAGTGCCAAGCCAGGGACCCAGTGGGACAACAGAGGTGACGATTGTGGAGTGCCAAGCCAGGGACCTAACGTGTCAGCAAGAGTGAACCTTGAGGAGTATCTGTGAGTGCCAAGCCAGGGACCCAGCGGGGACAACAGAGGTGACGCTTGTGGAGTGCCAAGCCAGGGACCTAACGTGTCAGCAAGAGTGAACCTTGAGGAGTATCTGTGAGTGCCAAGCCAGGGACCCAGCAGGGACAACAGAGGTGACGATTGTGGAGTGCCAAGCCAGGGACCCAGTGGGACAACAGAGGTGACGATTGTGGAGTGCCAAGCCAGGGACCCAGCGGGGACAACAGAGATGACGCTTGTGGAGTGCCAAGCCAGGGACCTAATGTGTCAGCAAGGGTGAAGCTTGAGGAGTATCTGTGAGTACCAAGCCAGGGACCCAGTGGGACAACAGAGGTGACGCTTGTGGAGTGCCAAGTCAGGGACCTAACGTGTCAGCAAGTGTGAAGCTTGAGGAGTATCTATGAGTGCCAAGCCAGGGACCCAGCGGGACAACAGAGGTGACGCTTGTGGAGTGCCAAGCCAGGGACCCAGGGAGACCACAGAGGTGACGCTTGTGGAGTGCCAAGCCAGGGACCTAACATGTCAGCAAGTGTGAATCTTGAGGAGTATCTGTGAGTGCCAACCCAGGGACCCAGCGGGCACAACAGAGGTGACGCTTGTGGAGTGCCAAGCCAGGGACCTAACGTGTCAGCAAGTGTGAATCTTGAGGAGTATCTGTGAGTGCCAAGCCAGGGACCCAGCAGGGACAACAGAGGTGACGATTGTGGAGTGCCAAGCCAGGGACCCAGTGGGACAACAGAGGTGACGATTGTGGAGTGCCAAGCCAGGGACCCAGCGGGGACAACAGAGATGACGCTTGTGGAGTGCCAAGCCAGGGACCTAATGTGTCAGCAAGGGTGAAGCTTGAGGAGTATCTGTGAGTACCAAGCCAGGGACCCAGTGGGACAACAGAGGTGACGCTTGTGGAGTGCCAAGTCAGGGACCTAACGTGTCAGCAAGTGTGAAGCTTGAGGAGTATCTATGAGTGCCAAGCCAGGGACCCAGCGGGACAACAGAGGTGACGCTTGTGGAGTGCCAAGCCAGGGACCCAGGGAGACCACAGAGGTGACGCTTGTGGAGTGCCAAGCCAGGGACCTAACATGTCAGCAAGTGTGAATCTTGAGGAGTATCTGTGAGTGCCAACCCAGGGACCCAGCGGGCACAACAGAGGTGACGCTTGTGGAGTGCCAAGCCAGGGACCTAACGTGTCAGCAAGTGTGAATCTTGAGGAGTATCTGTGAGTGCCAAGCCAGGGACCCAGCGGGGCAACAGAGGTGACGTTTGTGGAGTGCCAAGCCAGGGACCTAACGTGTCAGCAAGTGTGAAGCTTGAGGAGTATCTGTGAGTGCCAAGCCAGGGACCCAGTGGGACAACAGAGGTGCCGCTTGTGGAGTGCCAAGCCAGAGACCTAACGTGTCAGCAAGGGTGAAGCTTGAGGAGTATCTGTGAGTGCCAAGCCAGGGACCCAGCGGGACAACAGAGGTGACTCTTGTGGAGTGCCAAGCCAGGGACCTAACGTGTCAGCAAGTGTGAAGCTTGAGGAGTATCTGTGAGTGCCAAGCCAGGGACCCAGCGGGACAACAGAGGTGACGCTTATGGAGTGCCAAGCCAGGGACCTAACGTGTCAGCAAGTGTGAAGCTTGAGGAGTATCTGTGAGTGCCAAGCCAGGGACCCAGCGGGACAACAGAGGTGACGCTTATGGAGTGCCAAGCCAGGGACCTAACGTGTCAGCAAGTGTGAAGCTTGAGGAGTATCTGTGAGTGCCAAGCCAGGGACCCAGCAGGGGTGATGCTTGAGGAAGACACTGAGCGTGACGATTGGAAGAGCTCAGGAGATCCAGTGGCAGTGGTCAGTAAGTCTAGTGAAAGACTGAGAGCTCAGGGGAAGTGAAGTTCTTCAATAGGAGATTGTAGAAGAAGTGAAAGAGTTCATTGCAATCTTTGTTAGACGCTGTCAAGGCTGTTGCCATAGGAGAGGAGACAGCGATCCTACTCATGCAGATGTGGTGTGTAGTTGGATATGTTTCCCTGTGTGGCTGTCTATAGAAGTCTCGGAGTCTGACAATTAACATTCCATCTACTTAAGGGTGTCCTGGCCCCAACCCTCTCTCCCACAGTTCTGTTTAAGAGAAAATAAATCTCTTTGCATTCAAGAAGTATCTGGCGCCCATCAATATACCTTGCATTACACCCACCATGCCTTGTAACCCGCTCCACACAGAAGGATGTCATCGGTCCCTAACTCTGGAGGTCACCATTGGGCCTAGAGAGGCCCTGGACTTTGCTACACAAAATTCTAGGAAAGCCCAAATCTCATGAGAAGACACTCCTGTAAAATATGATAATAAATAATAAATAAATGGCGCATAAAGGATAATGACTCCTCAGGCCGATATTAATAAATAACAGAGAACACAATTATAAAATGTCCAGAAGACCATATGGATACAAGTAGTGAAAAAGTTCAATTAAAATACATAAAGGGCAAATAATGGGCAATCAATTGTTACACGGTCCTGGTTCATATAGAGAATGTATGCAGCTCCCCAGGACATAGATCTATGAAATTGCAAAAAAACGGTAGAGAGGGGGCGCCAACTAAGTGCGGCATTGTATTTCTCAATAAATGTATCTTTTTTAATGCTGCACTTATTTTTAGACATATGCACTGACAAAAAATGTGTTAGCTTTCGTTTTTGTTTAATTCGTTTTGCTTTTTCTGAAATTGGGAAAAGCGAAAATTCGGATTTTTGAATTTCCCGAATTTCTAATTCTTCGAATTTCCAAATTTTCTAATTTCCACATTTTCTGATTTCCAAATTTTTCGAATTTCCCAATTTCAAATTTTCGGATTTCCGAATTTTGAAAATTTTGAAATTCGAAAATTCGTAAATATCCAAAAATTCTAAATTCGGAAATTTAGAAAATTCAAAGATCTGTAAAAAAAGAAAGAAAATCAGTAAAATTTTGAAATAATTAAATTCTAGGTATTGGAATTTCTTTTCAAATTTGGCTGTTTGTGAAGGTAATGAATGCAAATTTATCTGAAGTTATGAATTATCCAAAATAACGAATGCCGCATCTAAACAAATGGAACGCAACGAATTAATATTAATTAATAATAATAAAAAGGTTTTATCCCCTTCCCACCGAGCGCACGCAGATGTGCGTACTCGGCTTCCGGGGGGTATACCGGGATGATGCCCGCACCTGCAGGCATCATCCCGGTACCGTTTTTCACAGCGGGCGATTGGCTATCCAGCCATAACAACCGAAGCGGCTAAAAGCCGCTCTCGGCTGTTATGCCGGAGGAGCGGGGGGATTTCCCCCCTCCCGCCGCCTCCCGCCGCTGTTACCGGTGCTCCCGCTCAATCGGGAGCACCGATTCAAGCTCCGATGCCTCCGGCCGCTGGGGAGGAACTGGAACTGGAACGATTACGGTTCATTCCAGTCTCCTAATAGTAAACACGGAAGCGACGTCATGACGTCACTTCCTGTTTACTCGGCTGCCAATGGCGCCGGTTTTAAAAAAAATATACAGTATTCAGAATCGCCGTTTTCGGCGATCTGAATACATTGAAGTGTAAAGGAGGGGTGGGGGGTCTTCCCTCCATAAAGAGTACCTGTCACCACCTATTACTGTCACGAGGGATGTTTACATTCCTTGTGACAGCAATAAAAGTGATCAAATAAAAAAAAAAAAAAAAAAACAATTTATTAATTAAAAAAAAAAAAAAAAAAAAAATTTTTTTTTAAAGAGCCCGCCGTCCCCGCGAGCTCGCGAAGCAAAGAAAACGCATACGGAAGTCGCGCCCGCGTATGTAAACGGTGTTCAAATCACACAATGTGAGGTATCCCCGCGATCGTCAGAGCGAGAGCAATAATTCTAGCACTAGACCTCCTCTGTAACGCTAACCTGGTAACCGTAAAAAAATTTTTTAAAGCGTCGCCTATTGAGATTTTTAGGTAGCGTATTTTGTCGTCATTCCACGAGTGCGTAAAGTGTGACATGTTTGGTATCTATTTACTCGGCGTAACATTATCTTTCACATTATGCAAAAAAATTGGGCTAATTTTTTACGTTTTTTTTTTTTTTTTTAATTCATGAAAGTGTCCCTTTTCCCAAAAAGTTGCGTTTAAAACACCGCTGAGCAAATACCGTGTGACATAAAATATTGCAACAATCGCCATTTTATTCTCTAGAATCTCTGCTAAAAAAAAAATATATATAATGTTTGGGGGTAATTTTCTAGCAAAAAATATGGATTTTTAACTTGTAAACACCAAATGCCAAAAATAGGCTTAGTCATGAAAGGGATAATTATTATTATTATTGATATTTATTATTATTACATCATTACGTTCCATTCGTTTCGTTTTTTTTTTCCGATAATTCGTAACTTCAGATAAATTTGTATTCGTTACGTTCACTAACAGCCAAATTTGAAAGGAAATTCCAATACTTATAATTTAATAGTCAGTTATTATTTCGAATTTTACTGATTTTCGTTCTTTTTTTTTTCAGATTTTCGAAATATTGAATTTTCGAATTTCCGAATTCTGAAAATCTGAAAATTTGCGAATTTGAAAATTCAGAAATTCGTATTTTCAGAAATGGAAAAATTCGGAAATTCGGGAATTTCGGAATGAACGAATTTGTCAAAATTCGCCCAAAAAAAAAAACGAATTGCACACGTCTACTTATTTTGGCGACGCATTTCACAGACTGATGACATCATTTTTAGCCTAGGCAGAGTCACTACTAGCAGGGGGGGGGGGTTTAAGGACCGCGTCCATGATAAAGGGCGGAGCTTCTTTTTTTTGGGGAAAATTGATACTGTTGCTTTATATTATGTCATGAATGCAGATGTGTAAAGTTATGGAAGGGTCCATTGTAACATGCTGGGGGGGGGGGGGGTGTGGCATGGTGTCTCCTCACTCTCTGCCTGTCTGTCTTTCAGCTTCTGCCGGCGTTCACCCGTTGATGGATCCGCTCACGTCGGGGTCCCACCTCACACGGATCCCGTACCCGGCAGCCGCTCTGCCCAACCCGCTGATGCCCCACCCTTTGCATGACAGTGATGTCCTCCGGCAGCAGATATTCGGTGAGTGATGGTAGGGAATCAAAGCACCGTCTACGGGTTTGGAGCGGTTGAGGTGCCACAGCTAAAGAGGTTAAAGGGTCAGAATTTTGGGGGGAAGGGGCACTTTATATGTAAAGGGTACCAGTTAGAAGAGAGAAGGGAGTATGTACTTACCTTTCCAGGGGTCTCTTTATTGATGTGCTGCCCCCCCCCCAGCTGCTAAATTCTAACGAATTCCACAATTGTGGAACGATTCGAATTCGGATCGGTGGAAAAATTGATCGAACTGATTGTAATGTGAAGAAATAGCTGGTTGTTAGGGAGCGGGCCGGGAAGCTTAACAACCGGTGACTCATCAGCTGTCAGCGGGCTTCCCCACTGACAGCTGAATGTAAACAAAGGAATGCAGGTAATGAAAAATATAGTAAAAAAACAGCATGGGCCCCCCCCCCAGGGCCTGGTATGAATTTTAAGGGGAACCACATGCCAATTTTTTTTAAATAGCGTTGAGTTCCCCCCCCCAAAAAAATAAATAAATGTCCCAGACCCTTATCTGAGCATGCAGTTTAGCAGGTCCTGAAAAAGGGGGTGGGACGGGCAAGCAACAACACCCCCTCCCTTCTGAACCATTCCAGGCCACGTGCCCTCAACATGGGGGGGGGGGGGTGGTTGATGGGGACAAGGGCCTCTTCCCCACAACCCTGTCCCAGTGTTTTTGGGGTTGCGGGGGAGGGGGCGTGACTTATTGGAATCTGGAAGCCTTTAACAAGGAGCCCCCGAATCTCCTCCCTCTGTTAATGATTATGGGGCACCCACTCCTTAACAACCAGCTGTTCTTCACACAGAATTCAAATCGATCATTTTTCAACCGATCCGAATTTGAATCGTGGCAAAAAACGTGGAATTTGTTAGTAAATGAATACAGGAAACATAATTAAATGAATTGCTTCTAAAGGCCAAACACAGGCAAAACCCACTCACCAGACCGCGAGGGGTTCACTCTCAGGGCACCCAGCTAAAAAAAAATGATTTCACCCAGAAGTCGCTTTACCTTTTTGTGAGAATTATCTATATATATATATATATATATATATATATATATATATATATATATACATATACAGTATCTGACAAAAGTAAGTACACCCCATCTCTCTGTAAATCTTTTCTTCTCTCTTTTCATGTGACAACACTGAAGAAATGACACTTGTCTACAATGTAAAGTAGTGAGTGTACAGCTTGTATAACAGTGTAAATTTCCTGTCCCCTCAAAATAACTCAACACACAGCCATTAATGTCTAAACCGCTGGCAACAAAAGTCAGGACACCCCTAAGAGAAAATCTCCAAATTGGGCCCAATTGTCAATATTTTGTGTGGCCACCATTATTTTCCAGCACTGCCTTCACCCTCTTGGGCACGGAGGTCAGCAGAACTTCACAGGTCACCACTGGAGTCCTCTTCCCCTCCTCCATGATGACATCACGGAGCTGGTGGATGTTGGAGACCTTGCGCTCCTCCACCTTCCGTTTGAGGATGTCCCACAGATGATCAATGGGGTTTAGGTCTGGAGACATGCTTGGCCAGTCCATCACCTTCACCCTCAGCTTCTTTAGTAAGGCAGTGGTGGTGTTGGAGGTGTGTTTGGGGTGGTTATCATGTTGGAATACTGCCCTGCGGTCCAGTCTCTGAAGGGAGGGGATCATGCTCTGCTTCAGTATGTCACAGTACATGTTGGCATTCATGGTCCCCTCAATGATCTGTAGCCCCCCAGTGCCGGCAGCACTCATGCAGCCCCAGACCATGACACTCCCACCACCATGCCTGACTGTAGACAAGACACACTTGTCTTTGTCCTCCTCACCTGGTTGCCCCCACACACGCTTGTCACCATCTGACACCAAATACCTTTATCTTGGTCTCATCAGAGCACAGGACATGGTTCCAGTAATCCATCTCCTTAGTCTGCTTGTCTTCAGAAAACTGTTTGTGGTCTTTCTTGTGCATCATCTTTAGAAGAGGCTTCCTTCTGGGACGACAGCCATGCAGACCAATTTGATGCAGTGTGCGGCGTACGGTCTGAGCACTGACAGGCTGACCCCCCCCCCCCCCCCACCCCTACAACCTCTGCAGCAATGCTGGCAGCACTCATACGTCTATTTCCCAAAGACAACCTCTGGATATGATGCTGAGCACGTGACCTCAACTTCTCTGGTGGACCATGGCGAGGCCTGTTCTGAGGGGAACCTGTCCTGTTATACCGCTGTATGGTCTTGGCCACCGTGCTGCAGATCAGTTTCAGGGTCTTGGCAATCTTCTTATAGCCTAGGCCATCTTTATATAGAGCAACAATTCTTATATCATATCCTCAGAGAGTTCTTTGCCATGAGGTGCCATGTTGTACTTCCAGTGACCAGTATGAGAGAGTGAGAGCGATAACGCCAAATTTAACACACCTGCTCCCCATTCACACCTGAGACCTTGTAACACTAACGGGTCACATGACACCGGGGGAGGGAAAATGGCTAATTGGTCCCCAATTTGGACATTTTCACTTAGGGGTGTCCTGACTTTTGTTGCCAGCGGTTTAGACATTAATGGCTGTGTGTTGAGTTATTTTGAGGGGACAGGAAATTTACACTGTTATACAAGCTGTACACTCACTACTTTACATTGCAGACAAGTGTCATTTCTTCAGTGTTGTCACATGAAAAGAGAGAAGAAAAGATTTACACAAATGTCACTGAGGGGTGTACTTACTTTTGTGAGATACTGTACATGGTCCTTCCAGGTATGGGTTCATCGTTAGCAGGCGGTCCTTCCAGGTATGGGGTTCAGCATGTGACCTCCTTCCCTTCCTCCCAGAATGCAGTGCAGTTGACAAAGTAAAAGATTCCCTGAAGGCCACGCCTCTAATGTTTCGGTAGATTAGGCCCCGCCCCCCCCCCCCCACCCAGCAGTATCTGAACGTTCTGGTGGTACCGATGTGAGATGAACTGACGGGCCTCTTCTTTCTATCAGCCTCCCCCTACAGAGACCTCCCTTCCTCCCTGTCCGCCCCGCTCTCCGCCGCTCACCAGCTGCAGGCCATGCACGCGCAGTCCGCGGAGCTCCAGCGCCTGGCCCTGGAGCAACAACACTGGCTGCAAGCCCATCACCCCCTGCAGGGAGTGCCCCTCCCCGGGCAGGAAGACTACTACAGGTACAAAGCAACCGCTCACTGTCCTGCTCCACCTCGTCATCCCAGGAAATAAAAACAAAAAAACAAAAAAAAACAAATCTCTGATCTCCACGTCTCCATGAATTTATTTAGATCATTTACATTTCCAGAAGGGCAGGTATTGCACCAAATCGGAAAACTTGGATTTATACTCCTTTTCCTGGACTATCCTTCACAGAAGTGTTCCTATTGGTTGCCTCCTCCCCTATATGTATGATGTCATGGAGTTGTCAGGGAATATTAAGTTGCTTCCATCCACACAAGAACTGGTACAGTCGGCTAAACCTGAACTCCAAGCAGATATAAAATACACCAATTAATAGAGTTCTGTAATTATTATACATCATTAAAGGTTTTATTTAATCCAAGTAACCGAATCTGACTTGGTATCAGCCCAATACAGCAGAGCTCAGACCTGGGGGGAGGGGGGGGGGGGAGGAGAGAAGCAGCACAAGGAGCGAATTAGCTGTGCAGAAAAATGCTGACAGGAGGAGAGAGCAGAGAGACAAGCCTCATCTGTCTGCCGCTTCTTCTTTCAATGTCCAATCACAGGCTGGGTGAGGGACAAGACCTCTGTAAGTAGCTGAATCTGACCTGGTATCAGCCCTGCGCAGCAGAGCTCAGAATGAGGAAGAGAGAAGCAGCACAAGGAGCGAATTAGCTGTGCAGAAACATGCTGACGGGAGGAGAGAGCAGAGAGACAAGCCTCATCTGCTGCTTCTCCTTTCACTGTCCAATCACAGACTGGGGCTGGGAGAAGACCTGTAAGTGTTACTAAATTCAGGGCCGTCTTTAATATTGATTGGACCCTGAGCAAACATTTTCTTGCCCCCCCCCCTCCTCCCCCATGCAATTTTACTCTCCACCTGCCTGCACACCATGGGCTGGGGAGGTGAGGGGACCCATCAATTGACAGAGAATTCCTAGGGATCCTCAGACTCCTGGGATCAGTGACAGTGCTGAGGGGAGGGTGTGATCAATCGCAATACTGATTTTGTTTTACCGACTACCAATATAAAGAGGAGTTTCAACACTGGCTACCAATGTAATAGGAGTTTACACTGACCACGAATGTAATAGGAGTTTACACTGACCACGAATGTAATAGGGGTTTACACTGACCACTAATGTAATAGGGGTTTACACTGACCGCTAATGTAATAGGGGTTTACACTGACCGCTAATGTAATAGGGGTTTACACTGACCACTAATGTAGTAGGGGTTTACACTGATCACTAATGTAATAGGGGTTTACACTGACCGCTAATGTAATAGGGGTTTACACTGACCACTAATGTAGTAGGGGTTTACACTGATCACTAATGTAATAGGGGTTTACACTGACCACTAATGTAATAGGGGTTTTCACTGACCACCAATGTAATAGAAGCATTCACAGTAACCACCAATGTAAGGAGGGATTTACACTAACCACTAATGTAAGGGGGATCTTTACACTGGCCACTAGTGTGAATGAAAGGATTGTACACCAGGCCCCAATGTAATGAGAAGATTTACAATGACTACCAATGTAAAAAGGATTTACATTGACCACTAATGTAATAGGAGCATTTACAGTAACCACCAAGGTAAGGAGGGATTTACACTGACCACTAATGTAAGGGGGACCTTCACACTGGCCACTAGTGTGAATGAAAGGACTGTGAATGAAAGGATTGTACGCCAAGCCCCAATGTAATGAGAAAACTTACATTGACCCCCAATGTAAAGTGGATTTACACTGATCACTAATGTAATAGGAGATTCACAGTAACCACCAATGTAAGGAGGAATTTACACTGACCACTAATGTAATAGAAGCATTCACAGTAACCACCAATGTAAGGAGGGATTTACACTAGCCACTAATGTAAGGGGGATCTTTACACTCGCCACTAGTGTGAATGAAAGGATTGTACACCAGGCCCCAATGTAATGAGAAGATTTACAATCACCACCAATGTAAAAAGGATTTATATTGACCACTAATGTAATAGGAGCATTTACAGTAACCACCAAGGTAAGGAGGGATTTACACTGACCACTAATGTAAGGGGGACCTTCACACTGGCCACTAGTGTGAATGAAAGGATTGTGAATGAAAGGATTGTACGCCAAGCCCCAATGTAATGAGAAAACTTACATTGACCCCCAATGTAAAGTGGATTTACACTGATCACTAATGTAATAGGAGATTCACAGTAACCACCAATGTAAGGAGGAATTTACACTGACCACTAATGTAATAGAAGCATTCACAGTAACCACCAATGTAAGGAGGGATTTACACTAGCCACTAATGTAAGGGGGATCTTTACACTCGCCACTAGTGTGAATGAAAGGATTGTACACCAGGCCCCAATGTAATGAGAAGATTTACAATCACCACCAATGTAAAAAGGATTTACATTGACCACTAATGTAATAGGAGCATTTACAGTAACCACCAAGGTAAGGAGGGATTTACACTGACCACTAATGTAAGGGGGACCTTCACACTGGCCACTAGTGTGAATGAAAGGATTGTGAATGAAAGGATTGTACGCCAAGTCCCAGTGTAATGAGAAAACTTACATTGACCCCCAATGTAAAGTGGATTTACACTGATCACTAATGTAATAGGAGATTCACAGTAACCACCAATGTAAGGAGGAATTTACACTGACCACTAATGTAATAGAAGCATTCACAGTAACCACCAAGGTAAGGAGGGATTTACACTGACCAGTAATGTAATAGGAGCATTCACAGTAACCACCAAGGTAAGGAGGGATTTACACTGACCAGTAATGTAATAGGAGCATTCACAGTAACCACCAAGGTAAGGAGGGCTTTACACTGACCACTAATGTAAGGAGGGATTTACACTGACCACCAATGTAAGGAGGGATTTACACTGACCACTAATGTAAGGGGGGGGGGCTTCACACTGGCCACTAGTGTGAATGAAAGGATTGTACACCAAGCCCCAATGTAATGAGAAGATTTACAATGACCACTAATGTAAAGTGGATTTACATTGACCACTAATGTAATAGAAGCATTCACAGTAACCACCAAGGTAAGGAGGGATTTACACTGACCACTAATGTAAGGAGGACCTTCAAACTGGCCTCTAGTGTGAATGAAGGAATTGTGAATGAAAGAATTTTACACCAAGCCCCAATGTAATGAGAAAATTTACAATGACCACCAATGTAATGTGGATTTACACTGACCACTAATGTAATAGAAGCATTCACAGTAACCACCAATGTAAGGAGGGATTTACACTGACCACTAATGTAATACAAGCATTCAAAGTAATCACCAATGTAAGGAGGGATTTACACTGACCAATAATGCAAGGGGGACCTTCACACTGGCCACTAGTGTGAATGAAAGGATTGTACACCAAGCCCCAATGTAATGAGAAGATTTACAATGACCCCCCCAACGTAAAGTGTATTTACATTGACCATTAATGAAATAGGAGCATTCACAGTAACCACCAATGTAAGGAGGGATTTACACTGACAACTAATGTAAAGGGGATTTACACTGACCACTAATGTAATAGGAGCATTCACAGTAACCACCAATGTAAGGAGGGATTTACACTGACCACTAATGTAAGGGGGGCCTTCACACTGACCACTAGTGTGAATGAAAGGATTGTACACCAAGCCCCAATTTAATGAGAAGATTTACAATGAACCCCAATGCAAAGTGTATTTACATTGACCATTAATGAAATAGGAGCATTCACAGTAACCAGCAATGTAAGGAGGGATTTACACTGACCACTAATGTAAAGGGGATTTACACTGACCACTAATGTAAAGGGGATTTACACTGACCACTAATGTAAAGGGGATTTACACTGACCACTAATGTAATAGGAGCATTCACAGTAACCACCAATGTAAGGAGGGATTTACACTGACCACTAATGTAATGGGGGCCTTCACACTGACCACTAGTGTGAATGAAAGGATTGTACACCAAGCCCCAATGTAATGAGAAGATTTACAATGACCCCCAATGTAAAGTGTATTTACATTGACCATTAATGAAATAGGAGCATTCACAGTAACCAGCAATGTAAGGAGGGATTTACACTGACCACTAATGTAAGGGGGGCCTTTAAACTGGCCACTAGTGTGAATGAAAGGATTGTACACCCATCACCAATGTAATGAGAAGATTTACAATGACCATCAATGTAAAGTGGATTTACACTGACCACTAATGTAATAGAAGCATTCACAGTAAACACCAATGTAAGGAGGGATTTACACTGACCACCAATGTAAGGAGGGATTTACACTGACCACCAATGTAAGGAGGGATTTACACTGACCACCAATGTAAGGAGGGATTTACACTGACCACCAATGTAAGGGGGACCTTCACACTGGCCACTAGTGTAAATGAAAGGATTTTACACTAAGCCCCAATGTAATGAGAAGATTTACACTGACCACCTATGTAACTGAGACATTTAGCCTGCATTCACATTTGTGTGTTGGGGACACATGCAAAATCACTTTCCTGACACCACAGAAACGTGCTGCCCTTTAGCAGATACACGGCAGTGCCATTAATTGTTAATGACACCCTCATGAATGTGCTGTGCAACCGTGTGATTTTGAAAAAGCGTTTGGGACTTTCTTCTGCATTTCTAGCGCATAGATCAGCCCTTTGAAAGGAATGGGCTGCCTTACACATGACCTGCATCTTTATCCCCCCTGTCAGCACATCTTTGCCTCCTAAAACCCCTCTGTCTCTGACCTCTGCACCCCAAACCTCCCCCATCCTCTCCACTCCAACCCTCCACTCATTATATCTCTACCTGCCTCCTCTGCTCATCTTTGCTCCCACCTTCCTTACCTCCATACACCCCCCTCCTTACTCACCTGTGCACCCCAAACTGTAATTCCTTCTCTACCTACCTCTGCACACCCCACACTACTCTCCCCCTCCCCCCCCCCCCGGCACTAATTTGCTTACCTTTGCAGAACAGGCTGATGTTAGGCTGAATGACCACAGTTGTAGGCAGGGCTTTCCATCATGCCCCTTTACCTTCCCAGTGGGCAGCATTCAGTATAGGTGATGGTGGAGTGGATATGACCTCGGGGGTGCATATGAATGGCGCCGGTCCATGGCTATTTACTTATTAATGCCGCCTCTATTTACATGAATGCCACCACTCCGCAGATATTTCCATATGAATGCTGTTTATTTACATGTAAACACAGGGTCTGCAGGTGAGTCACCTGCACACAACAATAGGGCAGAGCTGGGCAGCATTAGCAGCAGCACTTCACACAGAGATATCGGGACACAGCACGGGACTAAAACTTCAAGGGACAAGGGAATTTAAACCGGGATAGTTGGCAAGTATGAGGCAGCTGCTTTGGGCCCCCCAACATTTTGAGATGGGAATGAGGGACACCTACTAGCAAATGTATGTAGGCATAGGACACGCCCCCCCGCCACACCCCCTTAAAGGAGAATTAACCAAAAAAAAGTTAATTAAATCCACTATTATTCCTTTATATCGGCTTTTAAAATGTACAATTTAGAAATCAGATGAAAGGTTTAACACTGGGAAACACTTTTTGAAAGATAAAAAGTTCATTTTATATACGACTTTCTAGATCAGACCAAAATGAGGGACAAATGAGGAGGAGAGAGGGACATTGCTCCAAATTAGGGACAGTCCCTCCAAATCCGGGACAGTTGGGAGCTATGGCTTTGGGCCCCACAGCAATGACGGGGGGGGGGGGGAGGGGGCCAGGGCAGCTTCCCCCTTTTGCCCTGCCTTAAAGGCGGCCCTGACTAAATTGCACCGGAGAAAAACCAGGTCTTCTGTCCGGCCCAAACAGGACTGAGCTGTGTAAATCTCAGGACTGGATGGACAGAAACACAAATCCTTCGGCACGTAAAACGCCCCCCCCCCCCCCCCATATATGTATTTCATCGGTATGTCAGCTGTTTGTCCGGAGTTCAGCTTTAAACCCTTCCTGCCGTCTTTTTTCGGCAGCATCTCAATCACGTGATTGGCTCCCCCCAGTGGTCACATGACTGGGAGCCCATCCTGCTGGCTCCCAATCACAAATAGGCACTGAGAGCTGCCGGAAACCTCAGACCCCGCCCCCCCCCTTCCCAATTAGGGCCCACCCACACTACACTGCACATGTGCGGGAAAAGGTTAAGGTACTGCAATCTTCCATGCAAATCAACCAATGACAGCCTTCTCTAATACTGGGTGGAGCAAATCCCATTGAGGGTCCTACTCCCGGGGCTACTCTTAGCTGCAGTGTACAAAACCGTAAATGCCATATATATCCGCTTACCAACCATTCAATGTGGCGGCTGCATTGGTTTTCTTTTTTTAGTATTTTTTTCCCCTCTGTTGTAACCTGGTGATCTGGCCAGTAACACACCTCCTGTATTAGAGCCGCCCCCCCCCCCACTCTGGATGAAGATGCACAGGAGGCACAGCAGACAGCAACATTATCAGTCTGGGAGGTCCATGTTAGACATACTAGCAGATTCAGATACACTAGCACTTTGAAGCCAAACTTTTTTTTTTTTTTTGCTTTTGGGATAAAGGTTTTACATAAATCTGATCATTGTAAGAACCCCTGTCAGTGGGAAATGGTTTGTCTCATCCGTGTAAACTGATACATTCTGCTGGAGAGATTGTTCTTTTGAAAAAAAAACAAGACTGGCTGGCCGGATCACCAGATGATAATAGAGGAAAGAAAGTCTAAAGAAAAGGAATGCAGCCGTCAGATCTAAGAGTTGGTAAGCAGCCGTGTAAGAAATGAGTTTATTATTGCTTCAAAGCTAAGGTCCGGGATCAGCAAATATTGTCCAAATCCATCGGTCATGTGACTTCTTCTGTGTATTTCCTCCAGATCTGTGCAGTCATCCAGCGTGAGACTTCCTGTCATAAAGACCACCCACAGCTGCCCTCTCTCCTTGTGCAGGGGGACTGGTCTTGTCCCCGCCCCCTCCTGTAGATTTCTGTAGTGGGTGGGGCCAGTTGGATCCTTCCCACAGCTCTGCTCTCTGTTCAGGTTATGTACAGCATAGTGATGATGTCACTGCTACTTTTACCAGGTAATATCTGGGGTTGTAAAGGCATTAGGCACTCACAAAGTGGGTTTATATCCCCTGCTACTGTTGGCCGATATATTTAAATTACAGTTTTTGTGCCCGGAGTTCAGCTTTAACAGTCACCATTCTGGGGAGGGGAATTCAAGCAGCTATTTTCTTCTGTATGCATGCTTGCTCCATGTTTGTATGGGACACGCCATGGGACACTCCATGTTTGTATGGGACACTCCATGTTTGTATGGGACACGCCATGGGACACTCCATGTTTGTATGGGACACGCTATGGGACACTCCATGTTTGTATGGGACACGCTATGGGACACTCCATGTTTGTATGGGACACACCATGGGACACTCCGTGTTTGTATGGGACACACCATGGGACACTCCATGTTTGTATGGGACACGCTATGGGACACTCCATGTTTGTATGGGACACACCATGGGACACTCCGTGTTTGTATGGGACACACCATGGGACACTCCATGTTTGTATGGGACACACCATGGGACACTCCATGTTTGTATGGGACACGCTATGGGACACTCCATGTTTGTATGGGACACTCCATGGGACACTCCATGTTTGTATGGGACACGCTATGGGACACTCCATGGGACACTCCATGTTTGTATGGGACACGCCATGGGACACTCCGTGTTTGTATGGGACACACCATGGGACATGCCATGGGACACTCCATGTTTGTATGAGACACGCCATGGGACACTCCATGTTTCTATGGGACACGCCATGGGACATGCCATGAGACACTCCATGTTTCTATGGGACACGCCATGGGACATGCCATGGGACACTCCATGAGACACACCATGGAACTCTCCATGTTTCTATGGGACACTCCATGGGACACGGCATGGGACACTCCATGTTTGTATAAGGCACGCCATGGGACACTCCATGTTTCTATGGGACACGCCGTGGGACACTCCATGTTTCTATGGGACACGCCATGGGACATGCCATGGGACACTCCATGAGACACGCCATGGGACACTCCATGTTTGTATGGGACACGCCATGGGACACTCCGTGGGACACGCTATGGGACACTCCATGGGTAATGCCATGGGACACTCCATGTTTGTATGGGACACACCATGGGACACTCCATGAGACACGCCATGGGACACTCCATGTTTGTATGGGGCACGCCATGGGACACTCCGTGGGACACGCTATGGGACACTCCATGGGAAATGCCATGGGACACTCCATGTTTGTATGGGACACACCATGAGACACTCCATGGGACATGCCATGGGACACTCCATGTTTGTATGGGACATGCCATGGGACACTCCATGTTTGTATGGGACACGCCATGGGACACTCCATGTTTGTATGGGACACTCCATGGGACACTCCATGTTTGTATGGGACACGCCATGGGACACCCCATGGGACACGCCATGGGACACTCCATGTTTGTATGGGACACGCTATGGGACACTCCATGTTTGTATGGGACACGCTATGGGACACTCCATGGGACACTCCATGTTTGTATGGGACACACCATGGGACACTCCGTGTTTGTATGGGACACACCATGGGACACTCCATGTTTGTATGGGACACGCTATGGGACACTCCATGTTTGTATGGGACACTCCATGGGACACTCCATGTTTGTATGGGACATGCTATGGGACACTCCATGTTTGTATGGGACATGCTATGGGACACTCCATGTTTGTATGGGACACGCTATGGGACACTCCATGTTTGTATGGGACACGCCATGGGACACTCCGTGTTTGTATGGGACACACCATGGGACATGCCATGGGACACTCCATGTTTGTATGAGACACGCCATGGGACACTCCATGTTTCTATGGGACACGCCATGGGACATGCCATGAGACACTCCATGTTTCTATGGGACACGCCATGGGACATGCCATGGGACACTCCATGAGACACACCATGGAACTCTCCATGTTTCTATGGGACACTCCATGGGACATGCCATAGGACACTCCATGGGACACGCCATGGGACACTCCATGTTTGTATAAGGCACGCCATGGGACACTCCATGTTTCTATGGGACACGCCGTGGGACACTCCATGGGACACTCCATGTTTCTATGGGACACGCCATGGGACATGCCATGGGACACTCCATGAGACACGCCATGGGACACTCCATGTTTGTATGGGACACGCCATGGGACACTCCGTGGGACACGCTATGGGACACTCCATGGGAAATGCCATGGGACACTCCATGTTTGTATGGGACACACCATGAGACACTCCATGGGACATGCCATGGGACACTCCATGTTTGTATGGGACATGCCATGGGACACTCCATGTTTGTATGGGACACGCCATGGGACACTCCATGTTTGTATGGGACACTCCATGGGACACTCCATGTTTGTATGGGACACGCCATGGGACACCCCATGGGACACGCCATGGGACACTCCATGTTTGTATGGGACATGCCATGGGACACTCCATGTTTGTATGGGACACTCCATGGTACACTCCATGGTACACTCCATGTTTGTATGGGACACTCCATGGTACACTCCATGGTACACTCCATGTTTGTATGGGACACTCCATGGGACACTCCATGGGACACTCTATGATTGTATGGAACACTCCATGGGACACTCCATGTTTGTATGGGACACGCTATGGGACACTCCATGTTTGTATGGGACACTCTATGGGACACTCCATGGGACACTCCATGTTTGTATGGGACACGCCATAAGACACTCCGTGTTTGTATGGGACACGCCATGGGACATGCCATGGGACACTCCATGTTTGTATGAGACACGCCATGGGACACTCCATGTTTCTATGGGACATGCCATGAGACACTCCATGTTTCTATGGGACACGCCATGGGACATGCCATGGGACACTCCATGAGACACACCATGGGACACTCCATGTTTCTATGGGACACTCCATGGGACATGCCATGGGACACTCCATGGGATACGCCATGGGACACTCCATGTTTGTATAAGGCACGCCATGGGACACTCCATGTTTGTATAAGGCACGCCGTGGGACACTCCATGGGACACTCTATGTTTCTATGGGACACGCCATGGGACAAGCCATGGGACACTCCATGAGACACGCCATGGGACACTCCATGTTTGTATGGGACACGCCAGGGGACACTCCGTGGGACATGCCATGGGACACTCCATGGGAAATGCCATGGGACACTCCATGTTTGTATGGGACACACCATGGGATACTCCATGGGACATGCCATGGGACACTCCATGTTTGTATGGGACACACCATGGGACACTGCATGTTTGTATGGGACACGCCATGGGACACTCGTTGGGACATGCCATGGGACACTCCATGTTTATATGGGACACTCCATTGGACACTCCATGTTTGTATGGGACACGCCATGGGACACTCCATGGGACACGCCATGGGACACTCCATGTTTGTATGGGACACGCCATGGAACACTCCATGTTTGTATGGGACACTCCATGGTACACTCCATGGGACACTCCATGGTACACTCCATGTTTGTATGGGACACTTCATGGGACACTCTATGATTGTATGGAACACTCCATGGGACACTCCATGTTTGTATGGGACACGCCATGGGACACTCCATGGGACACTCCATGTTTGTATGGGACACTCCATGGGACACTCCATGTTTGTATGGGACACTCCATGGGACACTCCATAGGACACTCCACGTTTGTATGGGACACTCCATGGAACACTCCATGTTTGTATGGGACACTCCATGGGACACTCCATGTTTGTATGGGACACTCCATGGGACACTCCATGGGACACGCCATGGGACACTCCATGTTTGTATGGGACACTCCATGGGACACTCCATAGGACACGCCATGGGAGGCTCCATATTTGTGTGGGACAATCTATGTTTGTATGGGACACTCCATGTTTGTATGGAACATTGGCTCCATGCTTGTATGGGACACTCAATGCTTGTATGGGACACTGGCTCCATGTTTGTATGGAATGTTCTATGTTTGTATGGGACACTCCATGCTTGTATGAGACACTGGCTCCATGTTTGTATGGGACACTCCATACTTAGAATACTCCATGCTTGTATGGGGCACTGGCTCCATGCTTGTATGGGGCACTGGCTCCATGCTTGTATGGGACACTGGCTCCCTGCTTGAATGGGACACTCCATGTTTGTATGGGACACGCCATGCTTGTACGGGACATTCCGTGCTTGTATGGGACACTCCATGCTTGTATGGGACACTCCATGCTTGTATGGGACACTCCATGCTTGTTCGGGACACTCCATGTTTGTATGAGACACTCCACGTTTGTATGGGACATTGGCTCCATGCTTGTATGGGACACTCAATGCTTGTATGGGACATTGGCTCCATGCTTGTATGGGACACTCAATGCTTGTATGGGACATTGGCTCCATGCTTTAATGGTACACTCCATGTTTGTATGGGACATTGGCTCCATGCTTGAATTATGGGACACTCCGTGTTTGTATGAGACATTGGCTCCATGCTTGTATGGGACACTCCATGCTTGTATGGAATACTTCATGTTTGTATGAGACACTCAATGCTTGTATTGGACACTGGCTCCATGCTTGTATCGGGCACTCCATGCTTGTGTGGGACACTCCATGCTTGTAAGGGACGTTGGCTCCATGCTTGAATGAGACATTCCGTGTTTGTATGGGACACTCCATGTTTGTATCGGATATTGGCTCCATGCATGTATGGGACACTCCATGTTTATATGGGACTTTGGCTCCATGCTTGAATGGGACACTCAATTTTTGTAACGGACATTGGCTGCATGTATATATGGGACACTCCATGCTTGTGTGGGAAAATCTGTGTTTGTATGGGATATTGGCTCCATGTTTGTATCGGGCACTCCAGTTTTGTATGGGACATTGGCTTCATGTTTGTATCGGTCACTCCGTGTTTGTAGAGGACACTGTCTCCATGCTTAAATGGGACACTCCGTGTTTGTAATCAACACTCCATGTTTGTATGGTACACTCCATGCTTGTTTGGGACACTCCATATTTGTATGAGACACTCCACGTTTGTATGGGACATTGGCTCAATGTTTGTATGGGACATTCCATGCTTGTATGGGACACTCCACATTTGTATGGGACACTCCACGTTTGTATGGGACACTCCACGTTTGTATGGGACACTTCATGTTTTTATGGGACACGCCATGCTTGTATGGGACACTCCATGTTTGTATGGGACACTCCATGTTTGTATGGGACATTGGCTCAATGTTTGTATGGGACATTCCATGCTTGTATGGGGCACTTCATGTTTGTATGGGACACTCCATGCTTGTTCGGGACACTCCATGTTTGTATGGGACACTCCATGCTTGTTCGGGACACTCCATGTTTTTATGAGACACTCCATGTTTGTATGGGACACTGGCTCCATGCTTGTATGGGACACTCAATGCTTATATGGGACATTGGCTCATTGCTTGTGTGGGACACTCCATATTCGTATGGGACATTGGCTCCATGCTTTAATGGTACACTCCATGTTTGTATGGGACATTGGTTCCATGCTTGAATGGGACACTCTATGTTTGTATGGGACACTCCATGCTTGTATGAGACACTGGCTCCATGTTTGCATGGGACACTCCATACTTGGAATACTCCATGGTTGTATGGGGCACTGGCTCCATGCTTGAATGGGACACTCCATGTTTGTATGGGACACTCCATGTTTGTATGGGACACTCCATAGGACACGCCATGGGACGCTCCATATTTGTGTGGGACAATCTATGTTTGTATGGGACACTCCATGTTTGTATGGGACATTGGCTCCATGCTTGTATGGGACACTCAATGCTTGTATGGGACACTAGCTCCATGTTTGTATGGGATGCTCTATGTTTGTATGGGACATTCCATGCTTGTATGAGACACTGGCTCCATGTTTGCATGGGACACTCCATACTTGGAATACTCCATGCTTGTATGGGGCACTGGCTCCATGCTTGTATGGGTCACTGGCTCCATGCTTGAATGGGACACTCTATGTTTGTATGGGACACTCCATGTTTGTATGGGACACTCCATGCTTGTTCGGGACACTCCATGGTTGTATGGGACACTCCATGCTTGTTTGGGACACTCCATGTTTGTATGGGACACTCCATGTTTGTATGGGACACTGGCTCCATGGTTGTATGGGACACTCAATGCTTGTATGGGACATTGGCTCCTTGCTTGTGTGAGACACTCCATGTTCGTATGGGACATTGGCTCCATGCTTTAATGGTACACTCCATGTTTGAATGGGACATTGGCTCCAAGCTTGAATGGGACACTCCGTGTTTGTATGAGACATTGGCTCCATGCTTGTAAGGGACGTTGGCTCCATGCTTGAATGGGACATTCCGTGTTTGTTTGGGACACTCCATGTTTGTATGGGACATTGGCTCCATGCATGTATGGGACACTCCATGTTTATATGGGACTTTGGCTCCATGCTTGAATGGGACACTCAATTTTTGTAACGGACATTGGCTCCATGTATGTATGGGACACTCCATGCTTGTGTGGAAAACTCTGTGTTTGTATGTGATATTGGCTCCATGTTTGTATCGGGCACTCCAGTTTTGTATGGGACATTGGCTTCATGCTTGAATGGGACACTCCATATTTGTATAGGACATTGGCTCCATGCTTGTATCGGTCACTCCGTGTTTGTAGAGGACACTGTTTCCATGCTTAAATGGGACACTCCATGTTTGTATGGGACACTCCATGTTTGTATGGGACACTCCATGTTTGTAATCAACACTCCATGTTTGTATGGGACTTTGGCTCCATGTTTGAATGGGACACTCAATGTTTGTATGGAACATTGTCTCCATGTATGTATGGGACCCTCCATGCTTGTGTGGGAAATTTCATGTTTGTATGAGACATTGGCTTCATGTTTGTATCGGGTACTCCATGTTTGTATGGGACATTGGCTCCATGCTTGAATGGGACATTGGCTCAGTGATAGTATCGGTCACTCTGTGTTTGTGTGGGACACTGTCTCCATGCTTGAATGGAATACTTCTTGTTTGTATGGGACACTCCATGCTTGTATGGGACACTCTGTGTTTGTATGGGACACTCCATGCTTATGTGGGACCCTCAATATTTGTGTGGGACACGGGCTCCATGTTTGTATGGGACACTCCATGCTTGTACGTGACATTGGATCCATGCTTCAATATGGACACTCCGTGTTTTTATGGGACATTGGCTCCATGCATGAATAGGCCACTCCATGTTTGTATGGGATACTGGCTCCATGCTTGTATGGGACACTGGCTCCATGCTTGTATGAGACACTGGCTCCATGCTTGTATGAGACACTGGCTCTATGCTTGTATGAAACACTGGCTCCATGCTTGTATGAAACACTGGCTCCATGCTTGTATGAAACACTGGCTCCATGCTTGTATGGGACACTGGCTCCATGCTTGTATGGGATACTGGCTCCATGCTTGTATGGGATACTGGCTCCATGCTTGTATGGGACACTGGCTGCATGCTTGTATGGAACACTCCATGTTTGTATAGGACACTTCATGCTTGTATGGGACATTGGTTCCATGTTTGAATGGAACACTTCATGCTTGAATGGGACATTGTCTCCAAGCTTATATGGAACATCCATGCTTGTGTGGGACACTCCATGCTTGTATGGGACACTGGTTACATGTTTTTTCAGTACACTCCATGCTTGTATGGGTCGCTGGCTCCATGCTTGTATGGGACGCTGGCTCCATGCTTGAATGGGACACTGACTCATGCTTGAATGGGACACTGGCTCCATGTTTGTATGGGACACTGACTCATGCTTGAATGGGACATTGGCTCCATGCTTGAATGGGACACTGGCTCCATGCTTGTATGGGATGCTGGCTCCATGCTTGTATGGGACACTGGCTCCATGCTTGTATGGGACACTGGCACCATGCTTGTATGGGACACTGGCACCATGCTTGTATGGGTCGCTGGCTCCATGCTTACATGGGACGCTGGCACCGTGCTTGTATGGGACGCTGACTCCATGCTTGTATGGATCGCTGGCTTCATGCTTGTATGGATCGCTGGCTCCATGCTTGTATGGATCGCTGGCTCCATGCTTGTATGGGTCGCTGGCTCCATGCTTGTATGGGACGCTGACTCCATGCTTGTATGGGACGCTGACTCCATGCTTGTATGGGACGCTGGCTCCATGCTTGTATGGGTTGCTGGCTCCATGCTTGTATGGGACGCTGACTCCATGCTTGTATGGGATGCTGGCTCCATGCTTGTATGGGTTGCTGGCTCCATGCTTGTATGGGTTTCTGGCTCCATGCTTGTATGGGACGCTTGCTCCATGCTTGTATGGGATGCTGACTCCATACTTGTATGGGACGTTGGCTCCATGCTTGTATGGGTCGCTGGCTCCATGCTTGTATGGGTCGCTGGCTCCATGCTTGTATGGGACGCTGGCTCCATGCTTGTATGGGTCGCTGACTCCATGCTTGTATGGGTCGCTGACTCCATGCTTGTATGGGTCCTGGCTCCATGCTTGTATGGGTCGCTGGCTCCATGCTTGTATGGGACACTGACTCCATGCTTGTATGGATCGCTGGCTCCATGCTTGTATGGGTCGCTGGCTCCATGCTTGTATGGGTCGCTGGCTCCATGCTTGTATGGGTCGCTGGCTCCATGCTTGTATGGGTCGCTTGCTCCATGCTTGTATGGGTCGCTTGCTCCATGCTTGTATGGGTCGCTGGCTCCATGCTTGTATGGGTCGCTGACTCCATGCTTGTATGGGTCGCTGACTCCATGCTTGTATGGGTCCTGGCTCCATGCTTGTATGGGTCGCTGGCTCCATGCTTGTATGGGACACTGACTCCATGCTTGTATGGATCGCTGGCTCCATGCTTGTATGGGTCGCTGGCTCCATGCTTGTATGGGTCGCTGGCTCCATGCTTGTATGGGTCGCTGGCTCCATGCTTGTATGGGACGCTGACTCCATGCTTGTATGGGTCGCTGGCTCCATGCTTGTATGGGACACTGACTCCATGCTTGTATGGATCGCTGGCTCCATGCTTGTATGGATCGCTGGCTCCATGCTTGTATGGGTCGCTGGCTCCATGCTTGTATGGGTCGCTTGCTCCATGCTTGTATGGGTCGCTGGCTCCATGCTTGTATGGGACGCTGACTCCATGCTTGTATGGGACGCTGACTCCATGCTGGTATGGGTCGCTGACTCCATGCTTGTATGGGTCGATGGCTCCATGCTTGTATGGGTCGCTGGCTCCATGCTTGTATGGGTCGCTGGCTCCATGCTTGTATGGGTCGCTTGCTCCATGCTTGTATGGGTCGCTTGCTCCATGCTTGTATGGGTCGCTGGCTCCATGCTTGTATGGGTCGCTGGCTCCATGCTTGTATGGGTCGCTTGCTCCACGCTTGTATGGGTCGCTTGCTCCATGCTTGTATGGGTCGCTGGCTCCATGCTTGTATGGGACGCTGGCTCCATGCTTGTATGGGACGCTGGACAGTCTTAAAAGAGTCATGTATAGGAAAATGAGGGTAGATATAAATGAGAAAATATTAACCATATACATACACTATATTATTATTCTTTCTTGCAATCCACGTTGGATCTTTCATAGAGCTTCCAATTTTTCTGTTTATCGGTAATTCATTCTTGTTCTCAAGGCACAGCGATTTCTGCACATTTTGTAGGAATTACCAGCATATGTACGGGGTGGCAAATCTCTCTGAAAAATGAAAAAAAAAAAAGAATCTAATATGTACTTGGATAGAGCTATATCTGCTTGGTCAGGTCTGCATGCATTTTTTTGATGATATGCTGTCCTCCATAAGACATTAAGAACAGTCCCCCGTTTGTGCTGTTGTTTTCCAGTCATTTGAAGAAAGAAACTGACAAAACCCTGTAGTGAAGTCCCGGGGTCGGAGGTCATCTCACAGCTTGCAGGCATCTGACTGGACAAGGCAAGATGACTTCAGAGCTCCTGAGATCTGACCCTGGTCCTCGCCGAGGGGCAACTAATTCATGTGACCAAAAACCAACGCCCAAGATATGCAGACTGGCAGCAGGGGAGTTCAGAGAGGCTTCCTAAAAGTACAAACTCTGATCAACCTCCCACTCCCCCCTCCCCCCCCCCACCACCTACCATAATGCACTTATATGACCTACCCCATGGCACTTGCCTTTTGGAGTGAGACAGACAACACAAAAAAAAAATGGCCGTCGTGCCGAAAAAGAGAATGCTGCTCAATGAGATACGGATGCCCTGCTGCAAGGAGACAGCCCTTGGGTGACCTACTGCTTCCTGAGACTCTCCCTCCCCAAATTGTGAAAATGAGACACCCTTGTGACAGTTAAGACGCACTACGACCTTCAGAGACGCACAGGAAGTACACTGTGAGAACTCGCGCAGAGAGGCAAGCCCTTGATGGACAGAAGCACTTGTGACCTGGAGGGGGGGGGGGGGAAGAAATCTGCTGGAAGGGACAGACTCTCTATCGTGAGACTCCTCAAGTGAGGCCCGAGAGGCTCCCGCTGACCGAGCGATGCTCTGCACTGGAGGGGACATGCATTTGTAGAGAGTGACGGCCTGCCCCATGATCCTGACATCTCATGGACAATATTTTTATTTTTTTTGTATGTAACGTGTCACTAATGGTGTGTTTGGCTGTGTGTGTGACAGAAGCTTCACACTCTCCTCCTGGTGACGTGTGTGTAACTAGAAAACCGCGTGTACCGGTTGTGGCACTTGTATGTGGTTGGCGGTTAGAATCATCTGTGGTTGCAACAATGTCCTTCCTGGGGAAGCCCACCAAGGAAAGCCAACAAGCCAATCTACATACTGGTCAGATGTAGTAGGCACTGAGCCATTCGCTAAGGGTCCTTCCAGACCTGTCCATTCCGGTGCATTGCGTTAATGTGTGCTGTCCTAAAGCTGGACTCCCGGGGGGGAAATAAAAATCTGGGGTAAATGCTTGTTTATGCCTAGGGCTCCTCGCTTCCCCAGCGGCTGGCGCTCTCCTCTTCCCCCTGAACCTCCACGTGGTTGGTTGTGTCTCTACATCCTCATATACCATACAGGCCCATTGGCCCGGCATTGTACTTATGTGCCTGCAATCGTTGGAGAGCCTTAGAGAAGAGGCTGCCGCCCTCCAATTGGGTCTCCCTTTGGAGGAGCCCCACCTAGTACTTGGCTCGGCCTTGCTTCGTCAGGCCTCCTGAAGAAAGGAGTTTGCCTAGTTTCGGCTCGATGGACTACGAATACCCCAGTCCCTGTCGGGGTCCTTTCTCTTTGGAGGAGGTCCATGTGTATACCCTGTGCACTTTTTTGTGTGCTCTTTTTTTTTTTTTTTTTTTTGTACCTGCTGTTTGCTTTTGAGTGTGCTAACTGCCCCGCGAAGAGCATAAACAAAAATAAAAAGCAGTACCACCAAACACATTCTATTTAAGTGAATAGGGCCGCGCTGCAACCGCAAGCCAAATGCTAGGCTCAAAAAGAGAAAACGGGCATTCAGGAGGTGACAGTATTGCCTACTGATCATCTGTCAGTGCCCCCCATTGCCGGGGCAAGTGTAAACAAACCCTTAAAGTCATTTTTACTGTTACCCCAGGCATAAACAAGAGTTAAACCCTTGGGAGAGTGAAGGGAGCTCCACTGCAAAGGAGTACTTTTCTTTCCTTTTCTTTGGACTTCAGCTTTAAGGCAGCCCATTCAAATGATTGGGCTGACAACACACTATAATGGACCAAAAAATTGGACATGCACCATTTTTTCGGACATTATGAACCATAACACACCGTAATGTTTTGCAATACATGTGTGTGACAGGGATGTTATAGTTGGGGCTATGTTATGTTGGGGTGCCATTGACAATGCATTGCGTTATGTATAATGTGCTGGGGTGCCATTGGCAATGAATGCCACTGTAATGTGTTAAAGCACTTTCCCGCAACACACCAATCTGGAAAGGTCTGGATGGTCCTTGAAAGACGCCACCGCGCCTAAAGCATCAGAAATTAGTGTTTAGTGCCGCAAAGGGAAAAATGAAAACCAGGAGCCTATTTATGAAACCTGAAGAGAGCAAAAATTGCATATGTGTTACAGTTTTTTTGCGCTCATTATCTCCATCGTATTTATAAAAGTATTATCGCACTCTTTCCAAAGTATAGGTGAAAATTAACATTCTGTTGGCTTCTCTGATACTTTCGAGTTGTCCAAGCCAACTGAATGCAGTTTGGGGGATCTACAAAGCCCATTCCCGATGGCACCTGAACATCACTTGAGGTTAAGGTTGATTCCTTTCTGTTGAGTCCTATGGGCTGTTCCTTATCAATAGAAGCCCCAAGCCATCAAGAGGCTTCTCTGCTTCTTCCAAGCTCTCCAAGCCAACTGAACTCAGTTTGATGGATCTACAAAGCCCACTCCAAATGGCAGCCCACCATCACTTGAGGTTAATTTGATTCCTTTCCTATCTTATCTGTTGATTTCTATGGCTGTTTCTTATCTGTAGTGGCCCCTAGCCATCAAGAGGCTTCTCTGTTCCTTCCAAGTTGTCCAAACCAACGGAAAGCAGTTTGGTGGATCTACAAAGCCCATTCCAAATGGCAGCTCATCGTCATTAGAGGTTAATTGGATTCCTATCCTATCCGTTGATTCCTATGGCTGTCCCTTATCTGTATCAGCCCCCAGCCATCGAGAGGCTTCCTTGCTACTTCCAAGCTGTCCAAGCCAACTGAATACAGTTTGATGGATCTACAAAGCCCATTCCAAATGGCAGCTCACCATCACTTGAGGTTAATTTAATTATTTTCCTATCCCATCTTTTGACCGCAGTGTAAAACTTAAAAATGGCCGCCCCATTACGTTAGAGCGCCTCTTCACATCATATTCACCCCATCACTTCAGAAGACCCTTCATATCAGAGGTCCCCCATCACATCAGAGATCCCCCTATCACATCAGAGGTCCCCCCATCACATCAGAGGTCCACCCATCACATCAGAGGTCCCCTCATCACATCAGAGGTCCCCTCATCACATCAGAGGTCCCCCCATCACATCAGAGGACCCCCATCACATCAGAGGTCCCCTCATCACATCAGAGGTCCCCCCCATCACATCAGAGGTCCCCTCATCACATCAGAGGTCCCCCATCACATCAGAGGTCCCCTCATCACATCAGAGGTCCCCCCATCACATCAGAGGTCCCCTCATCACATCAGAGGTCCCCCCATCACATCAGAGGTCCCCCCATCACATCAGAGGTCCCCCATCACATCAGAGGTCCCCCCATCACATCAGAGGTCCACCCATCACATCAGAGGTCCACCCATCACATCAGAGGTCCCCTCATCACATCAGAGGTCCCCCCATCACATCAGAAGTCCACCCATCACATCAGAGGTCCACCCATCACATCAGAGGTCCCCTCATCACATCAGAGGTCCCTCCATCACATCAGAGGTCCCCCATCACATCAGAGGTTCCCCCATCACATCAGAGGTCCCCCAATCACATCAGAGGTCCCCCATCACATCAGAAGTCCCCTCATCACATCAGAGTCCCCACCCCCATCACATCAGAGGCCTATTATATTAGTGTATCCCTTCACATCAGAGGTCCTCCCTTCACATCAGAAGCCCCCCATCACAATAAAGCCCCCTTTACATCACAGACTTGCCCCTACACAAGAGTCTCCCCCATAAAAAATCCCCCCAATCACATCTGAGTGCCCCATCACCACAGAGTCCTCTCATCCATCTCTGATCCAGAGAAAACTGGGTCTCATGCTCATGGCACCCCAGGGGACCCCAAATGGCACCCTGGTTGAGAGACACTGCTCTCAATTCTATCCAAAGGTGGAAAAAAAGGGGTTGGGCTGTAGATACACATTAGGGCTGTAGATACACATTAGGGCTGTAGATACATGTTAGAGCAGAGCCGAGAGTAGCCGAGTGTGCTCGACTCACAGTCACGCCCAGTCCATGTCCATCATAGGGCGGGAATGGGCGTGACTGTGAGCGGAGCCGAGTACACTCGGCTATGTATCTCGGCGTGGCCCGTGGGGCCCCCTATTGGGCAGGGCCCATGGGCTTGAGCCCAGTCTAGCCCAATGGTAAGTCCGGCCCTGAGCATCACGTTTGGACAACTTTGAAGTACAGTTCATACTACTGATTTTAAAGCTCTTCAAGGCAATACTATCCCACCACCATGATTTCCTGGGCACAAAAATGGCAGAATTTGTGAATGGTTCGAGCAACGACATAAAAAAACAAAAAAAAACCCAAAAAATTGATTTCTCTTCCACAGTGCCGGTTATCACCATCGAGTATATTTTGTTTGCACATGAAGTCACACCAACCACCTTCGTCTCCTTTTTTTTCCGGCATGTGTGTCCATACGGAATGAGTGGCTACGTATATATATATATATATATATATATATCTGTATGTAAGTGTATACATTGTACATACCTGAATGTGTGCGCATTCTCCTTCCACACCGGATGTGTGTGCGTGTGCATGAGCGCGAACGTTCGACCCCCTGTACATAATGACGCGTGCAACCCGTGGCTACAGAAAATACATATGTCTGAGTATCCGTGTTGGTTTCTGTATATACCAGGGATGTGTCCAGTGGTGGGAATACTTACTTGTATTTGTACATGAATTCCACAGTGTCCGCATATCTGATCTGTGAGTATATATGTGTATATTAACGCCACAATATATATATATCCTGTGTGAGTGGATGGACCCGAACACCAGTGTATACAGCTTTAAGATACAGAGCGCTTGGAATGGGGAGCCATTGGGGGGGAGGGGCGGGGGGGATTTACTAAAACTAGAGAGTGCAGAATCTGGTGCAGCTGTGAGCCAATCGGCTTCTAACTTTAATTGTTTGGACAATAAAACCTGGAAGCTGATTGGCTCCCGTGCGCAGCTGCACCAGATTTTGCACTCTCCAGTTTTAGTATATCAACATCATTGTCCTAAAGTGTAGTCCACCTAAAACTGGCATTTGGGGTGAAATCTGGCCAGCTATGGCCCTCTAGGTTCTGACGGCAACCATGGGCAAACGGGACATCGGAGGATACGGGGCAAACGGGACATCGACGGATAGGGGGCAAACGGGACATCGACGGATACGGGGCAAACGGGACATCGGAGGATACGGGACAAACGGGACATCGACGGATAGGGGGCAAACGGGACATCGGCGGATACGGGGCAAATGGGACATTGGCGGATACGGGGCAAATGGAACATCGGCGGATACGGGGCAAACGGGACATCGACGGATACGGGGAAAACGGGACATCGGCGGATACGGGGCAAACGGGACATCGACGGATACGGGGCAAACGGGACAATCGACGGATACGGGGCAAACGGGACATCGGCGGATACGGGGCAAACGGGACATCGACGGATACGGGACAAATTTGAAAACAGTGGTCAAAATCGTCCTTTATCAAAAATGTCGATTGACGAATATGGCGGGTAAAATGTCAATATCTCTGAAAAAAATTAAAAAATTATAATAATTCAAAGTCAGCATCTACAAATACTGTAGCAGCCGACTTTTACTATTATGGCCACTTACATGTCCAAGCATCCAGCGGTGTCCTCACCCGAGCCGATTCTTCAATCAGTTCTCGGGTGCTCCCGCCATCTTGGCTAAGGGAAACCAGCAGTGAAGCCTTGCATTTCCCCATGGCAGTGCCAGGACAAGGTCATCTAAAGCCCATTGCAAACATGCCAAACTGCGCCCCCCTCCCTCCTCCAAGATATATGAGTAATACGTATCAGCAAAAATCCCCCTCCCCCCAAGATGTATGAGTAATACGTGTCAGGAAAGATCCCCCCATCCCCCCACAAAGAAAGTGAGCCCTAATCTGCATGCTCACCACTAGGGTTGCCACTCATCCCAGATTCACCCGGACAGTCCAGGTTTTCAATCACGTGTCCGGGTTTCATGCAGACTGAAAGCCAGACACATTATTCAGACTGGGCTGTGGCTCCCCAACTAACCAAAATAGCCACTCACACATCTGCTGCCGTCCAAGCAGCTGCGGGCGGCTGTCTTGGGGGCAGGTTCAGCATCACTGGGGCAGGGCAAGGATGTCAGCAAGAGCAATTTGGCCACACCCACTGTTAGCTGCGGCGCGCTATGCGCACTGCACCGCACTCCTCTCCTTGGGGCACCCAAAGGTGTCCCAGGCCACTAAAGTGTTCGGGTTTGGCTTGAAGAAAAGGTGGCAACCCTACTTACCCCCCCCCCCCCAGCATAAATTCCCCCCTCCTCGCAGTACAAATTCACCCCCCTGCTGGGATCCCCAAACCCAGCACAGATCTTTGTCCTACCACCCCCCAAATACCCCCATCACAAATGCCACCCCCCCCCCAAAAAAAAAAATATCACTCTCCTAGCTCAAATCCTCTACCCCTGATTTTCCACTCCAAGTACACATCTTCTGCCCCCACTCCAAGACCCCCGTCCTAACACAAATCTTCTTCCCTCCATCCCTCCTCCCAACACAAATACCCCAAACATCCTCTCCTAAAGAAATACTTACCTCCTGCCACCCCCCCAACCCCCGAATTCCACCTTCCATCACAAATACCCCCCAATCTCAATGCAGCAGATATGCAGTGCCAAGGGCAGTTGTCCTTCCTGCCCACCCCTTGTCCCGCCCCGCCCCGCCCCGCCCCGCAGGCCAAATCAACTATTGCATCATGTGATGTCACCCAAAATGAAACAAATGCATACGTTCATGTTGTTATTACTTGCTTCCCCATTCGTTGATGCTCGTTACTTTGTCCATTCAGAGATTCAAATACATTAGAATCTCTGAAAATTACATTTATTTTGTATCGAAACTTACATATCCCCCTCCCCCCTCCACCTCATCTGTGTTAATGCTAAATTGACAAAGTGCGTTTTATTTGCCCATAATTTGACCTTGCCAACACCGGCTGTCCAGTGGCGAGATGGATGGAGGACATTATAGCTGCTGAAGTAGGTGGACCGCGATCCGGCATCGTGGCCGGAACATAGAAGGATCCGCCATGTCTTCCAGGATATTGGCAAAGCTGTAAAACACAAATCTGGTACAAGAAAAGTTAGTCAGAGGAAATCTCACTGGCACCGCAATCCTGTATATAGTCTACAAAACATGAAAAAAAAATGTTTTGGGTGCCAGAAATCTAAATCGCAACATCAGATAAAATTCATGTATTTTATTTGATCAATTCATATTAAAAATAATAAAGGACAAAAAAAATATGAAAAAAAAGGGACAGTTAACTCACTAAAAACATTGGATCATTTCATCTTGGATATTCACAAAATTCATTATTTACAAATGGCTGCCACGTTATAGCAATCCTAACATGTTTCGCCGTTTTGTAGGCTTCTTCAGGACATATGTGCTACCACACCAATTTGATATCAATGTGTGAACACCAGTCCAGAAAAAAATAAAAAGGAAGACAAGAATGCTAGGTGAAGGTTTTTGGATCCATTCAAGATTCAGCAGAGGGGACACCCAGAAAAAAAGGGGCGTAGCAAGCTGGTGTTAGCCGTAGGAGGGGTAGTTTTGACATATGATGGATTTAGAGGTAAATATTTGTTTTATATGTTCAAGAACATTTGAGGCAAATCATCATATCCAACATCGCATTTCTACAGTATACAACAGGTTTCTCAACCAGGGTTCCGCGGACCTTTAGGGTTCCTCCAGAGGTTGTAGGGGTTCCTTGAGCAATCAGCAATTTCTTCCTCTCAAATCAGTTCCCACTCACACCATTGGCCTTTTTAGCTATCTGTAAAGGGGGGTAATTCTTCCCAATGACCCAGAAGGGTAAGGAGCATTCTCCCCACAGACCATCACACTAATGTATCCTGAGTTGTAGATATCATCATTTTTAGTAGGGGGTTCCCCCGAGACCGGAAAGATATTTCAAGGGTTCCTTTGTGTTGAAAGGGTTGAGAAAGGCTGGCGCACAACGTTTCAAACGTGGTAGAGCACAATACGGATTTGGAAAACATGGCAATAAAGGTAAAACACCTGAGACATATAAAAATGTAAACCAGAGAATTTTGGGATCAAGAATCTGAGATCGGTACATTCTAGTATTGTATATAAGGAGTAAGGGAGGGAAGAAGAAAAGAAGTCCTGAGAAGGTCGGGATGGAAAAGAAAAAGGAGGAGAGAAGAGCGAAACCTGATAAGCTTAATCAGTCCACGGGTGGGAGAAACTTTTTCAGGGAGTCCGGGGTGGAGAAGTCTACGCCATAGAACCTTGAATGTGTCAAATGTATCATTATCATTGTATCATTATCCA
This sequence comes from Lithobates pipiens, assembly GCF_037356315.1. Classification (NCBI taxonomy): domain Eukaryota; kingdom Metazoa; phylum Chordata; class Amphibia; order Anura; family Ranidae; genus Lithobates; species Lithobates pipiens. The sequence continues at coordinate 4,790,992 of NW_027507871.1, read as the reverse complement.
TAGCTAACACCTCTTCCATACACATGATGTCATTTACAGTCGAAACCCGCAAGGACAAAGGGGAAGTAGTGGTTGTTTTCCAGCCACAGATAGGAAGAAATTACATTTCTGGGATGCTATGGAGCCCGGGAGCATAGATAAAAGAGCCACAAGTGATGGCTTTAATATGCTCCTCTAAATATTAGACACGTGTGATTCGTTTCGTACAAATCTCAAATTCGTACGAATTTCCCTAAATTCATACGTTCGGGAGGATCCGAAAACACGAATTGCCAATGCTTCCGAATTTTGTACGAAATACGAACTTTTGTTTACGAATCCCCAGGAGCAGGGCCGTCTTTAATATTGATTGGACCCTGGGCAAAAATTTTCTCGGGGCCCCCCCCCATGCAATTTCCCTCTCCACCTGCTCTGAGACATACAATAAATAGCAGCTAGACTTAAAATTGGTTTACTGTATCAGATCAGGCAGAAAGTGCGATTGGTTGCCAGCAGTTACAGCATATCATTACTGCTTACTGATTGGTTGCTAGAGGTTACAGCACACACTATGGCTCACTGGTTAGTTGCTAGAGGTTACAGCACATCATCTCCTCAGTGCAGGGGAGCATGATATACATACGAATGCTGCCTTTATTTACATATCAATGCCACCGGCCGCAGCTATTTACTTAGTAATGATGCCGCTATTTACATATGAACGCCAGTTATTTACATGTAAACACAGGGTCTGCAGGTGAGTCATCTGTACACAACAATAGGGCAGAGCTGGGCAGCATTAGTACCAGCTCTTCAAACTGAGATATCGGGACACAGCACAGGACTAAAACTTCAAGGGACAAGGGAATTTAAACTGGGATAGTTGGCAAGTATGAGGCAGCTGCTTTGGGCCCCACAACAATGACAGGGCCCAGGGCAGCTGCCCCTTTTGCCCTGCCTTAAAGACGGCCCTGCCCAGGAGGAAGTCAGCACAGCACAGGGATGGTGGGAGCCCCCTCATCTAACGAAAAATTCATATTTCCGGTAGGAAATTCTTCAACGGAATTTCAGATAAAGACCAAACTTCCATCGGCATCGACTGTCATATTGAGGTATATATTTTTGCCTTTAAATTCATCGTAACGAACGTTCGTATAAGTTAACGAACCTAACGGCAATTTCGTATTTCGTACGAATTGAAATGGAATTTCGGACACGAAATACGAAGTACGAATTCATTTTAATAGGAACCGTAATGGAACAGAACGAAACAAATTTATTGACGGCGCCCGTGTCTACTAAATATGCACAGCAAGGACTCAATAAATTGATTTCCCCAGCCCAGTAAGGGAGTAACTCCAAACAGGCAGTACTTCCAGATAGACTTGCTTTCAAAAACACCAGTACACCAGATCGGTGCACACGCCCCCCACCCCCCCCCCCCCCACTTTCCCAACGACATCTCCTGAAGAAGCCTGGCGAAACACGTCAGAATTGCTATACCACAACAACCATTTGTAAATAATGATTTTGTGAATATCCAAGATGAAAGGTTCCAATGTATTTAGTGAATCTTAAGTGTCCTTTTTTTCATATTTTGTTTGTCCTTGACTATTTTGAATTGATCAGATAAAATATATTAAACTTATCTGATGCTGCGATTTGGGTTATTGGCACCTAAAAAAAAAAAAAAAAAAAATCCCAGCTCCCTCTCAGAGCATTTTTTTAATTGATTTGTTGAAACAGCATACCAGTTTTGGGTGGACTGACCCTTTAAGACCGCCCATCAGACAAGCTCTCTGTGCGTATGCGTGTCACCCGTATGCTTGAGTATGTGTCCACGCTCACGTGACCCTGTATGGTTGTGTGTTTTTTTTTGTATGGATCCCGATTTTTGGGGCAACACTCTATCTATAAGGCTGGAGTCTGCTTCTGCCTGTATATGTATATATGAGATATACAACTATAAGCGTGTGCGTATTTGTACATATATGTGTGAGTGAGAGGAGGAGAGTGAGAGCTTATGGAGATATAACTGTATAAATATATATGGATATTACACTCCTCCATCACCTCCCCCCCCCCCCACCAATCCCCTCCCCTTTTATACTCTCCCCTCCTCCTGCGCCTTTGCACGATGACTCGCGGCCACCTGTGTGACACGCGGAGGAGCGCTGAAATAAAGTGAAAGGCACTTAGAAATTTGCGTGTTGATAGTATTTTGTCATACAGAACGGAGAAAAATGGCGACTTTGATGTCACACATCACCGGCTAAAGAAGAAAATGCAACAGGTAACATGTCATGATATTTGTAAAATAAGGTCATTTAAAAAGTGATATTATAGTAAGTTGGTGGGGTGACTCGCTCCCACTGGTGTCTTCTACCCCGGTGATGACTATGGCATTATGGGGGCGGGGGACTTTTACCATAAGCAAACCGATCGCCCATTGTCAATATCTGAAACCAAAAAGTGTTGCCTTAGAGCGGGCAGCACAGAGTGTCTACTATTGCCTTCCTCGTGCTCCTGCCAGCACTCTGTCTAATGAAAGAGCCCATTCATGACCAACAAAGCGCTCCCATTGGACGGAGGGTCAGAGAATGGACAGGGCTTAGGCCAGAAGCTGTGGCCTTCAAACTGCGGCCTGTAGGCCAGATGTGGCCCTTTCCTTGCCTTTATTCAACCCTCGTCGCTCCGGTCCTGCAAGGCCATAGAGGAGATGTCAGGAGAGCCATGTACCCGATGTGAGACCGAAGTAGGGAGGAGACCCCCCCTTGCACCTCGGTTCCTTGAAGCCTCTGGAGATGGAGACAGAGACTTGGTGGACATTGAGTGGCAGGGGTGCCAGGGCTGCGGAGCACCGTGCAAGCTTTAGTACGGGATCTGAGCCGAGGCCAAGTCCGGTTGAGCAACGAACTATAAAAGGGTTATTCAGAAGAAGAATGGTCGAGATCCAAGCCGTGAGTCGGTTCCAATCTGGCAGCTGAGTAAAAAAGGGACAAAGAAGTAGAATGGTTAAGGTACAAATCCGAGGTCAATGGCAAGCAGCAATCAAGAGTAGACAAATATGTTTCCAGGTCAGAACAGGTTCAGACAGATCACACACTAGGAACAAGGGGGGACTGAAGATAATCCATAAACTTGGCAGCGTCTGGGCTGGGCTTATTTAGGGAAGTTTGAGGTCACTTCCTGTGGGCTTCCTGGACATTTTCCCGCCTTTTTCCATCAGGTTGATGTCACTTCCTGTGCGCCTCCTGGGCATTTTCCCGCCTTTTTCCATCAGGTTGAAGTCACTTCCTGTGCACGTCCTAGGCATTTTCATGCCTTTTCCCATCAGGTTGATGTCACTTCCTGTGCACCTCCTGGGCATTTTCCCGCCTTTTTCCATTAGGTTGATGTCACTTCCTGTGCGCCTCCTGGCCATTTTCCCACCTTTTTACATCAGGTTGAAGTCACTTCCTGTGCACGTCCTAGGCATCTTCCTGCCTTTTTCCATCAAGTCTTTTGCCCTGTCTTTGACGCATGCTCAGTTGGCACGGATTTCCTCTTGCAGCAACAAGCCATTGGTGCATGCGTAGTAAGCCCTGGACTCTTACAGGCGATCAAAGAGGTGACTCGCCGACTGGTGTCTTCTACCCTGATGATGACTATGGCATTATAGGGGGGACCTTTACCATAAGCAAACCGATCGCCCATTGTCAATATCTGAAACCAAAAAGTGTTGCCTTAGAGCAGGCAGCACAGAGTAGACGTCTTTTAAGGAATTTCGACAAATTCATTAATTTTGGAAATATCCAAATTAACGAAAACCCGTTTAAAGAATCTTCCAGAATATTGTAACTTTGAATATTCGAAAATATGTAGATACTTTCGTAAATAAGAAAATTTGTAAATTCGAAATTTGAAAATCCGAAAAGCCGAAAATTCAAAAATCTGAAATAATAACTAACTAATAATAACCAACTATTACTAACTATTAAATTATAGGTAACTAATAATAACTCAATATTAAATAATAACTATAACTGATAATATCTAACTATTCAATTATAGGTTTTAGAATTTCCTTTCAAATTTGTCTGCTAGAGAACGTAACAAATCTGAATTTATCCGAATTTACGAGTTATCCGAAATAACGAATGCCGCATCTAAATGAATAGAACGTAACAAATTAATAATAATAAATAACAAAAAATTATAATAAAAACCTTTCCCATAATTATTATTTTTTATGAATTTGTTCCGTTCCATTTGTTTAGATGCGGCATTCATTATTTTGGATAATTCGTAACTTCAGATAAATTTTTATTTGTTACGTTCTCTAGCAGACAAATTTGAAAGGAAATTCCAAAACCTATAATGTAATAGTTAGTTAATTAGTTAGTTATTCTTTCGAATTTTGGGATTTTCTTTCTTGTTTTCGGATTTACGAATTTATGAATTTTCAAATTGACGAATTTACAAATTTTCGGATTTACGAATTTTCCAAATTTGCAAATTTACGAATTTTCCAAATTTGCAAATTTACCAATTTATGAATTATCAAATTATGAATTGCGATCATAACGAATGAACCAAAAAATGAATTTTTCGGCAGTGCATATGTCTATCACAGAGCGTCTACTATTGCCTTCCTCATGCTCCTGACAGCCCTCTGTCCAATGAAAGTACCCTTCAATGACCAATAAAGCGCTCCCAGTGGATGGAAAAGCAAGAGAATGGACAGGGCTTAGTCTAGAAGCAGTGGTCTTCAAACTGCGGCCTGTGGGTTAGATGCAGGGGCGTACCAAGCAGGGGGCGGGGGGGCGTTCCGCCCCAGGTGCCACACATTGAGGGGGGTGTAAGTGGCTGGGTGGCATTGCTATGGGGTTCACTCTGCACTCAGACAGTCTGACATAATCCTGAAGGGAATACCTGGCTCTGGCTGCTCTGTTTTTTGTGAGTTTTTTGTGAGCTGGAACACCCCCAGCACTGCGGCCGAAATAGTATGGTCTAGTTTCTGTTTTCCCCTGCTAGCTCCACCCACCACTGCTGAGCAGCCAAGCTGAGTGTGTCATCATTCAGCGTGGGGGTGGTTGCTGTTACACTTTGTGTCCACATCATCTTCCAGAGTCTAAACCTCCCTAGCAGAAGCTGAGAGCCGAGGTGAGCTGGTGATAGGGGATGTGTGAGCTGTGAGAAGACGTTGGAGGAGTGTGTCTGTCCTGCCATCCTTACTGTGCTGGTCTGTCATAGAAGGGGGGGGGGTTGCTGTGTAGTAGGTATAGTGTAGCTGACCTGATGGGGGGGGTGTACAGGTAGCAGAATGCAGGCGTGTGCTATGTACAGGTTGCAGAATGCAGGCGTGTGCTATGTACAGGTTGCAGAATGCAGGCGTGTGCTATGTACAGGTTGCAGAATGAAGGCGTGTGCTATGTACAGGTTGCAGAGTGCAGGCGTGTGCTATGTACAGGTTGCAGAATGCAGGCGTGTGCTATGTACAGGTTGCAGAATGCAGGCGTGTGCTATGTACAGGTTGCAGAATGCAGGCGTGTGCTATGTACAGGTTGCAGAATGCAGGCGTGTGCTGTATATAGGTTGCAGAATCCAGGCGTGTGCTGTATACAGGTTGCAGAATGCAGGCGTGTGCTGTATACAGGTTGCAGAATCCAGGCGTGTGCTGTATACAGGTTGCAGAATCCAGATTTGTGCTATATACAGGTAGCAGAATACAGGCGTGTGCTATGTACAGGTTGCAGAATGCAGGCGTGTGCTGTATACAGGTTGCAGAATCCAGGCGTGTGCTGTATACAGGTTGCAGAATCCAGATTTGTGCTATATACAGGTAGCAGAATACAGGCATGTGCTATGTACAGGTTGCAGAATGCAGGCGTGTGCTATGTACAGGTTGCAGAATGCAGGCGTGTGCTATGTACAGGTTGCAGAATCCAGATTTGTGCTATATACAGGTAGCAGAATACAGGCGTGTGCTATGTACAGGTTGCAGAATGCAGGCGTGTGCTGTATACAGGTTGCAGAATCCAGGCGTGTGCTATGTACAGGTTGCAGAATGCAGGCGTGTGCTATGTACAGGTTGCAGAATGCAGGCGTGTGCTGTATACAGGTTGCAGAATGCAGGCGTGTGCTATGTACAGGTTGCAGAATGCAGGCGTGTGCTGTATACAGGTTGCAGAATGCAGGCGTGTGCTATGTACAGGTTGCAGAATGCAGGCGTGTGCTGTATACAGGTTGCAGAATGCAGGCGTGTGCTATGTACAGGTTGCAGAATGCAGGTGTGTGCTATGTACAGGTTGCAGAATGCAGGCGTGTGCTATGTACAGGTTGCAGAATGCAGGCGTGTGCTATGTACAGGTTGCAGAATCCAGGCGTGTGCTGTATACAGGTTGCAGAATGCATGTGTGTGCTGTATATTGCTGTGTGTCTACCACCCACCTATAGTAGCTGAGCTGTGAGCTTACCTGGTAAGGGGGGGGGGGGTGGTGTTTCTGTGTTCACAAACCAGGTATAGAGTAGATGAGCTGATCTGATAAAGGGGGGACTTACACCCACATCTTGCAGCCATCAGATCCATCCAGCAAGCAGCAGGTCACAGTGGCATCTTGCCATCTTCCCTGCGGCCATCAGATCCCATCCATGGTCTAGCAAGCAACATGCCTTGTCAGCAGGTCAGTTCCCAAATCTGAATCAAATCATCAATGCCAATGCTGTCCCCAGGGACAGATCCGATCCAGAGATCGCCATACAGTGGGATATCTGGATCAGATCTGTCCCTGAGGACAGTAGACATGGGCCATACTTTGTATTGTCAGCTGTCTCACTCTGATGTCTCCCTCATAGAAGCTCCAGTCCAGCTCTCCACTTTCCTGACCTTGGCACAATCTGTCCAAAAATGTGGCATCTGCTCACACCTGAGTGACTGACACCTCTGTCTTGTCCTGTCTATTGTCACTGGCTACCATGGATGAACAGCATCGGCTGTTATTACAAGGAGCGGGAGCTGACGTCCCCATCCCCCCACAGCTCCGCCCAGGTCTCCCATCCCACCCGCAGACTTGAGCCACCAGCCAGCTGGCCAGAGACCCGAACAAAGCCGAATTTGCCTTTGATCAGGTCTCCGATGTAGAAAACTGGAAGCGACAGCACAGTGTCACTTCCGGTTTACTCGGTAGCCAACAGCGCCATTTAAAAAAGAAAGCAGAATTAAAAAACACTGATCTTGGCAGAGGAGGGTGTTTTTACAGTTGGGGGGGGGGGGTGCCAGATATAGGATGGGCCCTGGGTGCCAAATGCTCTAGGTACGCCCCTGGTTAGATGTGACCCTTTCCTTGCCTTTTTTTGGACCCCCAACGCTCTGGTCCTTCAAGGCCATAAAAGTGATCAAAGGGGATCTACTCTTTGATTGCCTTTGGAACTAGCCAGCCGCACCGTCGGATTGATTATCGGGCGAACCGGCAGCTATGGTAAGCCGGAGAAACACCAGCGAGCGGCAGGGGGGGGGGGGGTCCTGATGAGCCGCTCGGAATTCTTTTAATGAGAAAGTCAGCTGCCAGCTGTAAAAAAACGATACCAGCAGTGTTATCTATAGCTTTACCCATAATTCCAGTAAACCGCTTCAAGGCCGCAATATGTATATATGTATTGCGGTCTTGAGGTGGTTATAGTATGCTGGTGTGGTGACGCGCCCACTGGTGTCTTATACCCCGATGATGACTATGACATTATGGGCCACCTCATCCCTTTAAAACTGAACACATATTAATTACACGGGTTCTGTGGCTGATTAAGGTGGCAATTAAACTCACGTGGTGCCTTATCTGCATTAAATTAGCCTCAGAACCCGTGTAATTCATATGTGTTCAGGTTTAAAGGGATAAGGTGGCAACCTTAGACCTTTACCATAAGCAAACTCATTGTTAATACCTGAAACCAAAAGTGTTGCCGAAGAGCAGGCAGCACAGAGTGTCAAATATTGCCTTCCCCGTGCTTCTGCCAGCCCTCTGTCCAATGAAAGCGCCCTTTGTTGACCAACAAAGCGCTCCTATTGGACGGAGGGCCAGAGAATGGACAGGGTTTAGGCTAGAAGCAGTGGTCTTCAAACTGTGGCCTGTGGGCCCGATGTGACCCTTTCCTTGCCTTTATTGGACCCTCAACGCTCCGGTCCTGCAAGGCCATAGAGGCGATCTAACAGGATCTACTCTTAGACCTTTACCATAAGCAAACCGATCGCCCATTGTCAATATCTGAAAACAAAAGTGTTGCCTAAGAGCAGGCAGCACAGAGCGTCTACTATTGCCTTCCTCGTGCTCTTGCCAGCCTTCTGTCCATTACAAGAGTCCTTTAATGGCCAACAAAGCTCTCCCATTGGATTGGACAGAGGTTCAGAGAATGGACAGGGTTTAGGCTAGAAGAAGTGGTCTTCACGCTGTGGCCTGTGGGCCAGATTGGCCCTTTCCTTGCCTTTATTCGACCCTTGGGGCACTCAGTTCAGATGCAGTAACAGATCTGTTTTGTAAATGTAGTTCAACCAGTACAGCTACCCAGCAGAAAGTCAACCCGACCGGGCGCAATCACAGAATGTTGCAGCAAACAGTGTAGCAGCAAGTCTCGGATGCATCAACAGCATCTATTGCGAGGGATAGAATGCAGCATGGGTAAGTCTGTGCCCATAAGGGAGCTTTCCACGGAGGATAGCGCGTCCCTGCTCTTTCCCTACCCGTTTGGAACCTCTCCCTCCTGCTGATACTGTCCCTGACAGATGGATGACCTCTCCCTACACTACCCACACGTGTAATGCACACCAAGCATGGAGCCGGGATCTTAAATAGACTCTGCCTGACCCAAGATTGGCCCCAGAGTCACATGGGACAGCAGCAACCAGACAGCTTCCCCAGTGACCCAGGAAACCATAGAGGAACCATGTTCCTCTTGACTTCTTCTCCCTCTGCAATGCCGGTGCAGATGAACACCACTTGCCTACACACTGACACAAATAACAAAGAACCATTCCTCCCACTGACACCAATAGTGAGGCACTATTCCTCCCACTGACACTAACAGTGGGGCATTATTCCTCCCACTGACACCAACAGTGGGGCATTATTCCTCCCACTGACACCAACAGTGGGGCACTATTCCTCCCACTGACACCAATAGTGAGGCATTATTTCTCCCACTAACACCAACAATGTGGCACTATTCGCTACACTAACACCAACGATGGGGCACTATTCGTCCCACTGACACTAATGATGGGACACTAATCCTCTCACTGACACCAATGATGGGGCACTAGTCCTCCTCCTACTGACCACAGACGCTTTGTAATTTATTTACTCCCACTGACCACCAAGCCTGGGACATTGTCTACTCCCACTAATGCTGGGGCATTTTCTACTCCCATTGGCCACAGTCCGGTCCACCTAAAGTTTAAAGGCCATTAAATTGGCCCTTTGAAAAGTTTCAACAAATTGAAAGCCAGACTCTAATTCAGTGGTCTCCAAATTGCGGCCCGAGGGCCAGATGTGGCCCTTTGCTTTCTTTTATCAGGCCCTTGGAGCACTATTTCATCCACTAATACCAACAATGGGGCATAATTCCCTCCACTGACCGCACTAATGGGGTACAATTCCTCCCACTGCCACCAATGATGGGGCACAATTCATCTCATGACACCAATAATAGGGCACAATTTCTCCCAACAACTATTCCTTCCACGGACACCAATGATGGAACACTATTCCCCCCACTGACACCAATGATGGGGCACACTTCCTCCCAATGACACCAATGATGGGACACTATTCCTTCCACGGACACCAATGATGGGACACTATTCCTCCCACTGACAGCAATGATGGGGCACTATTCCTCCCAATGACACCAATGATGGGACACTATTCCTTCCACGGACACCAATGATGGGACACTATTCCCCCTACTGACACCAATGATGGGGCACACTTCTTTCCAATGACACCAATGATGGGACACTATTCCTCCCACTGATCCCAATGATGGGACACTATTACCCCCACTGATGGGGTACTATTCCTCCCACTGACAACAGTGTTGGGGCACTATTCCTCCCAATGACACCAATTATCGGACACAATTCAACGATGGTGCCCAAGGACACCAATAATGGTTCACAGTTCCTCCCACTGGCACCAAAGATGGGGCACAGTTTTTTCCCCAATGACGTTGGGACCTTTTCTACTCCAAATGCCCACAGTCCGGCCCTTCTGAAGTCCGAAGCACAGTAAACCGGCCCTTGGTTTAGAAGGTTTGGAGACCCAGGCTCTAATTGAAGAGGCTTTATTGGTTTATAGTTGGCTTCTTGCGGTGCCTGATTGTATGTAGCACTTTTCATACATTTAAAAGGCATGAAATGTATGCTTTAAGTTAGTTAAAGCAAAAAAAATCCACCTGGAAAAAGCATGAGGACCTCTTTGGGTTTCATAATGGCCATGGTTGGAAGCCAACGACATGGATACCTTTCCAGTAAAGCCTCCAAGGACAAAAAGAAACCAGTGGGGGAGTCAACCTATCCAGAACTGAAAAAAACACGTTGACAAAGGGTAAGGATACTTTTCTAATAAAATAATTCTCACAAATTAGTAGCTGCTTCCTCAAGAAATCCTCCTATTCACTCCTTGGAGCCCATACAATGGTCATCATCTCCAGTGCTCCTACCTCCATTGGAATCTGAAGCATTCAGCAGGCTTTGCACATGTTTGGCTATAGAGAATAATGGCCATTCAGCCCAATTCCCATCTTTGCCTTGCATATGTAATTGCTCCACATTATTCGTGTAAGTGGCAGGAATTGTGCCCCAACGTTGATATCATCGGGCCCCATCATTGGTGTCATTGAAAGGAATTGTGCCCCATCATTGGTGTCATTGAGAGGAATTGTGCCCCAACGTTGATATCATCGGGCGCCATCATTGGTGTCATTGAGAGGAATTGTGCCCCAACGTTGATATCATCGGGCCCCATCATTGATGTCATTGAGAGGAATTGTGCCCCAATGTTGATATCATCGGGCGCCATCATTGGTGTCATTGAGAGGAATTGTGCCCCAACGTTGATATCATCGGGCCCCATCATTGATGTCATTGAGAGGAATTGTGCCCCAATGTTGATATCATCGGGCGCCATCATTGGTGTCATTGAGAGGAATTGTGCCCCAACGTTGATATCATCGGGCCCCATCATTGATGTCATTGAGAGGAATTGTGCCCCAATGTTGATATCATCGGGCGCCATCATTGGTGTCATTGAGAGGAATTGTGCCCCAACGTTGATATCATCAGGCCCCATCATTGATGTCATTGAGAGGAATTGTGCCCCAATGTTGATATCATCGGGCCCCATCATTGGTGTCATTGAGAGGAATTGTGCCCCAACGTTGATATCATCAGGCCCCATCATTGGTGTCTTTGAGAGGAATTGTGCCCCAACGTTGATATCATCAGACCCCATCATTGGTGTCATTGAGAGGAATTGTGCCCCAACGTTGATATCATCAGGCCCCATCATTGGTGTCATTGAGAGGAATTGTGCCCCATCATTGATGTCATTGGACCCCATTTTGGTGTCATTGGGAGGAATTTTGCCCCATCGTTGGTGTCAGCGGGAGGAAATGTGCCTCCTTCATTGGTGAAAGTGGGGGGGGGCAGGGCCGGTGCTACCACTAGGCTAACTAAGCAGCTGCCTAGGGTGCACTGCCACCTAGGGTGCAGCCATGGCCAGTGTCACATTCCTCTCCTGTCCCCTCCTCATCCTCGGTGGATGTCACCTCGAGGAGCCGCCATACGAACTCTGCTGCCAGATGGAACCGTGGGAGTACTAAGCCAGTTGGCAGGACTGAGTAGGGATGGACAGACCAGGTACTCCAGTCATGCGCTGCTTGTTGTGTCCGGCAAGGCAGCTCAGGTCAGTTCAATGAGGGGGTGACACACATCACAGGGGTGTATAGTCTATACAGGGCAGTGTGCGCAGGAAGGGGGGCTGTTTGTGTGGGAAGGGGGTGTAGGGTTATAGGGAGACAGCGTGTGCAGAAAGGGGGGTGTAGGGTTAAAGCGGGGAAATGTATACAGGAAGGAGGTGTAAGATTAAAGGGGGGGCAATGTGTGCAGGAACGGGCAGTGTATACTGGTAGTGGGTGTAGGGTAAAAGGGGGGCAGTGTGTACAGGAAGGGGGGTGTAGCGTTAAAGTAGGCCAGTGTGTGCAGGAAGGGGGTGTAGCAATAAAGGGGGGGGCAGTGTGTGTAGGATGGCAGCTCAGTGTGTACAGGAAGGGGGTGTAGGGTTAAAGGGGAAGTGTGTACAGGAAGGGGGTGTAGGGTTAAAGGGGCAGTGTGTACAGGAAGGGGGTGTAGGGTTAAAGGAGGGCAGTGTGTACAGGAAGGGGGTGTAGGGTTAAAGGAGGGCAGTGTGTACAGGAAGGGGGTGTAGGGTTAAAGGGGCTGTGTTCAGAGGAAAGGGGTGTAGGGTTAAAGGGGCAGTGTGTACAGGAAGGGGGTGTACAGTTAAAGGGGGGCAGTGTGTACAAGAAGGGGGTATAGGGTTAAAGGGGGGTAGTGTGTATAGGAAGTGGGTGTAGCGTTAAAGTAGGCCAGTGTGTGCAGGAAGGGGGTGTAGAAATAAAGGGGGGGGCAGTGTGTGTAGGATGGCAGCTCAGTGTGTACAGGAAGGGGGTGTAGGGTTAAAGGGGAAGTGTGTACAGGAAGGGGGTGTAGGGTTAAAGGGGCAGTGTGTACAGGAAGGTGGTGTATGGTTAAAGGAGGGCAGTGTGTACAGGAAGGGGGTGTAGGGTTGAAGGAGGGCACTGTGTACAGAAAGGGGGTATAGGGTTTAAGTGGGGCAGTGTGTACAGAAAGGGGGTGTAGGGTTTAAGTGGGACAGTGTGTACAGGAAGGGGAATGTAGGGTTAAAGGGGGGTAGTGTATACTGGAAGGGGGTGTAGGGTTAAAGGAGGGCAGTGTGTACAGGAAGGGGGTGTAGGGTTAAAGGGCAGCAGTGTGTGCAGGAAGGGGGTGTATAGTTTAAGGAGGGCAGTGTGTACAGAAAGGGGGTGTAGGGTTTAAGTGGGGCAGTGTGTACAGAAAGGGGGTGTAGGGTTTAAGTGGGGCAGTGCGTACTGGAAGAGGAATGTAGGTGTAAAGGGGGCAGTGTGTGCAGGAAGGGGGTGTAGGGTTAAAGGGGGGCAGTGTGTGCAGGAAGGGGGTGTAGGATAAAGGGGTGGCATTATGTGCAGGAAGGGGGGCAATGTGTACAGTATTTTTTAAAAAATTTTGGTGGGGGGGGGTCTTACCTAGGGTGCAAAATAGTATAGTACCGACCCTGAATGGGGGGAATTAGGCCCCATTGTTGGTATCAGCAGATGAAATAATGCCTCAAGGGCCGGATAAGAGCAACCAAAGGGCCCCAGTCTGGAGGCCGCTGTTCTAAATATACAGGAAGTAGTGATGTCACTAATAAGTCATTCTCATGATGTTTAACTTATATTTGGGAAAGTAGTGATGTCACTCACGTGTAATAGATCACAATAGAAGATCGTGTTCTCCGACGAGCAATAGTTTTACTCCTATCAATGATCTCGCATGGTGACGTTACTCATGTCCCCCGGATTCTTTATTTCTATGGTATGGATTTTGAAGCAGGAGGAGTGAGACTTCCTTCCTTGGCTTTGTATTGGTCACAGTAAACTAGTGCCGACCCATAAATTCCAGTGGAGAGTCCCTAGAGATATAAGACTGCTGTGGGGGAGTTCCCTCAGATCTGAAACATCAGTCTTGGTCTTGGATGGAGTGGCCCAATGTTGGCCAGCATTGTATATGGCTGGATCAGGGCCTTCACACTGGTCCTTTCTAAACTAAGGGCCAGTCTACTGTCCTTCTGTCTTTAGAGGGGGGGGCCGCATTGTGGCCTGTGGGAGTAGAAGATGCCCCGGCATCAACGGAAGTAAACAATGCTTCAGGCTTGGTGGTCAGTGGAAGAACAAATAAAATACTTAGCACCTGTGGTCATTATAAGGAGGAATAGTGCCCCATTGCTGGTGTCGGGGGAGGGGGTATGGGGGCCTATTGTTGGTGTCAGTTGCAGGTACAGTATAATACCCCAATGTTGGTGTCAGTGGAAGGATTGGCGCCTCGTTGTTGTGGGATTCGGTGGGAGGAACGGTATCCCAAGGACCAGAAGAAGCCCAGCAAAAGGCTGGATCCTAGTCTGGAGACCACTGGGCTAGTACATGAATTCGCTGGAATATCAGGTGACTGACAATGGAGTTGGTCGCTGAGACCTTCCATTGTGCAGAGAGATATCTGTGATTAATAATGAGACCTCACCCTGCTCCATAAGGATAAGGGCAAAGAGTCTTGTCCTGAGTGTGTCCCTCGAGGCTGGTGGTGCTCATCCATCGCTATGAAGATGTTTGCAAGACCTTCTCATCCATTGCCAACCTTGTTCAGACCACCAGCCATGGGCGTAGCATAAGGGGTTGCAGGGGTCACAATCGCAACCCGGCCCCTAACTCCAGGGGGCCCCTGCAGCCTCCTTGTCATATTATCATATCCTCCACAAAGTGCAGCTCCGATCTGCCCTAGGGCCCCACAGCCATGCTCCAATACTGGGCTTACACTTTGCCTTCCACAGTCCACACCCCTCTGTTCCCATTGGCTGGGGAGAAGCTGTGAGCCATTTCCTGAATGGAGAGGAGTACGGGGTGAGAAGAGCCCAGGATGGGGGAGTGTCTGTGCCGTGTGGTGACAACATGGAATGGTAACTGAGCTCAGCGAGGCAAGAGGAGGAGAGGAGAGGAGGAGAGGAGGAGTGCCGTCCTGTAGCCACGATGGGACGGATGGCACCGGTGAGGTATGACACCGCTCAGTGTCTCCTAGTCACCAGCTGGGATTCTCTGTACCAGGGGCGTAACTAGAAATCACAGGGCCCCATAGCAAAATGTTGTATGGGCCCCCCCCCCCCATCAAAAAAAAAAAAAAAAAAGAACTAATGCCATTGAACAACAGACTACCACACCCATGTGGCACAGTACCCAGGCAACAGCTTATATTAATTTTGAACAACAAAGTATGCAGTATACTGTATGCAGCCCCTGAAGGGAACACATTGCTGACCTCCATGCCTTCTAACCAATTTCTGTTCTGTTATATAAAATGAAATAGTTCAACTCACCATAATGCAAAATCAGTGGGATCCCTGAGCGTGTCACTTGCCATCATCGCCTGCCACCAGATGCAGATTGTAACTTGTCACACGTTGCGGAATGTCACCTACCACATGTTGCAGATTGTCCACTTGCCACATCCCAGATTGTCACTTGCCAAGATAGATAAGTCACACATTATGCCACACATTATGGATTGTCACTTGCCACGTCCTGGATTGTCACTTGCCACGTCACTTGCTAAACATTATGGATTGTCACTTGCCACGTCCTGGATTGTCACTTGCCACGTCACTTGCCACACATTATGGATTGTCACTTGCCACGTCCTGGATTGTCACTTGCCACATCACTTGCCACACATTAAGGATTGTCACTTGTCACATCACCTGCTACATGTTGCGGATTGTCCACTTGCCACATCGCCTGCCACCAGATGCAGATTGTCACTTGTCACACGTTGCAGAATGTCACCTGCCACATGTTGTGGATTGTCCACTTGCCACATCCCGGATTGTCACTTGCCACGTTACCTGCCACACATTACGGATTGTCACTTGCCACGTCCTAGATTGTCACTTGCCACGTCCCGGGTTGTCACTTGCCACGTCACCTGCCACACATTACGGATTGTCACTTGTATGCACTATAGTATGCACTATACTGTATGCAGCCCCTGAAGGGAACACATTGCAGACCTCCAGGCCTTCTAACCAATTTCTGTTCTGTTATATAAAATGAAATAGTTCAACTCACCATAATGCAAAATCAGTGGGATCCCTGAACGTGTCACTTGCCATCATCGCCTGCCACCAGATGCAGATTGTAACTTGTCACAGGTTGCGGAATGTCACCTACCACATGTTGCAGATTGTCCACTTGCCACATCCCAGATTGTCACTTGCCAAGATAGATAAGTCACACATTATGCCACACATCATGGATTGTCACTTGCCACGTCCTGGATTGTCACTTGCCACGTCACTTGCTAAACATTATGGATTGTCACTTGCCACGTCCTGGATTGTCACTTGCCACGTCACTTGCCACACATTATGGATTGTCACTTGCCACGTCCTGGATTGTCACTTGCCACGTCACTTGCCACACATTATGGATTGTCACTTGCCACGTCCTGGATTGTCACTTGCCACATCACTTGCCACACATTAAGGATTGTCACTTGTCACATCACCTGCTACATGTTGCGGATTGTCCACTTGCCACATCGCCTGCCACCAGATGCAGATTGTCACTTGTCACACGTTGCAGAATGTCACCTGCCACATGTTGTGGATTGTCCACTTGCCACATCCCGGATTGTCACTTGCCACGTTACCTGCCACACATTACGGATTGTCACTTGCCACGTCCTAGATTGTCACTTGCCACGTCCCGGGTTGTCACTTGCCACGTCACCTGCCACACATTACGGATTGTCACTTGCCACATCACCTGCCTCACATTACGGAATGTCACTTGCCACGTCACGGATTTTCACTTGCTACGTCCCCTGCCACATGTTACGGATTGTCACTTGCCACATCCAGGTTGTCACTTGCCACGTCACCTGCCACACATTACGGATTGTCACTTGCCACGTCATTACAGATTGTCACTTGCCACATCCTAGATTGTCACTTGCCATACATTATGGATTGTCACTTGCACGTCCCGGGTTGTCACTTGCCACGTCACCTGCCACATGTTATGGATTGTCACTTGCCACATCCAGGTTGTCACTTGCCATGTCACCTGCCACACGTTATGGATTGTCACTTGCCACGTCCCGGGTTGTCACTTGCCACGTCGCCTGCCACACATTATGGATTGTCATTTGCCACGTCATGGATTTTCACTTGCCACGTCACCTGCCACACGTTACGGATTGTCACTTGCCACGTCGCCTGCCACACATTATGGATTGTCACTTGCTCTGCCACTTTCCTGCTGTGTCACTGAGTCAGGCAGCAGATTATCAGTCAGACAGCAGAGAGATAATGTCAGCTCTCTGCTTCCTGGCTGCCTGCCCAGTGAGGGGGGAACTGCACTGCAGGGATGCAGGGCGGCCAGAGATGATGTCATCTCTATGCTCCCCGCCTGTCAGCTCCCTGATTGGCCAGCCCACTCTCTCACCAGCGAACTGGCCACTCTCATCCGCCTCCCACGGATCCTCTGACCGCCCGCTCTCACTCACTGAGCCGCCTGTGGACCACCCATGGAGCCGCGGACTACCCGCGGAGCCGCCCGCGGACCACCCGCGGAGCCGCGGACTACCCGCGGAGCCGCCGCCGGACCACCCGCGGAGCCGCGGACTACCCGCGGAGCCGCCCGCGGAGCCGCGGACCTCCCGCGGAGCCGCCGGCTATCTCCCGCGGAGCCGTGGCGCCTGTCCTCACCGGGCCCCACTTGACTGCGGGCCCCATAGCGCCCGCATGTGTTGCTATGGCGGTAGTTCCGCCACTGCTCTGTACCCACCCACCCGGGGATGTCTACTTACCCCACTTCCCTGGCAACTGGGCAAAAGACACATACCTCCGGGAGGTGACCTTCCCCCAATAGCTGCCACCTAACACTGACAGAGAAACCTTCAGAAATTGCTAAAACAAATCCCTTAACACCTCCTTGGGGGCCCCCTGACCACCCCCTCCACCCTGGAAGCTATGCCCGGCTGCTGAGCTCCTTTCCCATTACAGCACTCTATACTGTTCCTCCTCCGCAGGGCTGAAATCACATTCCTTTACAACACAACCAGTCAGCTATGATCTGCACAGGGTGTATCTGCAACTACACCGCCGTTCTGACCAGAGAATTTCCCAGGTCAGACGGGCAACATAAAAGCCAAATACACCCTGTGAGGACTGACAGACTGTGTGTAAAGGAATGTGATTCCAGCTCTGTGTGGTGTGGTGTGGTGTGTGGGTGTGTGTGTGTGTGTGGGGGGGGGGGGGGGGGAGCTCTGCCAAGTGGCCTGCTAGGGGTCCCTGTCCTCTGATTCTCCAGGGGTGATCCCTGTCCTCTGATTCTCCAGGGGTGATCCCCGTCCTCTGATTCTGCAGGGGTGATCCCTGTCCTCTGATTCTCCAGGGGTGATCCCCGTCCTCTGATTCTGCAGGGGTGATCCCTGTCCTCTGATTCTCCAGGGGTGATCCCTGTCCTCTGATTCTCCAGGGGTGATCCCCGTCCTCTGATTCTGCAGGGGTGATCCCTGTCCTCTGATTCTCCAGGGGTGATCCCCGTCCTCTGATTTTCCAGCGGTGATCCCCGTCCTCTGATTCTCCAGGGGTGATCCCTGTCCTCTGATTCTCCAGCGGTGATCCCCGTCCTCCGATTCTCCAGGGGTGATCCCCGTCCTCCGATTCTCCAGGGGTGAGCCCTGTCCTCCGATTCTCCAGCGGTGATCCCCGTCCTCCGATTCTCCAGGGGTGATCCCCGTCCTCCGATTCTCCAGGGGTGATCCCCGTCCTCCAATTCTCCAGGGGTGATCCCTGTCCTCTAATTCTCCTGAGGTGATCCCTGTCCTCTGATTCTCCAGGGGTGATACCTGTCCTCTGATTCTCCAGCGGTGATCCCCGTCCTCTGATTCTCCAGGGGTGATCCCTGTCCTCTGATTCTCCAGTGGTGATCCCTGTCTTCTAATTCTCCAGCGGTGATCCCTGTCCTCTGATTCTCCAGCGTTGATCCCTGTCCTCTGATTCTCCAGTGGTGATCCCTGTCCTCTGATTCTCCAGTGGTGATCCCTGTCCTCTGATTCTCCAGTGGTGATCCCTGTCTTCTAATTCTCCAGCGGTGATCCCTGTCCTCTAATTCTCCGGCGGTGATCCCTGTCCTCTGATTCTCCAGCGGTGATCCCTGTCCTCTGATTCTCCAGTGGTGATCCCTGTCTTCTAATTCTCCGGCGGTTATCCCCGTCCTCTGATTCTCCAGCGGTGATCCCTGTCCTCTAATTCTCCAGCGGTGATCCCTGTCCTCTGATTCTCCAGCGGTGATCCCTGTCCTCTGATTCTCCAGTGGTGATCCCTGTCCTCTGATTCTCCAGCGGTGATCCCTGTCCTCTGATTCTCCAGTGGTGATCCCTGTCCTCTGATTCTCCAGTGGTGATCCCTGTCTTCTAATTCTCCAGGGGTGATCCCCATCCTCTAATTCTCCGGCGGTGATCCCTGTCCTCTAATTCTCCAGCGGTGATCCCTGTCCTCTGATTCTCCAGTGGTGATCAGCGTCCTCTGATTCTCCAGCGGTGATCCCTGTCCTCTGATTCTCCAGTGGTGATCCCTGTCCACTGATTCTCCAGCGGTGATCCCTGTCCTCTGATTCTCCAGGGGTGATCCCTGTCCTCTGATTCTCCAGTGGTGATCCCTGTCCTCTGATTCTCCAGGGGTGAATCTCCAGTATATACATCAAAGTTAAGTGATGATTGAAACTAAGAGGTCCTCTGAGGTCAGTGGACCCTGCTATTGACTGCTCTTGGTCCTCTGATATCAGGGGGCCCCGCCATGACTGCTCTTGGACCTATGAGATCAGGGGGCACCCCATGACTGCTCGTGAACCTCTAATATCTGGGGCCCCGCCATGACTGCTCTTGGACCTCTGAGATCAGGGGGCCCCGCTAATGACAGCTCTTGGACCTCTAATATCTGGGGGCCCCACCATGACTGCTTTTGGACCTCTAATATCAGGGGGCCCCCGCCATGACTGCTCTTGGACCTCTGATATCAGGAGGCCCCGCCATGACTGCTCTTGGACCTCTGATATCTGGGGCCCCGCCATGACTGCTCTTGGACCTCTGATATCAGGAGGTCCCGCCATGACTGCTCTTGGACCTCTGATATCTGGGGCCCCGCCATGACTGCTCTTGGACCTCTGAGATCAGGAGGCCCCGCCATGACAGCTCTTGGACCTCTAATATCTGGGGGCCCCGTCATGACTGCTCTTGGACCTCTGATATCTGGGGGCCCCGCCATGACTGCTCTTGGACCTCTGATATCTGGGGGCCCCGCCATGACTGCTCTTGGACCTCTGATATCTGGGGGCCCCGCCATGACTGCTTGTGAACCTCTAATATCTGGGGGCCCCGCCATGACTGCTCTTGGACCTCTGATATCTGGGGGCCCCACCATGACTGCTCTTGGACCTCTGAGATTAGGAGGCCCCGCCATGACTGCTCTTGGACCTCTGAGATCAGGAGGCCCCGCCATGACTGCTCTTGGACCTCTGAGATCAGGAGGCCCCGCCATGACTGCTCTTGGACCTCTAATATCTGGGGGCCCCACCATGACTGCTCTTGGACCTCTAATATCTGGGGGCCCCACCATGACTGCTCTTGGACCTCTAATATCTGGGGGCCCCGCCATGACTGCTCTTGGACCTCTGATATCTGGGGGCCCCACCATGACTGCTCTTGGACCTCTGAGATCAGGAGGCCCCGCCATGACTGCTCTTGGACCTCTGAGATCAGGAGGCCCCGCCATGACTGCTCTTGGACCTCTGAGATCAGGAGGCCCCGCCATGACTGCTCTTGGACCTCTAATATCTGGGGGCCCCACCATGACTGCTCTTGGACCTCTAATATCTGGGGGCCCCACCATGACTGCTCTTGGACCTCTAATATCTGGGGGCCCCGCCATGACTGCTCTTGGACCTCTGATATCTGGGGGCCCCACCATGACTGCTCTTGGACCTCTGATATCTGGGGGCCCCGCCATGACTGCTCTTGGACCTCTGATATCTGGGGGCCCCGCCATGACTGCTCTTGGACCTCTGAGGTCAGAAGCAAACAATGCCAGAGACACGGCAGGAAAGTCGGAGACTTTTTTTTGTTTTTTATCTCGGTCTTTCCAGCCTGGAGGAGAGATGGGGGAGGGGTCTTATAGACCGTCTCTCCATAAAGAGGACCCGTCACACACCATTCCAATCCCTTGACTATAAAAGTGATAAAAAAAAATATAAAGACAAAGTGTAAAAAATTGAAAAAAAAGGTAAAATAAACAATATTAAAAATAAAATAAAAATTGAATCGGCCCCATCCCCCACACAGAAGCGCACAGCACACGTAAGTCACGCTCCCGCTTATGTAAACGGCGTTCGAATCACACATGTGCGGTATCGCCGCGTGCGTCAGAGCGATAATTCTAGCCCCAGACTTCCTCTGTAATTACAAACCGGTAACCTGTAAAAAAAAAATGTAAAGCGTCGCCTACGAAGATTTTTAAGTACCGAAGTTTAGCGCCATTCCACGAGCGGGGCGCAATTTTACAGCGTGACGTGTTGGGTATCTATTTACTCGGCGTAACATCATCTTTCACATCCTATAACAAAATTGGGCTACGCGTTTGAAAATTTGCGACGGCCATTTTATTCCCTGGGGTGTCCGCTAAGAAAACATATGATGATTTTTCCATGCAGGAGAGGAGTGTGGCCCGGTGTGGAAGGGGTTAATAAGGGGCCCCTGTGGGGTGACAGATGTACATGGCTGGGATTATGGGATAGATTTCACCCACAGGGGGAACATTCAGGACTCCTCAGCTTTATTGATAACACTCCCCTCCCCCTATCGAGGTAGGCCTCGTCCTCCTGTTTCCTAGCAACACAGAAGAGAGGTGACGTCACCTCCCCCTTCCAGCTCTTCCCCCTATAGTTCACGCCCACACTTTCACGCCCACCTCTCTTGGAACCAATGGGTGAAGACTAATCTGCATATAACCGGGAGATTGAGAATCTGCCAACATTCTTTATAACATGGCGAGAAATAAATCTTTATTTATAAACGATGTATTTCATCATTTCTATACAATGACTGGGGGGTAATTAACATGAAATAACAAATTATATTTATTTTAGCGATTAAATAATTTAAGTCGCCATGAGCTATGAGCAGGACGTGGAAGGTGTGTCCCCGGACCGGAAGCGCTGCACTCCGTGTGTAATAGCTCTTTTACTATTTGTCTAGAAGGTTCCTGTCACGCAGGAGCCGCCCATTGAATGTTAATAATAGATAGTGGTTATGCAGTGGTATGAGTTTGGGGAGTGTAGAAAAATGTCCGCTTGGAGGCTTCGCGCTGTGCGGGGTGTAGCAAGATGCCGGTGGCGGACCGTCACTTCCTTTACCGTCAGAATGTGTAACGGAGGTGACGTCTACTCTACTCGCCGCCATCTTGCTACACCCCTCAATCCCCCACAGCAGGGATACACCGAGAAGGGGTAAAGCGGACATGTTGTTACACCCGCCGGAGTTTTGCATTGTACACTTATTTTTAACAGTAAAGTGAGTTTATATCATGAAACACAGGACTTGGAACTCCGCCTGACTGGTTAGATGTTTAATTTTAAAAACAGCGAACTTCTGTGTACGGACAAGCTACTTCCGCTTTTACCATTACACCGGAAGTGCATACTCGCCTGTCATTGTACACTCCGGCCGCTGGAGGGCGCTCTGCGCTGCACTTCTCACCGGCACGGGCGGCCATAGAGAGGAGCGCTGTGTTCGGTGATGTGAGGGGAGCCGCTGGCTGTATATTCGGGGAATCCATAGAGAGGAGGAGGAGGAGGGGCCGCCATGTCCAGCCTGCAGAGACCCGCCCCCCCCGTCCAGACCGTCACCCTCAGCCTGGAACAGGTGAAAGGTCAGTGACCCCATCTATACATCTACAGCACCATTTCCGGTGCTGGTGTCCCCTCTCCGAGGCTGGGTCTGTACCCTGCTCATATTCTATAATATATATACCCCCCAATCTATGTATACATGTATCTCCCCTCCCCTCCTCACATCTATGTTTACATGTACAGCCCTTGCACTGGGTCACTCCTAGGTTGCTAGGGTGCAGGCGGTCCCTGCTGTGGGTTGCTAGGATGCACACAGTCCCTGCTTTGGGTTGTTAGGACGCAGGCAGCCCCTTGCTCTAATTTGCAAGAAAGCAGGTGCCCCCTAGGTTGGCAGGCATGTAGGTAGTCCTTATTCTAGGTTGCTAGGAAGCAGGTGGTGACCGTTTCTGGGTCTCCCCTGCTCTAGTTTGCCCTTAGGTTGCCAAGATGCAGGTAACCCCCTGCTTTAGATTTCTATGACACAGGCGGTCCCTGCTTTAAATTACTACAAAGCAGGTTCTGCTTCTGGCTTTGCTAGGATGCAAGGACCTCTTCCTTGGGTTGCTAGGACACAGGCGGTCCCTGCTTTGGGTTACTAGGATGCAGGCAGTCCCTGCTTTGGGTTGCTAGGATGCAGGCAGTCCCTGCTTTGGGTTGCTAGGACACGGGCAGTCCCTTCTTTGGGTTGCTAGGATGCAGGTGGTCCCTGCTTTGGGTTGCTAGGACACGGGCCGTCCCTTCTTTGGGTTGCTAGGATGCAGGCGGTCCCTGCTTTGGGTTGCTAGGACACAGGCGGTCCCTGCTTTGGGTTGCTAGGACATGGGCAGTCCCTGCTTTGGGTTGCTAGAATGCAGGACTGCCCCTGTTCCAGGCTGCTAGGACACAGACATCCCCTGCTCTGGGTTGCTAGGGCAGGTGGCCCCTGTTCTGGGTTGTTAGGACACAGGACAGCCCCTGCTCTGGGTTGGTAGGACGAAGGCATCCCCTGCTCTGGGTTGCTAGGGCAGGTGGCCCCTGTTCTGGGTTGTTAGGACACAGGACAGCCCCTGCTCTGGGTTGGTAGGACGAAGGCATCCCCTGCTCTGGGTTGCTAGGGCAGGTGGCCCCTGTTCTGGGTTGTTAGGACACAGGACCGCCCCTGCTCTGGGTTGGTAGGACGAAGGCATCCCCTGCTCTGGGTTGCTATGACGCAGGACGGTCCCTGCTCTGGGTTGGTAGGACGAAGGCATCCCCTGCTCTGGGTTGCTATGACGCAGGACGGCCCCTGCTCTGGGTTGTTAGATTGTAACTGAGGACACTAGGTGTCGGAGCAACCTAGAACAAGGGCCATCTGCATCCTAGCAAACTAGAGCAGGAGATGCCTGCGTCCTAGCAACCAAGGACTCTAGGTGTACAGTTAGACTTACCAGGGAATGAGAATGTGCTGGCATTGAATAGACCTGCTTAGGTTGGTCACATGACTACTAACTCGGATGACCCCCGGGCGGGATCTCTGGGGGGTCACACATCAGGATATAGATGACCCCGGGCAGGCTCTCTGGGGGGGTCACACATCAGGATATAGAGGATGTCAGTTGCTCGGGTGCCCCGGAGTGTCTCCATAGTGTTCTTGTTCTATTATCACAGACTGGGGCTGATCTCTTCTCTTTCAGAGGCGTTGGGGGAGGTGCTCGAAGCTCTGCAGTCCCCCATGGGCAGCGCCCGACTGGAGGAGGCCAGAGAGAACTCGGGGAATGACCTGGGGAAAGTGCTGCAGCTCCTGCTCCCGGCCGCCGTCCAGATCCAGCAAGAAGTCCTCCAGAACTACGGCTTCAGCCCGGATGGAGAGGGTGAGTGATTGCCGGCCTCTGGAGGGGGGAGGGGCTACAAAGCTAAACCTGTTATGGTGTCACATGGTGGGGTCTCTATGCTTCTCTATACAATGCAGATAGATTATGGATAGTGGGTGGGGCTGACAGGGTGCACACAGCTTCCTGCCTCAATACTCCTCTCAAGGGCCCTCAGTCCTGATGCAAGAAGTGGACTGCCTCTTGGGAGGAGTTATGCAAATATCAGTGTCTTGATGGGCGGGTATCAATCTGGGGGAAAAGCTCTGGGTTGCTAGGAAGCAGGTGCCCCTGCCCTATGTTTCTAGGATGCAGGTAGCCCTTGTTCTGGGTGACCCCTAGGTTGCAGCTATGCAGGTGGCCCCTATTCTAGGTTGCCTCTGGGTTGCTAGGACGCTGGCTGCCCCTTCTCTGGGTTTCTAACATGCAGGTAGTCCCTGCATTAGGTTTCTAGGATGCAGATGCCCTTGCTCTAGGTTGCAGGCATGCAGGTGGTCCTTATTCTAGGTTGCTTGGATGCAGGCAGTCCTTGATCTGGGTTGCTAACATGTAGGTAGTCCCTGCTGTAGGTTGGTAGGATGCAGGCAGCCCTTGCTCTAGGTTTCTAGGAGGCAGCCCTCTTCTAGGTTGCCAGGACACAGTATTTCCCCTGCTGTGGGTTGCTAGGATACAGGACGGCTCCTGCTGTGGGTTGCTAGGGTGACTGATGGCCCCTGCTGTGGGTTGCTAGGACGGGGACGGCCCCTGCTGTGGGTTGCTAGGACGTGGGGCGTCCCCTGCTGTGGGTTGCTAGGACGGGGACGGCCCCTGCTGTGGGTTGCTAGGATGGGAACGGCCCCTGCTGTGGGTTACTAGGACAGGGACGGCCCCTGGCGTGGGTTACTAGGACGGGGACGGCCCCTGCTGTGGGTTTCTAGGAAAGTGGGACGGCCCCTGCTGTGGGTTTCTAGGAAAGTGGGACGGCCCCTGCTGTGGGTTTCTAGGAAAGTGGGACGGCCCCTGCTGTGGGTTTCTAGGAAAGCGGGGCGGCCCCTGCTGTGGGTCGCTAGGAACGTGGGACGGCCCCTGCTGTGGGTCGCTAGGACGGGGGACGCCCCCTGCTGTGGGTCGCTAGGAACGCGGGACGCCCCCTGCTGTGGGTCGCTAGGACGGGGAACGCCCCCTGCTGTGGGTCGCTAGGAACGCGGGACGCCCCCCGCTGTGGGTCGCTAGGACGGGGGACGCCCCCCGCTGTGGGTCGCTAGGACGGGGGACGCCCCCCGCTGTGGGTCGCTAGGACGGGGGACGCCCCCCGCTGTGGGTCGCTAGGACGGGGGACGCCCCCCGCTGTGGGTCGCTAGGACGGGGGACGCCCCCCGCTGTGGGCCGCTAGGAACGCGGGACGCCCCCTGCTGTGGGACGCTGGGAACGCGGGACGCCCCCTGCTGTGGGTTGCTAGGAACGCGGGACGCCCCCTGCTGTGGGTTGCTAGGAACGCGGGATGCCCCCTGCTGTGGGTCAATAGGAACGCGGGACGCCCCCTGCTGTGGGTCGCTAGGAACGAGGGCCCCCCCCCCCTGCTGTGGGTCGCTAGGAACGAGGGCCCCCCCCCCTGCTGTGGGTCGCTAGGAACGAGGGCCCCCCCCCCCTGCTGTGGGTCGCTAGGAACGAGGCCCCCCCCCCTGCTGTGGGTTGCTAGGAACGAGGGCCCCCCCCTGCTGTGGGTCGCTAGGAACGCGGGACGGCCCCTGCTGTGGGTCGCTAGGACGGGGGACGCCCCCTGCTGTGGGTCGCTAGGAACGCGGGACGCCCCCCGCTGTGGGTCGCTAGGACGGGGAACGCCCCCTGCTGTGGGTCGCTAGGAACGCGGGACGCCCCCCGCTGTGGGTCGCTAGGACGGGGAACGCCCCCTGCTGTGGGTCGCTAGGAACGCGGGACGCCCCCCGCTGTGGGTCGCTAGGACGGGGAACGCCCCCTGCTGTGGGTCGCTAGGAACGCGGGACGCCCCCCGCTGTGGGTCGCTAGGACGGGGAACGCCCCCTGCTGTGGGTCGCTAGGAACGCGGGACGCCCCCCGCTGTGGGTCGCTAGGACGGGGGACGCCCCCCGCTGTGGGTCGCTAGGACGGGGGACGCCCCCTGCTGTGGGTCGCTAGGACGGGGGACGCCCCCTGCTGTGGGTCGCTAGGACGGGGGACGCCCCCTGCTGTGGGTCGCTAGGAACGCGGGACGCCCCCCGCTGTGGGTCGCTAGGAACGCGGGACACCCCCTGCTGTGGGTTGCGCTCCCAGTCTGCAATCTGCACTCCATTTGTTTTATTGGAGGGCACGTGAGATATTGGGGGGTCTTCTCACCAAAACAATCATCACATCGAGGACTCTCTGTGGTCTCCGGTGTTTAAAAATAAATAAATAAATAAGGAAGTGTAAAAAATGAAAGTTACACCCAAGTGCTTAAAATCTCCCCCAATTCACACACCCCGCCGGAGCAACACTCCTCCCCCCTATAGTCACAGTTACCTCAACCAATGACCTTGGGGGGAGGGGCTTCAAAGGGGTCACCGATGGAAAATATAGGGCGGGTCCCGAAGTCTGGGCTGGGTCACGTTTGGTATCTATTTTGTCGGCCCGACCTTTTATATCCGATCGTTTATATTACTTAAAAGACATTTCATGGATCTTCACTGAAATTCCGCATTTCATAAACCGTCTCGGTAATATTGTGTGATGTAAAGAAAAGAGCCGCTATTTTATTCTCCAGGGTCTCGGCTTTCAGAAAATTTTCTTTATTTTTTTTTTAAGTAATCTGTGTAAAAAAAAAAAAAAAACAGTGAAGGCGCCGGTGTCGGGAAAGGGTCGGTCGTCATGGCGGTCTGTCAGTACTGACGCTCTCTCTCCTCTCCTCTCCTCTCCTCTCCTAGGTGTCCTCCGATTCGCCCGTCTGGTAAAATCGTTCGAGGCGCAGGACCCCGAGATCGCAGCCATGTCCAACAAACTGAAATCCTTCTTCCTACCCCCCTTACCCCTCCCCCCACATGGGGGGCTCCCCATGCCCTCCTCATGAAACATTACCCCCCCCCCCGCCGCCGCCGCCATCACATGCAGGGCTGTGTGTTCAGGACACGCCCCTCTTCCATTCATAATAAACGTCTTCTCATTTTCTACTCATCTCTGGTGCGGTGTGCTTTGTCTCTGGTAAGTGGGATAGAAATCTGGAGGGGGGCGTCCCAACCAATGAGAAAAGAGGCCTCTGGAGGCTAGGGGGAGAAAACCAAGGGGGGGCCACTGGAGGCTAGGGGGAGAAAACCAGAGGGGGGGGGGCCGCTGGAGGCTAGGGGGAGAAAACCAAGGGGGGGGCACTGGAGGCTAGGGGGAGAAAACCAGAGGGGGGGGGGCCGCTGGAGGCTAGGGGGAGAAAAACAAGGGGGGGGGGCCATTGGAGGCTAGGGGGAGAAAACCAGAGGGCGGGGGAGTAGGGCCGCGGGAAGCTAGGGGGAGAAAACCAAGGGGGGGAGGGCCTCTGGAGGCTAGGGGGAGAAAACCACAGGGGGAGGGGAGAAGAGGGCCGCTCGAGACTAGGGGGAGAAAACCACAGGGGGGAGGGGAGAAGAGGGCCGCTCGAGACTAGGGGGAGAAAACCACAGGGGGGAGGGGAGAAGAGGGCCGCTCGAGACTAGGGGGAGAAAACCACAGGGGGGAGGGGAGAAGAGGGCCGCTCGAGACTAGGGGGAGAAAACCACAGGGGGGAGGGGAGAAGAGGGCCGCTCGAGACTAGGGGGAGAAAACCACAAGGGGGAGGGGAGAAGAGGGCCGTTCGGGACTAGGGGGAGAAAACCACAGGGGGGAGGGGAGAAGAGGGCCGCTCGGGACTAGGGGGAGAAAACCAAGGGGGGGGGCCATTGGAGGCTAGGGGGAGAAAACCAGAGGGCGGGGGAGTAGGGCCGCAGGAGGCTAGGGGGAGAAAACCAAGGGGGGGCCACTGGAGGCTAGGGGGAGAAAACCAGAGGGGGGGGGCCGCTGGAGGCTAGGGGGAGAAAACCAAGGGGGGGGGGGCCATTGGAGGCTAGGGGGAGAAAACCAGAGGGCGGGGGAGTAGGGCCGCGGGAGGCTAGGGGGAGAAAACCAAGGGGGGGAGGGCCTCTGGAGGCTAGGGGGAGAAAACCACAGGGGGAGGGGAGAAGAGGGCCGCTCGAGACTAGGGGGAGAAAAACCACAGGGGGGGAGGACTGCTGGAGGCTAGGGGGAGAAAACCACAGGGGGGGAGAAGAGGGCCGCTCGAGACTAGGGGGAGAAAACCACAGGGGGAGGGGAGAAGAGGGCCGCTCGAGACTAGGGGGAGAAAACCACAGGGGGGGGAGAAGAGGGCCGCTCGAGACTAGGGGGAGAAAACCACGGGGGGGAGGACTGCTGGAGGCTAGGGGGAGAAAACCACAGGGGGGGAGGACTGCTGGAGGCTAGGGGGAGAAAACCACAGGGGGGGAGAAGAGGGCCGCTCGAGACTAGGGGGAGAAAACCACAGGGGGAAGGGGAGAAGAGGGCCGCTCGAGACTAGGGGGAGAAAACCACAGGGGGGAGGGGAGAAGAGGGCCGCTCGAGACTAGGGGGAGAAAACCACAGGGGGGGGAGAAGAGGGCCGCTCGAGACTAGGGGGAGAAAACCACAGGGGGGAGGGGAGAAGAGGGCCGCTTGAGACTAGGGGGAGAAAACCACAAGGGGGAGGGGAGAAGAGGGCCGCTCGAGACTAGGGGGAGAAAACCACAAGGGGGAGGGGAGAAGAGGGCCGTTCGGGACTAGGGGGAGAAAACCACAGGGGGGAGGGGAGAAGAGGGCCGCTCGGGACTAGGGGGAGAAAACCAAGGGGGGGGGGGGCCATTGGAGGCTAGGGGGAGAAAACCAGAGGGCGGGGGAGTAGGGCCGCGGGAGGCTAGGGGGAGAAAACCAAGGGGGGGAGGGCCTCTGGAGGCTAGGGGGAGAAAACCACAGGGGGGAGGGGAGAAGAGGGCCGCTCGAGACTAGGGGGAGAAAACCACAGGGGGGGGAGAAGAGGGCCGCTCGAGACTAGGGGGAGAAAACCACAGGGGGGAGGGGAGAAGAGGGCCGCTCGAGACTAGGGGGAGAAAACCACAAGGGGGAGGGGAGAAGAGGGCCGCTCGGGACTAGGGGGAGAAAACCACAGGGGGGAGGGGAGAAGAGGGCCGCTCGGGACTAGGGGGAGAAAACCACAGGGGGGGGGGAGAAGAGGGCCGCTCGAGACTAGGGGGAGAAAACCACGGGGGGGGGGGAGGACTGCTGGAGGCTAGGGGGAGAAAACCACAGGGGGGGAGAAGAGGGCCGCTCGAGACTAGGGGGAGAAAACCACAGGGGGAGGGGAGAAGAGGGCCGCTCGAGACTAGGGGGAGAAAACCACAGGGGGGGGAGAAGAGGGCCGCTCGAGACTAGGGGGAGAAAACCACGGGGGGGAGGACTG
Source organism: Lithobates pipiens (assembly GCF_037356315.1). NCBI lineage: Eukaryota > Metazoa > Chordata > Amphibia > Anura > Ranidae > Lithobates > Lithobates pipiens. The sequence goes on along the minus strand of NW_027507871.1, from coordinate 4,760,977 downwards.
CTGGAGGCTAGGGGGAGAAAACCACAGGGGGGGAGAAGAGGGCCGCTCGAGACTAGGGGGAGAAAACCACAGGGGGAAGGGGAGAAGAGGGCCGCTCGAGACTAGGGGGAGAAAACCACAGGGGGGAGGGGAGAAGAGGGCCGCTCGAGACTAGGGGGAGAAAACCACAGGGGGGGGAGAAGAGGGCCGCTCGAGACTAGGGGGAGAAAACCACAGGGGGGAGGGGAGAAGAGGGCCGCTCGAGACTAGGGGGAGAAAACCACAAGGGGGAGGGGAGAAGAGGGCCGCTCGGGACTAGGGGGAGAAAACCACAGGGGGGAGGGGAGAAGAGGGCCGCTCGGGACTAGGGGGAGAAAACCACAGGGGGGGGGGAGAAGAGGGCCGCTCGAGACTAGGGGGAGAAAACCACGGGGGGGGGGGAGGACTGCTGGAGGCTAGGGGGAGAAAACCACAGGGGGGGAGAAGAGGGCCGCTCGAGACTAGGGGGAGAAAACCACAGGGGGAGGGGAGAAGAGGGCCGCTCGAGACTAGGGGGAGAAAACCACAGGGGGGAGGGGAGAAGAGGGCCGCTCGAGACTAGGGGGAGAAAACCACAGGGGGGAGGGGAGAAGAGGGCCGCTCGAGACTAGGGGGAGAAAACCACAGGGGGGGGAGAAGAGGGCCGCTCGAGACTAGGGGGAGAAAACCACAAGGGGGAGGGGAGAAGAGGGCCGCTCGGGACTAGGGGGAGAAAACCACAGGGGGGAGGGGAGAAGAGGGCTGCTCGGGACTGAAATGGATAAGAACTACAAATTAGTTCTTGGTTATCTGCTGCTATTCCTAATTAAAAAGTATAAATGTGCAGCACACTAGAAGTAAACACTCTCTGAGATACGTTCAGCTCGGCTACTTCTAACTTCTGATTTATTGGTGGGCGGTGTTAATATTTTATACAGAAAGATACGTCATTACTATGTCAGTCTAATTGGTACATCTTATTGGTTACAATACAAGAGAAATGAAGAAACTTGATGCTTGAAGTTTGGTTGAAGCTGGTTCCCTTATCTCGAATGCATTCCTCTAACGCGTGGGATGTAGGGGGTGGACGCCATCTTGGCTCCGAACAGAAAGTCAATCTGTATATTACATAATAAGTAAGGAACATGTATATACATAAGCAAATAGACATTTTCTGATTATCATTATGTACATTGGATTCCTTAACAGTCCCCCCTAAAATGGCTATTTTCTTCTGTCCCTCATCTAAAGGTCCTCCTCACCTGGCCCATTCTCCTCAGCAACTCTTTTTAAGCTGTATATAGAGTTGGGCAGCAACTAGTTCACTACCCCCCTCGATACAGCTGGAGAAGGGCAATCAGGTGCTATCTATCCCTATAACCCTAGAGGATTGTGAGATTATGGACAGGGAGTGACTGTAGAGGAGTGAAGGGTTTGTCATCCTCCATCATAAGAGGGTCCTCTTCTTCTTGGTGGAGAAATGTAGGTGGGCTGTTGTCTACAGCCTTGCTCATTAACTTCTTTACGAAAGGTAGAATACAGCATACAATCGGGGGGTAAAAGAACCAGGATTATTAGTACCGTTACCCCTATCTGGGCGAGCACCTTCTGCCACCCACTCATCCAGCTAAAATATTGATCCCATGGGTCTGTAATACCGGAGTTCTTCTTCAACTCCAATGACAAATCTTCTCATTTCTTTATAGCTAAAGTTACTTTACCATTTGGGCCGGTATTATCAGGAATGTAGGTGCAGCAGGTTCCCGTTTTTTCTATCATTTTACAGACACTTCCTTTCTCAGCTAACACCATGTCTAAGGCCATCCGGTTCTGGAATGTCATGTAGGAAGTGTGGGGGGGGTAACTGGCCAGCAATTCCCTGGAGGGCATCTTTAGTGTAATTCACGAATCTTTGTTGGTTATAATATATGTAATTGATCCAATCTACATTCTTGTTCACAGTTATTATGGGGATCAAAGACTCAAAACCAACTTTTACCTGATCCCTGGCTTTGAATTCATCAGGGACCCCCCTTGGGACTCCTATAGCATCGATGTACACATGAGGGTCAAAGCTTCCGGAGAGAGAGCTGCCCGCTTCCTCCTCTGACTATATGCTGGGTCAGTGTATGTATCAGGGGTATCTTCTGCTAGGATATGGAGGGGCGTAATCACCTTTTCAAGGGCACATTCACCGGTCCAGATACCCTCTAATCTGGTCCTATGTTCCAACCCACTGTCCCTCCCAGGAACCACAATTCTGGCCCCAGTAACTGTCTGTAAAACACACATATATATCCTTCCCATCAGGGATGTCACTGTACCAATTCTTTCTTTTGGGCATTTTTCTTTTGGGCATCTGCTCACACTCTAACTGAGTGAAATATCCCACCCTGAAATGGCAGGATTCACTTGACATATGTGTATCCTCGACGTGTGTATACTATTGACACTGCATGCGGGCATGTTCTATCTCTCCATACAGAGGTGATAGTTTCTAAATAGGGCCCCTCTCTATATATACATATATATATACATATGTCTTATATCCTTTCCTTCTCTGTAGGTCGCCCTCTCTCCTAATCCCGTTCACCCATACCCATACCTTCCTCCATTATTGTGTTTTGGAGGTGGTAATAGGGATGTGATCCCTTGCAAGCCTTTTACCCTTTGGATCCATTTTCCTTGCTCTTCCCCCGTTTTGGGTAGAGCCAGCCATCTTTTTCCATCCACATAAGGTCGGCACATCCATGAAGATTATGGGAGAATGCACGGAATCCTGTCCGGTCTTTTAAAAGAGGATTTCCTTTGTGATCAATATAGGTATCTATTGTTATAATATGTATCACTTGATTGCTAACTGTGTAATCTTACAAATGTTTTGATATATACTCTGCCTACAGCAGATTATTTTTAGTACAACACAGTGCATCATGTATTGTGATATATATTTATGCTTGTTTTCTTTTTTCTTTTTTCTTTTTCTTCTTTTTTTCTTTTTTTCATAATAGATAGTAACCTTCTGAAGAAGACCCCTGGGAGGGTCGAAACGCGTAAAGGGCTTTTACTATCTATACGCATATATCTCTTATTGTATTGATACTATGCTTCAAGCATCACAATTATATGTATATGTGTATTTCTGTTTTTACATGTAATACCATACACTTTTACCTATCTAGTGGAGCCCAGTCTTTGACCACTGCGTCACTTATTTTATCCTCTTTTTTATTAATAAACATTTACAATATTAGTCTACTTTCTACATGTCAATGTTATTTATACTGTACAGGTTAAACTCTGCTGGTAAAAAGCCCCACTCCGGGGACACCATTTTCTTCTTTTTTTTTGTCACTGTACCAATGGCATTGCCATGAAAGAGTCAAACGGACAAGGTACTATGTCACAGTAATCAAAGGTAAAGGTGGTCACATGTGTACCTGAAGAGTTGTACCAAAATGTAATTATGTTATAATTTTTTTGTGATGACCCCCTCCTGGGCCTCCCCTCTAGACCAAACAGAAAAAGGATATGCAGCATGGTCGTCATGAAGTGGGCGGGATCTTGTCCTTGGGGGTGGAGCTTTCTTGCAGTGGGAGGCGTGTATTCAGGTGTTCTTCCCGGCCAATTCCACTGAGGTGGGTGTGGTCAGCAAAACTTGGAATGGACCATCATATCTGGGTTCAAGAGAATGTTTTCTCACAAATTTCTTTACCAGCCCCCAATCTCCAGGCAGTAGTTGGTGTGTTCCTGTATCTAATTCAGGATCTGGAATGGAAGAAAACACCTGGACATGCATTTGGGTTAATCCTCATGATAATGCGGTTACATAATTAGTCAACACATCAGATTGCAACTGAAACTGTTGTGGAAAGTAACAGCCAAGTCTGGGGGCTGAACCAAACTAAATTTTATAAGGAGATAGGGCATATTTCCCCCGGGGTGTGTGTCTGACACTGAACAGGGCAATGAGCAAACTGTCTGGCCGACTCATGTTAGTCTTTTGGGCCATCTTCTAACATCCTGTTTTTCTAGTGTCCCTTTCATCCTTTCTACCTTCCCGCTACTTTGAGGGTGGTAAGGAGTGTGCAGAGCCAACTGAACCCCCAGTGCTGCCCTAATCTTTTGTAAGGGTTGCTGTGAAGGCTGGGCCTGATCGCTCTCTATCACCTCTGGGACCTCAAATCTACATACTATCTCACTCAGTAGTTCCTTAGCTGTGGTCCTGGCAGTCATGTCCACCTCTACTAGGGGGCGTATTCGAATCTGTCACTCCTTTGGCATTTGGGAGTGATCAATTTGTATCCTCTGGAAGGGGTATAGAGCTTTTGCCAGGTGCTTCTTCTGTGCCTTTTCTGTACATTCTGGGTTACATTTGTTGCAGATAGTTCATGATCTGCAGAAGTTGTTGGTCAATGAAGTAACTCATAAGTTCATAAGAGTCTTTGTCAAGTGGGCAGTTCCATTTGCCCATTGCACCATGGCTGGGTACATACTCCTGGGTAGACAAGGCTTCTTGTTGCACTCGAATAGTCCATCTCTGAGAGTTCCTCCTCTCCGTTTCCAGCTTTTCTTCTCATCCAGACTTGCTACTTCCTGTAATTATTTCAGATAAACTCTGTCCACTGGGAGAGTCTGTAGGGTATGCACAGGGTGGTCTTCTTCTACCACCCTGCTGTCCACTTCCCGTGGAACACTGCCTGTCTGTTTGGCAGCTGAATTGGCTAGATTGCCTCGAGCTTCCTTCCAATTGAGTTTGTTGTGTGCTTTTACTTTTAGAATAGTCACTTGGGTTGGGAGAAGCAGGGCGTCCAAGTCCTTGATGGCTGAGCTGTTTCACAGGTGTTCCTTCAGCCGTCAGAAACCCTCTGTCCTTCCAGATAACACCAAAATCATGGGCAACGCTGAAAGCATATCTTGAGTCCGTATGAATGTTGGCTCTTTTTCCCTCTGCCAATTTACATGCTGTAGTAAGTGCTTGCAGTTCTGCCACCTGTGCAGACATCACCGGCGGTAAGGTTTCAGTTTGGAGAACCGAGTTTTCAGTGGTGACCTGGGTCCTGCAGGGGTATTTCACTCACGGTGGGGAGATGCGTAGTTTCCAGCCGCATTAGTTCGATGCAGTCATGGGGTGACAAGTCAAGACTCAACTCCTCCTCCTTACCCCCCTCGAGAAGTGGAAGAAGGGTGGTAGGTTTCGGTGTTTGACAACGTAATAGAGTAATGCTGTCTAGAAGGTAGAAACACAGGAGTCTCAAGTGTCTGGCAATGGACAAATGTTTCGGCTGGATCTTGGTGGAGTATGGGAGCAATGTCATGGGGAGCAAGCAGAACGAGGCAGAGTCCGAGAGCCAAGTCCAAAGTTTTGTCAAACAAGGCTTGTGCAGCAAAGACAGCTCGCAGACACGATGGGCCTCCTCTTGCTATCGCATCCAGCCGACAGGAATAATATCCTATAGGGCGTAGGCAGATGCCGTGGGATTGGGCGAGTACACCTGTAGCATGTCCCAGATGTTCGGATACAAAGGGCTTGAACGTTTTGTTGTAGTCTGGGAGCCCTAGCGCCAGAGATGGTGTGCTTGAAGGCCTCAAAGTTGGATATTGCTTCAGGAGACATCTGCAAGGGGTCTGATTTCAGGGCATCATACAAAGCTTGCATCAGTAGGGAGCCTTCTGAAATCCATGCTCTGCAATAGGAAATTAGTCCAAGGAAGGAATGAAGGGGCTTCTGGCCTTGTGGCAGTGGGATGTCAGAGATTGCTTACACCCTGTCTTCAGTGAGGTGTCTTGTCCCATGGGACAAGACAGTGTCCAAGAACAATTACAGATGTTGAGCACCACTGCAATTTGGGCTTTGAGGCTTCGCAACCCTGTGTGGCAAGATAGCCCAACTGGCTTTCTGAGGTGACTTCAACAGTGGGTAAGTCAGCTGCACAGTGGAGAAGGTCATCAACATATTGGAGGAGAATCACTTCCAGGTGATCCTCTTGTTATGTGTCAAGGATGATAGCCGTAGCATTTGCAAACTAGCTTGGAGAGTTCTGTGCCCCTTTTTGGCATAACTGTCTGGGTACGTTGCTGCTTCTTTTCGTGGGAGAAGGCAAAGAGGTACCTGCAGGAAGGATGCAGGGGTACACTGTAGAATGCATTTGCCAGGTCCACCACAGTGAAGTACTCAGCCATTGGAGGTACAGCTGATAATAAGGTATGTGGATTTGGCACAATTGGGGTGTCCAACACTGTGACTTCGTTAATTGCTCGCAGATCCTGCACCATCCTGTATCTGTCAGGTTCTCCCTTAGGTGTTTTCTTCTTGACAGGAAAAAGAGGTGTATTACATGGTGAGGTACAGGGGATCAAGGCCCCATTCTGGACCAAGGCAGCTACATGTTTCGAGATAGCTTCTGATTGCGCCAACTTAAGTGGGTATTGTGGTTTCCGGGCAATGATGCGCCCTCTTTGAGCTTGACTGAAACTGGTGGCACTTTTAAGTGACCAATGTCTTCCGGGCCTGTGGACCATAGACAGGCAGGAATTCCGTCAAGTACTTCCTGTGGTATTGAACTTGGAGTTATTGCTTCATGAAGTGTCATCATAAGAGGCAGAGAACACAAGGCAGATGAGTCTTCCAAGGATAAGGGAGTATGTAACTTCACCCCCCCTTCAGGTGTGAAAATGATTGAAGCCTGTAGTCTGGACAGCACATCAGCTCCTAGTAGATTCAAGGGACATGTAGAGGACACCACAAATCTGGTAAGCAAATCGGGAAATGTCCCCACTTGGAGAGGCTCAGTGAGTGGACTGGAGCGGGGCACCCCATCCACTCCCACGCAGGAAACATCAATAGTGGAAAGGAAAGAATTATCAGGCAGGTCCTCAGCTCTCAACACACTCCTGGCTGCACTCATGTCAATGAGACAAGTGGTAGGTTTTCCTTGTATAGGTAACGTGACCTTTGCTAGGGGTCCCCCAGTCTCATTTGAGGACACTGTCAAAGGAGTGACACGGGTTTTCTCATTTCCTAGCATGAGTTGGGGCGTGGTGGTGGAGGTTCATGTCCATGTTGCCCTTCGCGGGGATCCCTGTCTTGTCTCAGATGTCTTGGGGCTCTGCGTACTCTTCTGATGTGACCCCGCTTCCCACAGTTGTAACAGATGATCTTTTCCCTGGTATTGGGCAGTGGTGGTGGACGAGTGTAGGCAGGATCTTCGTCTTGTGTTACCATGAGGGGCGTTGTTTTTTTTTTTTTTTTTTGGTTTTCTATCCCTCTGGCCACCAACAGTAAATTGGACATTTTCATTGAGCGATATTCAGGGCGGGCCACCATCAGGCTTTTTCTGATATCCTCTCTGAGTCCTGAGACAAAAGCAGATGATAACACGTGTGTGTGTGTCTTTTCATAGAGGGAGAAGCCCAGATCATCAAAGGCCTGTATGAGTCTAGCATGATACTTCTCCACAGACTCCCCTTTATCTTGGGCAATATCTTGGATTGTGGTGGTCTGATCTGCCAATTTCTCCTTTGCCCAGTCGCGGAGTTGTGCACAGAACTCCAAGCCTGAGGTATAAGAAGTGGCACTTGCCAGGCAGGCATCATTGAAGGCTGTCTGCATGACTGGCCAAAAGACATGTCCTGCTTTAATTTGGCATAGGCTGATCAAGTCTCTCCAGGCAGCTGAGTAAGCTTCTTGTATCTGCACTATCCTGCGGTAGAAGAGCATTGGCTGTTTCTCTGGGTCAGGCAGACTTGTCACTAAGGTTGCTGCTTGTGATGGGGTAAAAGCGACATACATCACCAGTGCCCCTTCTGGTAACCGAGACTGGTGTTGAGGTGGGGGGGCTGAGAATGGGCACTGTTTCTCATGGTTGTCAGCATATGTTTGAGATCCTCCCGGAACTGTGAGGCTGGAGCCGGATTAGGGGTTAAATCAGCAGGTGGCCTTGCTGCCTGTTGTTGGTCTTCCCACTCGGATGTTTCTTCATCATTAACATATCCGGCAAGTGAAGGTAGTGCTTCCATATTAGGGAAGACAGGTGTGTGGTAGGAACCATCCTGGTTTAAAACAGGAAGAACTGGGTATAGGCCATGGCTGGGCCTATTGGGTGTACCAAGATGGCCGCCGGCAGGAAGTGCACAGGGCTGTGCCTGAAGTGTGGGCTTGGGTGTACCAAGATGGCCGCCGGCAGGAAGTGCACTGGGCTGTGCTTGAAGCGTGGGCTTGGGTGTACCAAGATGGCCGCCAGCAGGAAGTGCACTGGGCTGTGCTTGAAGCGTGGGCTTGGGTGTACCAAGATGGCCGCCAGCAGGAAGTGCACTGGGCTGTGCTTGAAGCGTGGGCTTGGGTGTACCAAGATGGCCGCCACTGGGAGTGGTCACAGTGGGTTGTGCTCAGGTTGGGGTGGTGAGAAGGGGGTGGGCGTTAGGCGGATAGCAGGGTTGCCCCTCCCCTCCTTCGTTCCAGTTTTTTGTATATGGGGGCGGTACAGCCACATGATTATTAACTCTGTGATTCACATACATAGTACAATTTGCATCTTTCTTGATTTCTTCTTCTATCCAACCCTCTTTGCAATGCCCTAGCCGTCCTGAACCATGCTTCTGCCATATCCAATAAGCCGTTATCACACAGACTCCCCTTTGTCTTCTTATCAGCACATGCCATTCCTCTGCTTCTTGCAACATCTTCTCTCCTCTTCTAATATCACATTCTAGCATTCCCCTCTCTCTCTCTCTCTCTCTCTTTTTTTTTTTTTTTTTCTTTCTTCGGACGGCTCAAGAGGAGAATACAGGCAACTAATTGGTTAATACTCCTCTGACTGCTGTCTTATCAAAGAATTCCTAGGGTGGGGGCTCGCATCCCTGCGAGAGATCGGTCTCCTCGCACACTCCTGACTGTTCGAGGGTCAAAACTAGCACGTCAGAGGTGGTGTGGAGCAGTGGCTTATGGCCCAACTGATCCTTCAGGTAGCCACTTTCTCTCACCATCACCCTCTTCGTGTATATCAAACAGTAATGGACAAATACACACACAGGACATGACACCTGACACTCTTTGAACTGCAAAGATAGCTCTCGGGAAAAGCTCACCTGAGTCACAAGACTGCCAAATTCCAGCTAGCCTACTTTCAAACTGCCCTCATTCACAGTTTGAGCTAAACCCTCAGGACAGCTTTCCCGAGCAGAACATTCATAGACGTTTCGCAAGACTGCCACATCCGCAAGTCTTCTTTCAAACTGCCCTAATTCACAGTTTGAGATTAACCCTCAGAGGTCCTACACAGCCAACCTCGAGTAACCCCGTCTATAAATGCCTGCAGAATTCCACCCCACCACCAGAGATAGAATCTAGGGGTGTGGATGGACACACGCCTGCAGCTGCACTTTCAGTCTGCTAAATTTGCAGCCCTTCAGAATGACAGACACTGAACAGATAATAGTCAGCAGAAAACCATTAGCAGGTTCGTTAAAACGGCTTCAGGCGAGAAATAAGTTACCTGCCTCTTTGAACAATCGAAAGGAGCCAACAAGACCAAATCAACCAGGCAAACCAGAGAAGTCGTACAAATGGTAAGGATAAATATGCTTACCGTACTGTTAGGGCTGCACGCTTAACCCCCTTCTCTGATCTGGCCAGCCGTTCAGTCCTGGAATGCGGTCTCCCTTCGATTGTGGCCTGAAAGCCCCCACACACGGGCGCCAGTTGAAATGGATAAGAACTACAAATTAGTTCTTGGTTATCTGCTGCTATTCCTAATTAAAAAGTATAAATGTGCATGCACACTAGAAGTAAACACTCTCTGAGATATGTTCAGCTCGGCTACTTCTAAATACTGATTTATTGGTGGGCGGTGTTAATATTTTATACAGAAAGATACGTCATTACTATGTCAGTCTAATTGGTACATCTTATTGGTTACAATACAAGAGAAATGAAGAAACTTGATGCTTGAAGTTTGGTTGAAGCTGGTTCCCTTATCTCGAATGCATTCCTCTAACGCGTGGGATGTGGGGGGTACCCGCCATCTTGGCTCCGAACAGAAAGTCAATCTGTATATTACATAATAAGTAAGGAACATGTATATACATAAGCAAATAGACATTTTCTGATTATCATTATGTACATTGGATTCCTTAACAGGACTAGGGGGAGAAAACCACAGGGGGGGGGGGAGAAGAGGGCCGCTCGGGACTAGGGGGAGAAAACCACAGGGGGGAGGGGAGAAGAGGGCCGCTCGAGACTAGGGGGCGAAAACCACGGGGGGGGGGGGGGGAAGGCTGCTGGGGGGAGAATCTGTGTATTTATTTGCTGTTGTCACATAACTGGTTGGGCTCAGGGTGTGGGAAGTGGGTCCTTCTGAGACCCGATTGGCCAGGAGTCCTCAGACTCCCTGGCCAATCAGGTCTCAGGACTCTCTTCCTGATTGGCCAAGAGGAGAATCAGGAAGACAATAGCAAATATTTATTCGCTGTTGTCACACAAATGGGAGGGGCTCCGGGCACATTGCTCTGCCCCCCAAGCCCACCCTTTTTTTTTAAGCCAATTAGAGCCTCAGGCTCTAATCACTTGCCTCAAAGAAACAAAAAAAAACCCTCATTGAAATCCATGAGTCCGTGCCATGCATGTAGATCAAGGGGGCCGGATGCATGGATAGGATGGGCGGCGCCTGTGTGTCCCTAATGGACGGGGGTCAGTGCCTCTAATGGATGGGAGGGCAGTGGCCGTGTGCCCCTAATGGATGGGACAGCAGTGCCTGTGTGCCCCTAATGGGTGGGACAGCAGTGCCTGTGTGCCCCTAATGGATGGGGGGCAGCATCCGTGTGCCCCTAATAAATGGGGAGGCAGTGCCCGTGTGCCCTTAATGGATGGGAGGGCAGTGCCAGTGTGCCCCTAATGGATGGGGGGGGGGCGCTCTAATACAGGAGGTGTGTTGCTGGCCAGATCACCAGCTGAGAAGAGAAGGGATACAAACCTTAATACAGAGGTCCACAACTTGTTCTAATGACGTCTTTCTGCAAAGTCATTCTAGCAACCTCTTATTAGATAAAGAACCCAACATTAGCATATAAGCACTTAATAATGTCCTTCAATCATTAGTAAAGTGCATAGGATTTTTTCAGCATCCTCCTGTTCTTAAAGTGTTTGGTAATTAAAAACAAAACAAAAAAAAAACAGCTATTGTGCAAAGCCTGACTACTCTCCACCTAAAAAGGAGAGATGGCGGGTGGGAGAAGCGCGGACATACGCACGTCAGCTCTCCTCTCCTTCTTGTTGATGTCCCCTGGAAAGTGACCTGTATGACATCACTTCCGGGTCACCCTGTCTCTTTCCCCGGCACCAGCATTGGAGCCCAGAGAACTCTTAGACCCCAGCCCCCCCCCCCCCGCCTGGGATGTCCCATTAAAGAGAACCTGCCACCTGATAATCATCACATAGGGGACTTTTTGATGAAAAAAAATTAAGAAAAATACAATTTTATTTAATGCAATAAAATAGTTATAACTGTAAACTATAAATCCCCCTGCCCCCCAAAAAAAAAATATTGAGACCCCCCCACTTATACGCATGTACGAATATAAACGCGTCAGGGGCGCCTACGTGTGAAAACGCTGATTGCGAGACACATGCTAGAGTGAGAGTGATAATTCTATCCCCAGACCTCCTCCGTAACACTAAACTGATGACCTATAGGGGGCTTCTGAAGCGTCGCCTATAGAAAATGATCAGGTACAGAAATTTGTCGCCATTTCACGGGTGGGAGTGTCATGGTCTTTGGCTGCATGAGTGCTGCCGGCACTGGGGGGCTACAGATCATTGAGGGGACCATGAATGCCAACATGTACTGTGACATACTGAAGCAGAGCATGATCCCCTCCCTTCAGAGACTGGACCGCAGGGCAGTATTCCAACATGATAACCACCCCAAACACACCTCCAACACCACCACTGCCTTGCTAAAGAAGCTGAGGGTAAAGGTGATGGACTGGCCAAGCATGTCTCCAGACCTAAACCCTAATGATCATCTGTGGGGGATCCTCAGACGGAAGGTGGAGGAGGGGAAGGTCTCCAACATCCACCAGCTCCGTGATGTCATCATGGGGGAGGGGAAGAGGACTCCAGTGGTGACCTGTGAAGCTCTGCTGACCTCCATGCCCAAGAGGGTGAAGGCAGTGCTGGAAAATAATGGCGGCCACACAAAATATTGACACTTTGGGCCCAATTTGGAGATTTTCACTTAGGGGTGTCCTGACTTTTGTTGCCAGCGGTTTAGACATTAATGGCTGTGTGTTGAGTTATTTTGAGGGGACAGGAAATTTACACTGTTATACAAGCTGTACACTCACTACTTTACATTGTAGACAAGTGTCATTTCTTCAGTGTTGTCACATGAAAAGAGAGAATAAGATACTTACAATAATGTCACTGAGGGGTGTACTTACTTTTGTCAGATGGTTTTATTTTATTAGATTTCAATATTTGCAAAGCCTCCAGCTTAGGATCATCAATCTACTTTACTTTCTATATCACCAATAATATAAATAAGAGATCCCAATCACTACAAATATTATCGGAAACAACTGGAAGTTCTACAGAAACCTGAAGTGTTATTTTCTGCTGTGCGCCGTGTAGCCAGCAGGTGGCGGCATTTCTCCCTGTATTACAGTGAGCTCTCCTATTGGACGGCATTCCTATAGTGTGACCTATAAGGAGGAGAGCTGCAGTTTGGTAATCTTTGCATGCTGTACTCCTCTAAGTCGTACTCCAGGATTCTTTAAACCCAACAAATGTAATGATGCAGAATACTCGTTTCTAGTCGGGGGAAATGTTGTCATTTTTCACACACTTTAAAATCAGCAATTTATTTTTATTTTTTTGGGGCAAGAAAATGACTTGAAAACCCCCAAAACATTCTCTATATTTTCTGGAGGCGGAGGCCCGAGATCATTGGTTCTCCACCCTCTAGTGCCGTGACCCCTCGATAAAATCCCCCAAGTTGTGGGGACCCCCAACAGTAGAATGATTTCCGTAGCGTGGATTGTCAGCACCCGAGGCAAGACAAGTGATTGGTGCCCCTAATGGACATTTAGCCCCTCCCCTCGTACAGTATTAGAACCCCTTATGGTACATCTTAGGGTGTATCTCTCTCTCTCTTTGTTCTCCTTTCTTTCCCTTTTATCTCTCTCTAGACGTCTTTCTTTCTCTCCCTTTTTCTTTGTTCCTCCCCCTCTTTCCCTCTCCCTTCCATGTATTTTCTATTTCTATTCCTTCTCTTACTCCTTGGTGGGGGGTGGGGAACAGGGGTGGGGTGGGATGAGTGGATGAGTGGCTGTGCTGGTGGGGGTGGGATGAGTGGCAATGCTGGAGGGGGGTGAGATGAGTGGCAGTACTTGCAGGGGGTGGGATGAGTGGCAGTGCTGGCAGGGGGTGGGATGAGTGGCAGTGCTGGCGGGGGTGGGATGAGTGGCAGTGCTGGCAGGGGGTGGGATGAGTGGCAGTGCTGGCGGGTTGTGGGATGAGTGGCAGTGGTGGTGTGGAGGGTGGGAGGAGTGTCAGTGCTGGCAGGGGGTGGGATGAGTGGCAGTGCTGGTGGTGGGTGGGATGAGTGGCAGTGCTGGCGGGGGTGGGATGAGTGGCAGTGCTGGCAGGGGGGGTGGGATGAGTGTCAGTGCTGGCAGGGGGTGGGATGAGTGGCAGTGCTGGCGGGGGGTGGGATGAGTGGCAGTGGTGGTGTGGAGGGTGGGAGGAGTGTCAGTGCTGGCAGGGGGTGGGATGAGTGGCAGTGGTGGTGTGGAGGGTGGGATGAGTGGCAGTGGTGGTGTGGAGGGTGGGATGAGTGGCAGTGCTGGCGGGGGGTGGGATGAGTGGCAGTGCTGGCAGGGGGTGGGATGAGTGGCAGTGCTGGCAGGGGGTGGGATGAGTGGCAGTGCTGGCGGGGGGTGGGATGAGTGGCAGTGGTGGTGTGGAGGGTGGGAGGAGTGTCAGTGCTGGCAGGGGGTGGGATGAGTGGCAGTGGTGGTGTGGAGGGTGGGAGGAGTGTCAGTGCTGGCAGGGGGTGGGATGAGTGGCAGTGGTGGTGTGGAGGGTGGGAGGAGTGTCAGTGCTGGCGGGAATGGGAGGAGTGTCAGTGCTGGCGGGAATGGGAGGAGTGTCAGTGCTGGTGGGAATGGGAGGAGTGTCAGTGCTGGCGGGGGTGGGAAGAGTGGCAGTGCTGGTGAGGGTGGGGAGGGATGAGTAGCAGTGGTGGTGGGGGGTGGGATGAGTGGCAGTGCTGGCGGGGGTGGGGAGGGATGAGTGGCAGTGCTGGTGGGGGATGGGATGAGTGGTCATGGATCTGCTGATGGGTGTTACATAGGTTGAATAAAGACACCAGTCCATCCAGTTCAACCTGAGTGAGTGTCTACAATTGTCCCTATCCCTGTACATTGCACACTCACATCGGTCCCCACCCTCAAGGAGCCCACAATCCAAGGTCCCCATTCATATACTAGGGGCCAATTTTTGGACAGAAGCCAATTAACCTCCCAGCATGTCTTTGGAGTGTGGGAGGAAACCGGAGTACCCGGAGGAAACCCACGCAGGCACAGGGAGAACATGCAAACTCCATGCAGGTAGTGTCGTGGTTGGGATTTGAACCAGCGACCTTTTTTTACTGCTAGGTGAGAGTGCCGCCCACTACACCACTGTGCCGCCCACTACACCACTGTGCCGCCCACTACACCACTGTGCCGCCCCACTACACCACTGTGCCGCCCACAGTACCCCTATTCTTGACCTATGGGTAAGAGACATGTCATGTTTACAGGATTTTCCTAACCAGCGCTTATAGGATGTCACCTTTTCTTCAACTGAGGTCGGCTGGAACCTTTTTTTGAGAAGTTCAAGTTGGTGGAGGAGAGCGAAGTGGGAAGGAAGTTTGCGGTGTAAGAGGAAAAGGTAATTACAGTCCATCTGTAGAATCCTTTTGCGGATGTCAATTTGGTGAGAGCTTTTCCTAAGCAACTGCTGTGATGACTTAAAGCGGTTGTATAGTCTATTTTTTGACTTTTACCTACAGGAAAGCCGATAATAAGGCCTATAATAAGGCTTACCTGTAGGTAAAAAAAACCTGTACGGTTTAGGAGATATTCCCCTCGCAATGCGCCGCTGACTGCAGCGGCGCATGCGCACAAGGGGATTCTCGGCTGAAAGCCCGGCAGACGCCGGACCCTGCCACGATGAAATCTCCCGCGCGCATGCCACACTCACAGCGCCGGAGCGGCGATACCCGGAAGAAACACAGAGGGAATATGTCAGCTCCCTCGGCGTGGATCGGGCCAGATGCCGGGGCCTCGTTCTAAGGTAAGTATTTCATAATGAGCTAGTATGCGGTGCATACTAGCTCATTATGCCTTTTCCTTTGCAGGTGGCAAAAAAAAAACACATTAGCAGGTATACAACCGCTCTAAGAGGTGGAGAAAAAATGTTTAATAACTTTAAAATTTGGTTCGGGAAGTACCGTTTTTTTTAAGAATGACTCTAGTTGTGTGGGAGGAGTCAGAAGACCCCCTTCCACTGTATTTACTATTGGAAAAGAATGTTCCTCTTCCCCCCATCTACACGTTCCAGGTGGATGGAGGAATCCTCCCACTGTGGACCAGCGGTAGAACTATCAGGGTTGCTGTTCTGTCCCCGGCTATTGACGGTGCTGGTCTCTGTCTCCATGGCAGTGACGGCAGCACATTAGGACCCGGTGCTGGTTACTTTATGGGACCATTGGGCTCATGCACAGCAGGGCCAGCACAATTGGTTGTCAGAAGTGGGCTCGGGCGTGTTTGAAATCCCACGTGACCGATCCCGCCAGGAAGCCGACACTGTCCCGCCAGGAAACCGACACTGTCCCGCCAGGAAACCGACACTGTCCCGCCAGGAAACCGACACTGTCCCTCCAGGAAACTGACACGCCACACTGGGCTCGGGTGTGTTTGAAATTCCACGTGACCGATCCCGCCAGGAAGCCGACACTGTCCCGCCAGGAAACCGACACTGTCCCGCCAGGAAACCGACACGCCACACTGGGCTCGGGCGTGTTTGAAATTCCACGTGGCCGATCCCGACAGGAAGCCGACACTGTCCCACCAGGAAACTGACACTGTCCCGCTAGGAAACCAACACTGTCCCGCCAGGAAACCGACAGGCCACACTGGGCTCGGGCGTGTTTGAAATTCCACGTGACCGATCCCGCCAGGAAGCCGACACTGTCCCACCAGGAAACCGACACTGTCCCGCCAGGAAACCGACACTGTCCTGCCAGGAAACCGACACTGTCCCTCCAGGAAACCGACACGCCACACTGGGCTCGGGTGTGTTTGAAATCCCACGTGACCGATCCCGCCAGGAAGCCGACACTGTCCCGCCAGGAAACCGACACTGTCCCGCCAGGAAACCGACACTGTCCCGCCAGGAAACCGACACGCCACACGGCTAATCACAGGCAGTGAGACATTTCCCGGTTCGCAGCTTCACAGATCAGGAAATGTCTCCCTGCCTGTGATTAGCCGCGTGGAGTGTCGGCTTCCTGGCGGGATCAGCCAAGTGGGATTTCAAGCACGCCCAAGCCCATCTCTAATGGTTATAGACAGTTGAGCTCCCTGCAGGCTGCTTAGCAGCAGTGGCGCCTTCTCTGACATGCTGATCGGGAAGCAATCCTGGTGATGCTCCTAGTCAATAGACGTGTGCGATTCGTTTCGTACGAAACGAAAATTCGTACATTCGTACAGATCCGAATTACGAATTTTTATGCATATGAATTCCGAACTAATTACGAAATTTCGTTTACGAATTTCAGATCCAAATTTGTATTTAACGAAAAGTTAACGAACCTAAAAGTTAAAAACACCAGGAAGTCAGCACAGCACAGGGATGGTGGGAACCCCTATGGGGAATTTCTATACTTGCGCGAATTTCATACGAAATATGAAATTTCGTTATTGAATTTCGGATCCAAATTAACAGAAACATGGCTGATGTTTTTTTCACCAATCAGAGAAAGTCAGCACAGCACAGGGATGGGGGGAGCCCCTCATAATGATAAATTCATCATAACGAACTTTCGTTATTTAACGAAAAGTTTACGAATTGTCAGGGCTGGCTTAGCCCTTCCTTCTCTGGGCTGGCTGCTCAGCTGTCGGCTAATTGCCAGCTCTCTTCTCTCTCCACAGTTACCAGCTGTCCCTGATCCTACTCCTCTGACCTGCCTACTTAAAGTTGTCCAGCTCACTTCATCTCTGCCTTCGCCTTGGTCACATCACAAGAAACCATCTCCTGCGGTTCTGTTTAAAGACTGGATTGCTGACATCCCTTCTGGCTCCTTATCCTGCTTCCTGTTGCTCCACTTGGATCCCTGACTTCTGGCCTGGCTGATTACCCGATCTGGTTATTGAACTCTGGCCTGGCTGACTACCCAATCCGGTTACTGGACTCTGGCTATGCTTTGACTACGCTTTTTCTATTTACCTTTTTATTTAATAAACAAGTGTGATTTAATTGTACTTCTGTCTCGGTCTAATTCATGGTTTCTGACACAAATCTAACGTAAATTCGTATTTCGTACGAATCCAAATTGAATTTCGCACACGAATTACGAAATACGATTTTTTTTTTTATACGTAACGACGCGAAACAATATTTTTTTTGACGGCGCCCATGTCTACTAGTCAAATCTAATGTTAAATGCGATACAGGCATGGAGCCCACATGGCAGCTGAACATACGCTTGCTGGGGGGGGGGGGGGGGGGGCTCAGCTCTCTACAACCAATAGTGCCGGCCTTTCCCTACATGCACCCACAATGTCACCAGCACTAAGTCCTAATAGACTGCCGCCGCTGCCAAGGAGACAGACGCCAGACCAGCGCTGTCAGTAGCAGGGGCAGGACAGCAAGAGGAGGCTGGGGAACCCCCCACAGTGGCAAAACACCGGGGGGCCCGGGTCGCAAGTGCAACCTTTGCAACCCTGGTAGTTCTCCCACTGCTTTGGACCCTTATATTGTCCTGGTGACATACCTCTTGTTTTCTGCCACCCTGGGGGGCCCCAATACAGTAGGAAGGGGGCTCACTGCAAAACATGTGAAAGGGTCTCACGTTGCAGGATCATAATAAAGTGCCCCACAACAGAAGTAAGGGGCCCCAGGATATATATATATATATATATATATATATATATATATAAATGCATCTTATAGTTGCCCCCCCTACTTTTGTCCCTGTCCCCCCATGTGCTCCCCCCCTAAATATGAAAGCTGGAAACGCCACTGCGAGGGGGTCACAATGTGAGATCCCTCAGCCAACTTGAGTCAAAATGGATCTTTTATAT
This sequence comes from Lithobates pipiens, assembly GCF_037356315.1. Lineage (NCBI taxonomy): Eukaryota > Metazoa > Chordata > Amphibia > Anura > Ranidae > Lithobates > Lithobates pipiens. The sequence goes on along the minus strand of NW_027507871.1, from coordinate 4,742,632 downwards.
GGATACCTCTACACCCAATGGGCTTAACATGGAGTTCAATCCAAACTGTTTTCTCAGTGATCTTTAACTTTTGCAGTCAAGAGATTTTTTTGCCTTCTATCACCTTACTTCTATATGGATTTTTTTTTTTTATAGGGATTTTTTATAAGGATTTTTTTATATACAGTATGTATTTTATATTTTATATGTAATTTTACCACATATGTTCTATTAATATGATATCAATGTGTTTATCCCAATTTATATATATATATATATATATATATATATATATATATATATATATATGTATATATAATATAAATGCATTTTATAGTTGCCCCCCACCTACTTTTGTCCCTGTCCCCCTAAATATGAAATCTGGAGACGCCACTGGGAGGGGGTCACAATGTGAGATCCCTCAGCCAACTTGAGTCAAAATGGATCTTTTATATGGATACCTCTACACCCAATGGGCTTAACATGGAGTTCAATCCAAACTGTTTTCTCAGTGATTTTTAACTTTTGCAGTCAAGAGATTTTTTTGTCTTCTCTTAGAGATTTTTAACCTTTGTAGTCAAGAACCTTTTTTTGCCTTCTATCACCTCACTTCTATATGGATTTTTTTTTTATAGGGATTGTTTATAAGGATTTTTATATACAGTGTGTATTTTTATATTTTATATATTTTATATGTAATTTTACCACATAGGTTCTATTAATATGATATCAATGCGTTTATCCCAATTTATATATATATATATATATATATATATATATATATATATATATATATATATATATATATATATATTTATATTTATTTATTTATTTTTTTTATATATTTTTTATTCATTATACCTGTTATCCTCATATCTCTCGTTTCAAGTGACATTATTGTTATATTAATTAGTATGCTATTTGCATTTTAGCTATCTCTCTTATCCTTGTGTCCCTTTTGATATTCCTGTGGCTACCTTTTATATTAACATATATTAAGCGGCTCGTCCTTTTTACATTTACACACCTTTTTTTTCCCCCCCCCGTTGTTTGTGTATACTCCAATTTTAATATTTTAAAATGTTTTTCTATCTTCTTTCTTGCCCCTTAGTATCATTCACTTGTTTAGAACAATGTCTCTTCCTGCACTTTATTTTCTGTGATTTCGCCCTTGCGAGTAGCCATGCTCGTGCGATCGCAGCATTAATATGTGCCGCGAAAACCAAGGGAAAATTGCTGCCATAATGGGATCCTATGGGAGATCTAATTAAAATGGCCGACGCCATTCATGGCGGGCTACGGGGGAAACTGGCCGCCGTCTATTTAATTGACTACGCTATTTAAGGAAAGAACTTCTACCTATTGTTATCCCCCTGATGAAGTCACGTGATGTGACGACACGCGTCGCGATTGGAGCGATAGGTACTATCAACATCTGACAGAAGGATATGAGCGTGGCGCTTGTGGTCTGTTGCATTTTTTTTTTTTTTTTACAAAAACGTGAGTTTGTCTACTTTGTTGCTACATAATAAATTGTCTTTTAAAACGGGATTACGCTGCGGGCATCTCTCTTTCCAAATTCAAAACCCGATATACCGAGACATGCGGTATTAAGGGCAGCAGCACCTATACTGCACGTCATGCGGTCCCGCCATTGGGCCAGTGGGACGTCCATCATAGGCGCTGCAGGCTCCAGAAGGCGGGACCAGCTGTGTGACTCGGCCGCACTCAGTGGTGCTCGGCGGCACTTGGAATCACATCGGCGGCGGTGCTCTGGGCTAATAATAGAACAGTGCCCACCTGAGACCCGGGGCTTTTTGGGGACCCACTCGGGACTTCGGCCACTGTCAGCCCCCCCGCTGACGCCACTGGGGTTAGGAGAATTATCTCCCAGTAATTCCGGCCCAATAGAACGGAAGGGTGGCGGCGATCTTTTTTTAGGGGGCTTGGGCTGCTACCTTTGGGTACAGCCTTGGAGGTCATTACAGCTTTTATTTGTAGCCTTAGTGTGACCCTAATAAATAGGCATCGGCATGGGCAGAGTGTGCCGGTTGTGCCCCCTGTGGTGCAGATCAGATTGCCCCTACTGCCCAGGCCCTGCCCCCCTCCCCCCCTCCACAGAGCTGCTGGCTTTCCTCCTCTGCTCTCCCCTCCTGTCGGCTGCTGCCGCAGTCACACAGGGGAATGTTTCAGGATAGAGAGCAGGGGAAGGGGCCAGTAAATATGTAATTTACAGGCCCCTTCCTTTTCTGAATGATCACAGCAAGTGATTGGTACCAAGCACTCACAGTGTTCATTCATAACGGAAAGCATAGTAAACTGTGTTTTCTATGCTTCAGTTTGTGAATGAACAGGAAGCAGTCCAGCACAAAGCACTTCCCATTCATTCCCTTTCCTTTGCAGCTGAGGCTACACGTGTGTTTGAGCTTTGGGGTGCATACCCAAATGCCATAATCTGTGTAAATAGGAGTTGTATCGTGGTGTGTTTACATGTATTTAAGCCCCCACTCCAGGCTATTATTCCCTTAATTGGGTTTCCAATAGTGTTAAAAAAGCAGCTCTGGCTTTAACACTTACCCTTAATTCAGAGTCGCCCCCCCCCCTCATTACTCTTTTTTTTTCACCACAAGATGTCCTCAGTCTTCCCGATTCAATGACACCCAGAGATCCTATGGGTGCAGAATCTCATGGGCCCGCCCCTGAGGAACCTTCCTAGAGGTCATCTTTAAATCATCTTGTAATGGTGAAGAGAGCAGTGGCAGCTGGTGTTCAATATTTTGGGTGACGAGGGGGGGGGCGGCCCCCTCACACCCCCCCTCCGTGTGGCTCTCGATCCACTCGCACTACCGCCAAACCCCCCGTGCACACAATCTGTAGCCTTACCTTATACTGTGGTAGAGGTGCGGGGAGGAGGACAAGGTGGTGGTGGTGCACTGCTGAACCCGGGCTCCTGGAAGAGGCTGTTGCTTCTCCTCTTCCCAGGCCAATTTGGGACCCGCTTCCTGATTGGCTGGGAGGAGAAGCAGGAAGACACTATAACATTTTTCTAATGTTACACAAATGGGTGGGCTCATGGTGCAGTGCTCTGCCAACCCCCCCCCCCCCCCCCCCCCCGAGCCCATCCTTTTTGAAGCCAATTACAGCCTCCGGCTCTAGTCACTTGCTTAACCGCTTCAACCCTGCACCATTTGGCTAGCCAAACACCAGATCACTTTCGACGAATTCGGCACTGCATCTCTTTAACTGACAATTGCGCGGTCGTGCGACGTGGCTCCCAAACAAAATTGACGTCCTTTTTTTCCTCCACAAATAGAGCTTTCTTTTGGTGGTATTTGATCACCTCTGCGGTTTTTATTTTTTGCGCTATAAGCAAAAATAGAGCGACAATTTCGAAAAAAAAACGCATTATTTTTAACTTTTTGTTATAATAAATATCCCCAAAAAATATATAAAAAACATTTTTTTTCCTCAGTTTAGGCCGATACGTATTCTTCTACATATTTTGGGTAAAAAAAAAAAAAAATCACAATTAGCGATTATTGATTTGCGCAAAAGTTATAGTGTCTACAAAATAAGGGGATAGTTTTATAGCATTTTTATTAATAATTATTTTTTTACTAGTAATGGCGGCCATAGGCTTTTTCAATCGGAATTATTATTATTATTCAGGATTTATATAGCGCCAACAGTTTGCGCAGCGCTTTACAATATGAGGGCAGACAGTACACTTACAATACAAATCAATACAGGAGGAATCAGAGGGCCCTGCTCGTTAGAGCTTACAATCTAGAATACAGGAGGGAATGGCGGCGATCGGCGATTTTTATCGTGACTGCGACATTATGGCGGACGCGTCGGACACTTCTGACAAATTTTTGGGACCATTGCCATTAATACAGCAATCAGTGCGATTAAAATAGCATTGAGTACTGTAAAAATGTCACTGGCAGTGAAGCAGATAACACTAGGGGGCAGTGAAGGGGTTATTGTGTGTCCTAGTATGTGTTCTAACTGAAGGGGGGGAGGGGACTGTGCAGGGAAACTAACAGATCGCTGTTCATACTCTGTATGAACAGACGATCTGTCAGTTAAGTCCTCAGAGAACCGGAAGCTCCCGGTTCTCCGTGTCCCCCGAGCGATCGCGGGAGGCCGGAGGTGATCAAGACCGCTGGGCACTCGCATCGGCTCAGGGAGCGTGCGGGGGGGGGGAGGGGGGGCACGCGCCTCCGGAAGCGCACAAGCACCCTCTAGTGGCCGTTTATGTTACCAACGTAACATGACGGTGATTCGTACAGCCAAGCCATGTTGCCGCAGTGCAACTGCGGCGACTGGTTGGCTAGCGGTTACAAAAAAAAAGACAAAGAATTACCGCTCTAAGGTAATGACTTCTCCCAAAACAGCTGTCTCCACAATCCCACAGGGTGCTGGCTCTGTTTGCAACAGGAACTGAAGTAGAAAAAATGTAGCTGGATAGCCGCACTCCGAATTATTCAACTTTATTTAAAAAATGCAATTAAAATCATAGCATCTAGGCTGGTAAACATACTAACTGCACAGCCGCTGACATGTTTCACACCGAACACGGTGCTTAGCCATAGCTGTGACTGTTTGAAATAAAGTTGAATAATTCAGAGTGCGGCTATCCAGCTACATTTTTTCTACTACAAAAAAAAAGACACTTTGAAATCCAAGTGTCCGCCGCCCCGCAAGGGGATTAGGGGGCCGAGCGCATGGATTAGGGGGGTGGCGCCCCTGCTCCCCTAATGGACGGGGCCGCCACTGGAAGAGAGGTACACTGACATTAGTGCCACTCTCTGCACCACCGAGGAATGCCCACTGATGCAAGAAGATCTGAAGAGGAGAAGAACTCCGCGGGTCCATTAAAATAGATGGCTGGATCACAGAAACACAAGTATCAGAAACCATGGAATTCTTTATTCTGGGGGATTCACTCACTTTTGTGTAATAAACAAAACAGTAATAATTAAATTAACAACATACAAGGCATAGGCGGAGATTTACAAATACTGCAGCCCTCGGAATCTGGTGCAGCTGTGCATGGTCAGCCAAACGGCTTCCAACTTCACCTTGTTCAGTTAAGCTTTGGCATTAAAATCCAGAGCTGCACCAGATTTAGCATTCTCCGGTTTTAGTAAATTCTCCCATAATACATGCAACAACACCTATTAAAAAGCGTGTTCCCTCTGTGAAGGTTCTCATTTATGCAGGTCATGGATGGTATAGCTAGCTGTGATTAGGCCTCGGTCACATATGCCACCTGTGGCTTCCCAGGCTGGGAATATTACTCCAGAGCAGCCTTTCTTAACCAGGGTTCTGTGCAACTCTAAGGTTCCTTCAGAGGTTGCTAGGGGTTCCCTGAGCCTGGAAAAATATTTCAAGGGTTCCTCCGTGTTAAAAAAAAAAAAGGTTGAAAAATAACGTTCTTGAGTAGGGGTCTCAACTTTCGAAATGAAGGGCCAGTTTACTGCCCTTCAAACTTTAGGAGGGCCAGAAAATGCCATAGGTTTGGGCAAAAATCACATTGATGGTGCCAATGGGAGGAATAGTACCTCATCACTGGTGTCAATGGGAGGACTAGTGCCCCATCACTGGTGTCAATGGGAGGACTAGTGCCCCATCATTGGTGTCAATGGAAAGATTAGTCCCCCATTATTGATGTTGGTGGGAGGAATAGTGCCCCATCATTGGTGTCAATGGGTAGAACAGTGCCCCATCATTGGTGTCAGTAGTAGGAATAGTGCCCCATCATTGGTATCAGTGGGAGGTATAGTGCCCCATCATTGGTGTCAGTAGTAGGAATAGTGCCCCATCATTGGTATCAGTGGGAGGAATAGTGCCCCATCATTGGTGTCAGTAGTAGGAATAGTGCCCCATCATTGGTATCAGTGGGAGGTATAGTGCCCCATCATTGATGTCGGTGGGAGGAATAGTGCCCCATCATTGGTATCAGTGGGAGGAGTAGTGCCCCATCATTGGTATCAGTGGAAGGAATAGTGCCCCATCATTGGTATCAGTGGGAGAAATAGTGCCCCATCATTGGTATCGGTGGGAGGAATAGTGCCCCACCATTGGTATCGTGGGAGGAGTAGTGCCCCATCATTGGTATCAGTGGGAGGAATAGTGCCCCATCATTGGTGTCAGTGGGAGGAATAGTGCCCCATCATTGATGTCGGTGGGAGGAATAGTGCCCCATCATTGGTATCAGTGGGAGAAATAGTGCCCCACCATTGGTATCAGTGGGAGGAGTAGTGCCCCATCATTGGTATCAGTGAGAGGAATAGTGCTCCATCATTGGTATCAGTGGGAGAAATAGTGCCCCATCATTGGTATCGGTGGGAGGAATAGTGCCCCACCATTGGTATCGTGGGAGGAGTAGTGCCCCATCATTGGTATCGTGGGAGGAATAGTGCCCCATCATTGGTGTCAGTGGGAGGAATAGTGCCCCATCATTGGTATCGGTGGGAGGAATAGTGCCCCACCATTGGTATCGTGGGAGGAGTAGTGCCCCATCATTGGTATCAGTGGGAGGAATAGTGCCCCATCATTGGTGTCAGTGGGAGGAATAGTGCCCCATCATTGATGTCGGTGGGAGGAATAGTGCCCCATCATTGGTATCAGTGGGAGAAATAGTGCCCCACCATTGGTATCAGTGGGAGGAGTAGTGCCCCATCATTGGTATCAGTGAGAGGAATAGTGCTCCATCATTGGTATCAGTGGGAGAAATAGTGCCCCATCATTGGTATCGGTGGGAGGAATAGTGCCCCACCATTGGTATCGTGGGAGGAGTAGTGCCCCATCATTGGTATCAGTGGGAGGAATAGTGCCCGATCATTGGTGTCAGTGGAAGGAATAGTGCCCCATCATTGGTATCAGTGGGAGGAATAGTGCCCCATCATTGGTATCGGTGGGAGGAATAGTGCCCCATCATTGGTATCGGTGGGAGAAATAGTGCCCATCATTGGCATCAGTGGGAGGAATAGTGTCCCATCATTGGTATCGTGGGAGGAATAGTGCCCCACCATTGGTATTAGTGGGAGAAATAGTGCCCCACCATTGGTATCGTGGGAGGAGTAGTGCCCCATGATCGGTATCAGTGGGAGGAATAGTGCCCCATCATTGGTATCAGTGGGAGGAATAGTGCCCCTTCATTGGTGTCAGTGGGAGGAATAGTGCTCTATCATTGGTGTCAATGGGAGAATTAGTTCCCCATTTCTGATATCAGTGGGAGAAATAGTGCCTCGTCTTTGTAGTCAGTGGAAGATTACTGCCTCAGGGGATGGATAAAGGCAAGCGAATGGCCACATGTGGCCCATGGACCCCAGTTTGGAGACCCCTGCTCAAGAAGATATGTGCACTTGCAAACATCCATGTGCATGAGCCATAAGAAAGAGTTGCCAATCCACGGCTCTCTGTAAAGGCACTAATGTATATAACTGTATGTAGGCACTACACAAACTGGTACCTGGAAAAAATTTATGGGGCAGGTAAGCATTCAACAATTGTAAAAAATACCCCAAATTGTATGTGAATCTGTGCTTCATTCATGCAAGGCAAAGCAACATGTTCACTTTACTGACCACTCCCACAGATCCTTTCAGTTGCTGGGAGTAAAAAAGAAAGCCTTGTATAATCTGTGAGCTGCTGGAGTCATAATATACACTGGGAAATGGACTTCCGGTTGGATTGGCCCAGTCCTTCTGGTTGGATTGGCCCAGTCCTTCTGGTTGGATTGGCCCAGTCCTTCTGGTTGGATTGGCCCAGTGCTTCTGGTTGGATTGGCCTAGTGCTTCTGGTTGGATTGGCCAAGTCCTTCTGGTTGGATTGGCCCAGTCCTTCTGGTTGGATTGGCCCAGTCCTTCTGGTTGGATTGGCCCAGTCCTGGTTGGATTGTCCCAGTGCTTCTGGTTGGATTGGCCTAGTGCTTCTGGTTGGATTGGCCTAGTTCTTCTGGTTGGATTGGCCCAGTGCTTCTGGTTGGATTGGCCCAGTGCTTCTGGTTGGATTGACCCAGTCCTTCTGGTTGGATTGACCCAGTCCTTCTGGTTGGATTGGCCCAGTCCTTCTGGTTGGATTGACCCAGTCCTTCTGGTTGGATTGGCCTAGTGCTTCTGGTTGGATTGGCCTAGTGCTTCTGGTTGGATTGGCCCAGTCCTTCTGGTTGGATTGACCCAGTCCTTCTGGTTGGATTGGCCCAGTCCTTCTGGTTGGATTGACCCAGTCCTTCTGGTTGGATTGGCCTAGTGCTTCTGGTTGGATTGGCCTAGTGCTTCTGGTTGGATTGGCAAAGTGCTTCTGGTTGGATTGGCCTAGTGCTTCTGTTTGGATTGGCCTAGTGCTTCTGGTTGGATTGGCAAAGTGCTTCTGGTTGGATTGGCCTAGTGCTTCTGTTTGGATTGGCCTAGTGCTTCTGGTTGGATTGGCCTAGTGCTTCTGGTTGGATTGGCCCAGTGCTTCTGTTTGGATTGGCCCAGTGCTTCTGTTTGGATTGGCCTAGTGCTTCTGTTTGGATTGGCCTAGTGCTTCTGGTTGGATTGGCCCAGTCCTTCTGGTTGGATTGGCCCAGTCCTTCTGGTTGGATTGGCCTAGTGCTTCTGGTTGGATTGGCCTAGTGCTTCTGGTTGGATTGGCCTAGTGCTTCTGGTTGGATTGGCCCAGTACTTCTGGTTGGATTGGCCTAGTTCTTCAAGTTGATTGACCTAGTGCTTCTAGTTGGCTCAGTACTGTCACATGGAAACCAGTAACATTCTCATATTGCTAGACCGGTAATGAAAGCACTTGGTCCTAAAATGATCACCTCTTACCAACGTCCTCCATATTGGGTTCGATACCTTAATACAAAAATACAAAAATGAAAAAGATCTCCTACATTCTCCAGTGTAAAACCAATCATGTGTCTGACATCTAATCGCTACCGGTAGAAAATTCCTGTAAACTCCGTGCGGTCCTGTTCAGCACAGGGCAAATTTCAAGATAATTTTTTTTCCTTCTCCACCCCGTGAGGAACTGTCCGTGCAAACATATAGATGGCCTTGAGCATAACGGCCAATAAGATAAGTGAGGAAGCAAAGCAGACGATCTGGAATAGCAGCGCAGGTTCTGTGGAGAGGGAGAAAAATACGATATTAATCTATGAAACGGAAATATTTTTTGTTGGACTACAGAATACAGGCATTGTAAGAAGCGAAGGTCAACAACGTCAGTCTTTATGCTTCTTCAGTACAGGTTTCCTTTAAAGTAACCCTACTCATGCCACCCAACACAACTCCATTCATGAGGAATTGTCCCCTGAAGTCCACTAGAAAAACCAACACTTGAGTGCGTATCTCAAGTACCCCCTACCCTACTGCCCACATAGTGGTTCCCCCCAGGGCTGTCGATAGAGGGATAAAGTCAATACACCCCTACTGGACTTTGGCCTCATCAGGACAGCAGGGAAGCTGGGTTCAGCTTAGAAGAAGGATGAGCTTGCATATCGTGATATGGGGGTTAGCTAGCTCAAAGGTAGATGTTTTTTTAGTGAAGTTCATGTCGGTCCAAATTGTGTTTGAAGGGCATGGCAGCCCACTTTTGTTAAACTGAATTAAAGGTTGCCTAAGCAGGGGTTTCAGCTTCACAAAGCATCAACAAGTAACAGAAAATACTAACCCACCTTAGCTAGACTTCAGCAGCTCCACTGCTATTGACGTTGGTCTTCCAGACCACAAGAGGTTCTTCAGGCACACTTAGCCTATTATCACAACACCTCGCTGTACGGGACCACTTCTGGCCTCCAGATAGGACTCCCCCCAGCCCAGTGACGTAACTAGAACCTTCAGGGCCCCAATGCAAGAAACCATGAAGAGCCCCCCTGAACCCCAGCCAGGGCCCTTCCCTCCGAGTCCGGCGGTGGAACTCCAGGGCGTGGTCACAGGTATGACCTTTTCTGAGCCCTGTAGTTCCACCACTGGTATCAGTATTTATTTTTATTTTTACATTTTTAGGTGCCCCATTGGGGGACTGTCCCTAGGCAGGATGGGGTGCCCAGAAGAGGTGAGGTCCTTTTCTCCAGGGCAGATGAAGTTACTGCCCCCAGGTGAGAAGGGGTCCCTGTCCCCACGTGAGAAGGGGATCCTGTCCCCAGGGGGAGATGGAGGGGGTATGCAATAGTGTGTGGGGGATGGGGTCCTCTTACTCACCATGACCAAGCTGCAGGCCGCGCACTCATCTGTGTTGGCCTGGGCTCCATCCAGTGTGCTGGACGGGCGATCAGCATATCTCCCAGAAAGACCTTTCATCATCTGTGTATGACGGGGGAGGAGGGGGGCTGGCAGACAAGCCTGCAGTGTCCTCCGGGGGGCTCTCATAGGGCTGCACTGCATCTGTGTGCTTAAAGTTTGTTTACCCGGGAGAAGTATGCAGTGCAGTGTGGGCCGGACTCAGGGGGGGGGGAGGGGGACTCTGGCTGGGGAGAACAGACATCGGACTGAGCGGCAATGCATGGAGCAGGAGAGGGGTACTCTGAGGAGCCGGCCGAGGACACAGGTCATGTGGGGAATACACAACTAAAGAGCAGCCAGTGTGATAGTCGAGCATGGAGCTCTGCTAGTCACCCTCCACCTCCACCACCCGTGAGCATGGTGCACTGGTACCCCTAGCTGCCTATGCTGCTGCCGGACATATGTACACGGGGCTGCATGGGCCCCCTGCATCACAAGGCCCAGTTGCGGTCGTGACTGCTGCACCCCCTATAGTTACGCCCCTGCCCCAGCCCCCTCTGTGGACTCACTAGTTGCCTCAGCTTTCTCAGTCTCTCTGGACTAGCATAGCTGTCCTGACTTTTCCAGTTCTATGAGCAAGAAGTTCCCTCCAGCATAGGGTCTTGTCTTCTGAGGAGGTCACCCCTTCTCGCTGGAACACACCGTTGTCTTCACGCAGAGACACTGGATCCAAATGACAGCAGCTGCCGCGAGTCCTCACTAGAGCTGGTATGTAACGAGTGTGTGCCAGGTGCAGAACTCCAGGAAAACCTAGACACAGAATTAAAGGTTCTGTCCCACCCCAAGACTCTTTGAAACCTCTAAACTCCAGGACTATAAAACCCAGAGAAAACTTAAAACACCGTTTTCTCTGCTCACAAAACACATACTGGAGCCTCTCAGGTGGCATTTTCCTAACCATGACCTAAATGCACATAGTTGCAGGGCCTTGCACTGTTACAATGTAGATAAGGTGAGGTAACCTAAAGGGGACAGCTAATGAGGGGTTCACACCCCTCCATGTCCCCTCTCTATGAACGTTGCCGGTAACTCTATTCCTGCTGTGTTCAGGGCAGAAAGGTGAGCTGATCCTCGTGACTGTATAGCTAGGGGGGGTGCCTGTCTGGTAAACCTCATGGGGCTTTACAGTGGCTTAACTAGAACCTTCAGGGCCCCGATGCAAGAAACCATGAAGGGCCCCCCTGAACCCCAGCCAGGGCCCTTCCCTCCGACTCCGGCGGTGGAACTCCAGGGACGTGGTCACAGGTATGACCTTTGTGAGCCCTGTAGTTCCACCACTGGTATCAGTAGTTTTTATTTATTTACATTTTTAGGTGCCCCATTGGGGGACTGTCCCTAGGCACGATTGGGTCCCCGTCCCCAGAAGAGATGAGGTCCCTTTCTCCAGGGCAGATGAAGTTACTTCCCCCAGGTGAGAAGGGGTCCCTGTCCCCAGGGGAGGTGGGGGTCCCTGTCCCCACGTGAGAAAGGATCCCTGTCCCCAGGGGGATATGGAGGGGGTATGTAATAGTGTGTGCTAGCTGCCTATGCTGCCGCCGGCCATATGTAGAGGGGGCTGCATGGGCCCCCTGCATCACAGGGCCCAGTTGCGGTCGCGACTGCTGCACCCCCTATAGTTACGCCCCTGGGGCTTTATGATTTCCAAGGGTGGCCCTGGTCCTGTCAATACTCTGTCCTTTAGTGATGTGGAGGTCAGCAGGAGGAACCATTGAGCAATAGATAGATCAGGATACTGGAGATAAACACTTCTGGATGTTTCGGTATCTCATCAATTTTGGAGGACCATATTTCTTAAATGGATCAATGTTTGGTGACATGGGCATCAGGAAAGGGAAGCACTTATGGCAGGGTATTTGGGCAATTTTTAAAATTCATGGCAGTGTACCTTTAAAGAAACCCATCACCAGACCATTCAACACAATCTTTCCGGAAGATTATATGGGCATTTAATGTGTTTTTTGTATGTTATTCCCATGCAAAAACCTCTCTTTTGTAGACATCCCAAAGCCCTGTGTCAGGTCACCTTGAGGCGAGGTGACAGATGCACACCGTAGGGATCCGGAGTGCACCGCAAGGTTGTGGACCCTACGGCTGACTGCTGCAGACGGGGGACAAATCCCACTGGGGATAGAGTGTAAGATTCCCTGGGGCGCTGAGTCTAAGAGCCAGCAGGTGTTCACCAGCGCCTCCAGTGGTGAGGATGGACTTGGCTGCAACTGGCTCCAGGTCGCGACCCCCAGGGTCCCCCAGCTCACACCCACAGTAGGCAACAGGAGGATAGGGATGGTGAGGGACAAAGCCAAGGTCGGGCCACAAGCAGACAAGAATAGTCGGGTACACGCCAAAAGGTCAGGATCACAGGCAAACAGGGATAGTCAAGACACGCCAAGGTCAGTAACGGAAACAGTAGCAGAGCACACGGCAGGAACCAGGAAGCCAAACACACAAAGGATACACAATGGTTGATCAGCACTGAGGCCTGCAGTGCACAGGTTAATATAGGGCTCCCTGATAGGCCTGGGGTGGAGCCATGCTTAGAGGAGAGGTTATAAAAACCACCAGGTGGAAGTGGCTGGCTTCTTAGTCTGAAGACATGAGGGAAGGTAAGCAAACACAGGAAGATCACTGCATAACCATGACACCCTGAGACTGCTGGTGGGTTTTGCACTGCCGCCATCTTGAATTTTATGTCAACAGCCCCAGCAGACTCAGAGCTTTGACCCTCTATAATACACTGTAGGAGGGGGGTGGGAAGAGGAGATGGACCAGCACAGACAGTAATTAGACACTCCCAGAAAGGAGAGGACTATGACATGGGATGCAAGACATTTTGGCCAAAACAGATTTATCATATCACCTATACCTATCCTAACAGACAGACAATTTGAGTAAAGAACACGATGACGATACCTGGTGGAGAGACGGTGATCTCAACCTGGATGGGTTCCTCATTGGACACATGTGACACAACACAATTGTATTTATCAGGAGAGGCTCCAGACAGAGGCATGGACACCTGGAGCTGGTTGGTGAGACTGTATGTCCCATCGCTGTTCCTTCGATGGCTGGAGACGACCGGGGTAGCGTCTGTCAGTGGTGCCCCATTCAGCTGCCACTCCACTTCCACATCCAGAGGATAGTAGTGATCAGTGCGGCAGATCAGGGTTGGGACTGGATCTTCAACTAGAGAAAGCGTCACCTGAGGAGGTTCTGAGAAAAGAGAGACACAAGTGAGGTTCTTGTCCTAACAGAAGGACATATTTAGCATGGTGCCCCTACACAAGACCAATCTTTGGGCCTCCTCTACAATCGACTGCTGGCCATGTAAAACAGATAGTGCTAGATAGGAGTAAGTTGTGTACATGGCACTTAGAAGAGTCCCAGTACCCATCTAGTACAAATGTGCCCCTAGGTCCCACAAGGTTCTATTGTCTAGCTGGACAGTCTCTACACCAATGGTATATCTGCCCCTGGTCCCTCCTCCCCCATCAGGACCACAGATCTATACACTTCAAACAATGAGAGCACTGCGCCCTAAACCCACCCAGTTGTGTGAATTAAAGCGGTTCTTCACCCTAAAGGGGAAGTTCCGCTAGTATTATCCCTCCCCCCCTCCGGTGCCACAATCGGCACCTTTTGGGGGGGAGGGGGGGTGCAGTTACCTGGATAATCCAGGTAACTGCACCCACTTCCGGCCAGACCGCCGCAGACCCCCGCATCGCTCCGCCCCCCCCCCCCCCCCGTTGTGTTCTGGGAAACACACAGTTCCCAGAGACACAGCGGGAGACCATAAGAGAAGCGCAGCGCAACTCGCGCATGCGCAGTAGGGAACCGGGCAGTGAAGCCCTCATGCTTCACTTCCCGATTCCCTGACAGAGGATGGCGGCGGTGGCTGCAGCGAGACAAGCGATCGCTCGTCATCTGCCGCCGACATCGCTGGAACCTGGGACAGGTAAGTGTGATATTATTAAAAGTCAGCAGCTGCAATATTAGTAGCTGCTGGCTTTTAATATTTTTTTTTTTAGGTGCAGCTCCTCTTTAATATTGGCTGTTATCTTCCTGGTTCTCCTTCCAGCCAATCAGGAAGCAGGTCTTGGAATAAGCAACAGCCCTGGACTGAGGAGTAGCTGGAGCAAGGAGCAGCAGCCCTACCCCGAACCCTTGTCATTTGCCTCCTAAGTTAAGGAAGCCTCTAATTTCCACCTTACTGTCCATCTCCCGTGGGGGGGGGGGGGGACGTCGACGTTGGTTTTCTCAAAATTTTGAGCACCAGCCCCCACTACTACCCTGTTTCCCCGAAAATAAGACAGTGTCTTATATTAATTTTTGCTCCCAAAGATGTGCTAGGTCTTATTTTCAGGGGATGTCTTATTTTTCCATGAAGATGAATAGGGTACACATTTATTGATTCTGTCCCCTTCTGATCCTCCTGTGCCATTTTGATCCCCCCCCCCTCAAATCCACCCTGTGTCATTTTAAGTGAGTCCCCCTCCACCCACCTATGTGCCAGTGGATTATTTAGTCTCCCCCCCCTCCATCTTCACCAGACATCCCCACCCTTTACCAGACATCCCCCCCCTCCCCCACCTCAGTCACCCCTGTGTGTCTGTGGAGGCCAGATTCCACACAATGTGCCCGACTCCTGCCCAGCGCGACTCACTGTCTAATTGTGAGTCAGCCAGACTGCGTCAGGGAAGAGCAAGCAGCAGGCGGCAGAAGGTGACAGCTTGTGCTGGCGGCAGGACGGGCTCTCTGATGACGGGTGACGTCACTCGTCATTCAGAGAGCCAGCCGCAGCTCACTGATTTAAAGAGACCTCGCACCTACCTGCCTGAACAGCTCCGGCTGAGCTGCGGCCAATCAGTGAGCTGCGTGGCAGAGCCCACCGCTATGGTCCAGAAGAGTCAGACGCCTTATGGTAGCTTTATGGGCCTTTTTATCGGGGGATGTCTTATTACCGGGGGGATGCCTTATTATCGGGGGGTGCCTTATATATCTGCGAGAGGGAAACCTGATGGGAGGTCTTACTTTCGGAGGATGTCTTACTTTCGGGGAAACAGGGTAGTAGGTCAATCGGCTTCCAGAGTAAGTGTATCTAGCATGCATGTGTGATAAATGCATTAGACTGTGAACTCAATCATCAGGCAGGGAATGATGTCATCTCTTCTATATACTCTATAAAGAGACCTATTTATTATATGGTGGCTCTACATAAATCATAACTAGAACATTGTTATTAGGAGATTGGGGCAAATAATCATTGATCGTTCATGAAGCACAAGTGAGCATGGACCAGTCTTTCTTGGCACAATGTCTCCACCCGTGTCTCAAAATATCTACTGTATGTGCTGAGACCATGATGGTTGGCCAAGTTCATCACCACCCAACGATCCTTGCCAAGATGGAAGATTTATGCAAAATATCTGAAAAAAAATGCTTCATGATCCTGTTGGAAATTTTGAATACCGACCGTGGGGGAGGGGGGGGGGGACTGGTCTCCACGTTAGGAGCAAGTTAAATGTACAATTTTCATTTCAGTAAAACGTTTGCTAAATTGAAACATTTCAATGAAAGTCATTGGAGTCAATAGTAAGGGCCGGTTCACACAGCGAGGCGCGGCGAGGCGTCTCCGACTTGCCTCGCCGCGACCTGCGGGGACCTCAGCGGCGACTTGCAGAGGACTTCTGTATAGAAGTCAATGCAAGTCGCCCCCGAAGTCGCCCCGAAGTAGTACAGGAACCTTTTTTCTGAGTCGGAGCGACTCGAGTCGCTCCTCTCAGAATGGTTCCATTGTACAGAACGGGGGCGACTTGCGGGAGCGAGGCGAGGCGAGCCGTGTTGCCTCGCCTCGCCTCGCTGTGTGAACTGGCCCTAAAGCTTTGGAGCTTTAATGACTTCCTAGGTTATGGACACCCCTTTGACCCATCCTAGACCTGCTATTTTAGTTATGGTCTCCCCATGCTTGCCTGGGCTTCTTCTAGTGCTCAGGTTTTCTCACACATATCCCAAAAAAAATACTCTACTATAGTAGGTCAACTGGCTTCCAGAGCAAGCATATGTGGTAGAGACATTAGACTCAATCAGGGGCGTAACTATAGGGAATGCAGCAGTCGCGACCGCAACTCTGCCCTGTGCTGCAGGGGGCCCATGCAGCCCCCTCTACATATGGCCGGCAGCAGCATAGGCAGCTAGGGGTACCAGTGCACCATGCACACGGGTGGCTGGAGGTGGAGGGTGACTAGCAGAGCGGCCTACAGCTTGGTCATGGTGAGTGAGAGGACCCCATCCCCCACACACCATTACATACCCCCTCCATCTCCCCCTGGGGACAGGGACCCCTTCTCACCTGGGGGCAGTAACTTCATCTGCCCTGGAGAAAAGGACCTCATCTCTTCTGGGGACGGGGACCCCATCCTGCCTAGGGACAGCCCCCCAATGGGGCACCTAAAAAAAAACTAATAAAAAAAAAACTACTGATGCCAGTGGTGGAACTACAGGGCTCACAAAGGTCATACCTGTGACCACGCCCTGGAGTTCCACCGCCGGACTCGGAGGGAAGGGCCCTGGCTGGGGTTCAGGGGGGGCCGTTCATGGTTTCTTGCATCGGGGCCCTGAAGGTTCTAGTTACGCCACTGCACTCAATCAAAGGTCAAGGACTGATGTCATCGCTTCTATGGACTCTATACTGTAATTACCATTTTATTATGTGCTGGTTCTACATCAATGGTAACGTTGTTACTGGGCTGAAATCTTCCATGGATAAAATCTGCAGAAGTTTGGGAAGGATAATTATTGGTCCACCAAGCTATGTGTCTATACAATATAAATGTCGAATTTTAATTTTGCCAAAATGTTTGCAAAATCAAAACATTTCAATTAAAGTAATTGGAGTCAATAGTCAAGGTGGAGTCAGGACAGCTTTGTAAATGACTTCAGATACTGTGGAGTGTAAAGACATTTAAACGAAATCTCTCTAAAACTGAGCTATCAGTATCCCCCCCACCCCTCACCCGTGCCCCCCCCTCCATGACTTTTCCATCAAAATCAACAATGCAACCATCAGGCCCTCCCCCCACGCCAGGCTTCTCGGTGTAACCCTAGACTCTGACTTGTCATTGCAGCCCCAAGTCCAATCGTTGTCAAAAGTTTGTAGATTTCACCTCCGTAACATCTCTAAAATTTGCCCACCAAGATCCTCATTCACTCCCTCGTTATCTCTCGCCTTGACTATTGCAACTCCCTTCTCATTGGCCTGCCTCTCCATAGGCTCCTCCCCTCTTCAGTCTATCATGAATGCTGCTGCCAGACTTATCCACCTTACCAACCGCTCAGTGTCTGCCAACCCTCTCCTCCAATCCCTACACTGGCTCCCAATCAGTGTCTGCCAACCCTCTCCTCCAATCCCTACACTGGTCTCCAATCAGTGTCTGCCAACCCTCTCCTCCAATCCCTACACTGGTCTCCATTCAGTGTCTGCCAACCCTCCCCTCCAATCCCTACACTGGCTCCCAATCAGTGTCTGCCAACCCTCCCCTCCAATCCCTACACTGGCTCCCAATCAGTGTCTGCCAACCCTCTCCTTCAATCCCTACACTGGCTCCCTATCAGTGTCTGCCAACCCTCTCCTCCAATCCCTACACTGGCTCCCAATCAGTGTCTGCCAACCCTCTCCTTCAATCCCTACACTGGTCTCCATTCAGTATCTGCCAACCCTCTCCTCCAATCCTTAAACTGGCTCCCAATCAGTGTCTGCCAACTCTCTCCTCCAATCCCTACACTGGTCTCCATTCAGTGTCTGCCAACCCTCTCCTCCAATCCCTACACTGGTCTCCATTCAGTGTCTGCCAACCCTCTCCTCCAATCCTTAAACTGGCTCCCAATCAGTGTCTGCCAACCCTCTCCTCCAATCCCTAAACTGGCCTCCATTCAGTGTCTGCCAACCCTCCCCTCCAATCCCTACACTGGCTCCCAATCAGTGTCTGCCAACCCTCCCCTCCAATCCCTACACTGGCTCCCAATCAGTGTCTGCCAACCCTCTCCTTCAATCCCTACACTGGCTCCCTATCAGTGTCTGCCAACCCTCTCCTCCAATCCCTACACTGGCTCCCAATCAGTGTCTGCCAACCCTCTCCTTCAATCCCTACACTGGTCTCCATTCAGTATCTGCCAACCCTCTCCTCCAATCCTTAAACTGGCTCCCAATCAGTGTCTGCCAACTCTCTCCTCCAATCCCTACACTGGTCTCCATTCAGTGTCTGCCAACCCTCTCCTCCAATCCCTACACTGGTCTCCATTCAGTGTCTGCCAACCCTCTCCTCCAATCCTTAAACTGGCTCCCAATCAGTGTCTGCCAACCCTCTCCTCCAATCCCTAAACTGGCCTCCATTCAGTGTCTGCCAACCCTCTCCTCCAATCCCTACACTGGCTCCCAATCAGTGTCTGCCAACCCTCTTCTCCAATCCCTACACTGGTCTCCATTCACTGTCTGCCACCCCTCTCCTCCAATCCCTAAACTGGCCTCCATTCAGTGTTCGCCAGCTCTCTCCTCCAATCCCTACACTGGCCTTCATTCAGTGTCTGTCACCCCTCTCCTCCAATCCCTACACTGGTCTCCATTCAGTGTCTGCCAACCCTCTCCTCCAATCCCTACACTGGTCTCCATTCAGTGTCTGCCAACCCTCTCCTCCAATCCCTACCCTGGCTCCCAATCACCCAGCGAATTCAATTAAATTCAAAACACTAATCACAACATACAAAGCCATTCACAACTCTGCCCCGAGCTCCATCACCAATCTTGTCTCCAAATATCACCCAAACCGTCCTCTCTGATCTTCTCAAGACCTCCTACTCTCAAGCTCTCTCATCTCCAGGATTTCTCCAGAGCCTCTCCCATCTTCTGGAACTCACTACCTCCACCGGCCCGGCTATCCCTCTACTCTTGTGGCCTTCAGGCGATCCCTGAAAACTCATCTCTTCAGGGAAGCCGATCACGTCTCCAACTCATCTCCTACCATTTCCATCGGCTCATCCCCCACAGCTACGACCTTTTGTACCACCTGCCCCACCCTACTAGATTGTAAGCTCTTCTGAGCAGGGTCCTCTTAATCCTCTTGTATTGTAACTGTATTGTCTCCTTTAATTTTGTAAAGCGCTGCGTAAACTGTTGGCGCTATATAAATCCTGTATTATAATAATAATAATACAGTGCCTTGCGAAAGTATTCGGCCCCCTTGAACTTTTCAACCTTTTGCCACATTTCAGGCTTCAAACATAAAGATATAAAAATTTTATTTTTTGTGAAGAATCACCAACAAGTGGGACACAATTGTGAAGTGAAATGAAATCTATTGGATAATTTAAACTTTTTTAGCAAATAAAAAACTGAAAAGTGGTGCGTGCAAAATGATTCGGCCCCTTTACTTTCAGTGCAGCAAACTCACTCCAGAAGTTCAGCGAGGATCTCTGAATGATCCAATGTTGTCCTAAATGACTGATGGTGATAAATAGAATCCACCTGTGTGTAATCAAGTCTCTGTATAAATGCACCTGCTCTGTGATAGTCTCAGGGTTCTGTTGAAAGCGCAGAGAGCATCATGAAGACCAAGGAACACACCAGGCAGGTCCGTAATACTGTTGTGGAGAAGTTTAAAGCCGGATTTGGATACAAAAAGATTTCCCAAGCTTTAAACATCCCAAGGAGCACTGTGCAAGCGATCATTTTGAAATGGAAGGAGTATCAGACCACTGCAAATCTACCAAGACCTGGCCGTCCCTCTAAACTTTCAGCTCAGACAAGGAGAAGACTGATCAGAGATGCAGCCAAGAGGCCCATGATCACTCTGGATGAACTGCAGAGGACTACAGCTGAGGTGGGAGAGTCTGTCCATAGGACAACAATCAGTCGTACACTGCACAAATCTGCCCTTTATGGAAGAGTGGCAAGAAGAAAGCCATTTCTCAAAGATATCCATAAAAAGTCTCGTCTAAAGTTTGCCACAAGCCACCTGGGAGACACACCAAACATGTGGAAGAAGGTGCTCTGGTCACATGAAACCAAAATCCAACTTTTTGCCCACAATGCAAAACAATATGTTTGGCGTAAAAGCAACACAGCTCATCACCCTCAACACACCATCCCCACTGTCACACATGGTGGTGGCAGCATCATGGTTTGGGCTGCTTTTCTTCAGCAGGGACAGGGAAGATGGTTAAAATTGAGGGGAAGATGGATGCAGCCAAATACAGGACCATTCTGGATGAAAACCTGTTGGAGTCTGCAAAAGACCTGAAACTGGGACGGAGATTTATCTTCCAACAAGACAATGATCCCAAACATACAGCAAAATCTACAAAGGAATGGTTCACAAATAAACGTATCCAGGTGTTAGAATGGCCAAGTCAAAGTCCAGACCTGAATCCAATCGAGAATCTGTGGAAAGAGCTGAAAACTGCTGTTCACAAACGCTCTCCATCCAACCTCACTGAGCTCCAGCTGTTTTGCAAGGAAGAATGGGCAAGAATTTCAGTCTCTCGATGTGCAAAACTGATAGAGACATACCCCAAGCGACTTGCAGCTGTAATCGCAGCAAAAGGTGGCTCTACAAAGTATTAACGCAAGGGGGCCGAATCATTTTGCACGCCCCACTTTTCATTTTTTTATTAGTTAAAAAAGTTTTAAAAATCCAATAGATTTCGTTCCACTTCACAATTGTGTCCCACTTGTTGGTGATTCTTCACAAAAAATAAACATTTTATATCTTTATGTTTGAAGCCTGAAATGTGGCAAAAGGTTGAAAAGTTCAAGGGGGCCGAATACTTTCGCAAGGCACTGTAATAACAATCACCCAGTTGGAGCCATTATAATTGGATACACTGCTGTATGAACCCAGGGACTGTTCTACCAGTTGCACCCCTTGCATGCACCCAGGGCCAGGGATAAGGGGGGCACCACCGGTCCTCCTGTATGAGGCCCAGGCCAGCAGCGGGAATCAGATGTGAGCAAGGAAGGCGATCGGTGCAGCAAAGAGGGGGCAATTACTGGAAACGATCCCCTGTATGTCTCTCTCTGCAGCAGCTGAAAGCCGGCTTCTTCTCCTCACCCTTCCAATGGCTTTCAGCTACTGCAGAGAGCACCATACAGGGGATCGGTTCCAGTAATTGCCCCCTGGCACACCGCTCACCAATCCTGTGCACCATACATTTTCCCCTTCTGCCCAAATCCCCCTGTGTACCCCCAACCTCCCACCCCCGCAGTGCTGCTGGCCTCCTTCCTGTCCTTCCTCCTGGAAGCTGCAGGCACACAATAGGATCCTCCAGGATGGACAGTGGGTGAAGGGTCCGGTAAATGTCATATTTAACAGCTCCTTCCTTTCCTGAATGACCACAATGAGTGATCGGCACAGATTACTCACTACGTTCATTCATAACTGAAGCATAGTAAACTGTGTTTTTTTTTGCAACCCCCCTAGCCTCAGTGTATTACCTTTGATCTGCAGCTGGAGGATTTGCTGTAGGCGATGTGGCCCCAGGCTCACTGCACATATATAAGTGCCCTCATAATGCACAGTCAGTGGATATATGGTCAGTGATAGATCTTCCTTCCCTTCCTGGGCATTTTTTTCAACAGAGACACCGGAGTCTTCTTCTGGGTTTATCCTTTTCCCTTTGCCGTCCTTCTGCAGATGCCACTCCATGTCCACGCCTTCCACGTTCCCCCATACCTCACAGGTCAGCTTGGCTTCCGTGGAGATGGAGGCCCTTTGTGAAGGTGGACCGGAGGACACCAGGAGATCCCCTGAAGAGAGACATCACAAAATAAGTACAGAATGGCAGATGGAGGAGGGGAATAGGAAAGAGGAATTGGTAAAAAACAAAAGAAAAAATTGGGCTATGGACTTTTTAGGCACAGCACAACAACTGTCGTGAGGCCTTATTGTAGGCTCTACGTAGAATGGACTTGCTATATTCTCTGACCTTAAGGCGATCATGTAAAAGGTTTGCTTGAGCCTTAAATTCCTCTGTATGAGTACAGTTACGACGCAGTCTTACATACTGTGCGTTTGGGATGCTGCGTATCAAACCCTCCGGATGTGCACTGGCCTGCGTGTAAAAGTGGAAGCTAGACAACCCGTATGGTCTTTGAAAATCGTAAGATCAAGGAACGTAATCTGGGATGCATGACTGGAACCTGTAAAATTCAAATTAAATGAATTCTGATTGAGGGTTTGTACAAAAGAATTCAGTTTGTCCAAAGTATCTGTCCAAATGATGAATACATCGTCGATGTATCGCAGCCAGCATAATGCATGGCTGGTATTCATCGATAAGGCATCACTGGAAAAAATGTACCGTTCCCACCCCCCCAAGGTACAGGTTGGCATAGGCTGGTGCACAACACGTGCCCATAGCCACTCCCGGCACCTGGAGGTAGTGGGACTCTTGGAATACAAACACATTACGTGTTGATATGAATCTGAGGAGTTCAACAACAAATTCACCAAAATCCCAGCGATGGTGATCTTGTTCCCTTAGAAAGGTGCGTACAGCCCCGATGCCCTGCTTGTGAGGGATGCTGGAGTATAATACCTCCACATCCAGAGTCAAGAGCAGGGCATCAGGAGGTGTGACCATACCTTTAATGTGCTTGAGTAAATCCAGAGTGTCTCTAGTATAGGACGGTAACGCCAATACGTGTGGCATTAAAATGGAATCCACAAAGCGACTGGCATTCTCAGTTAAAGAACCGATGCCTGATACTATAGGCCCGCCCGGAGGGACAATAGAGTGTTTATGGGTTTTGGGTAAGGCGTAGAATGTTGCCATTCTAGGATTTTTCACATTCAAAAAATCATAAGTGTCTTTGTCAATGAGACCTTTTTGGTAAGCAGACCCAATAATTGCTAGGTATTCATTCCTAAACAATTGAATCTGTGTAGACGTAATCTGTTTGTACCATTCCCTGTTACAAAGTATCCTGTGTTCAAAAAAGTAATTTGTAGGGAACCTTCACACAAAAGACCTCAAGGAAAAGTGTAGGTTCTGTTGGACTTTTTAGGCAAAAGAAGAAGTTGTAAAAAACAATATATTCAAAAATATTATTTATTATTTAAAAAATAAAAAATAATAACATTTAAAATAAAAACTAAAAAGGAAAGGATTTATAAATACACATCAAGTCTCGCTTGATATCCTGTCAAGATTAATACAATCTACACATAATTCATATTCATTTCCATATATATCCAAAGATTAGCAGTTTGTACATTAATACAGGATGTAGAGGATATCAAGTATATAACTGAAACTTAAATATGTTCTGGTGCTCTTGATATCCTCTACATCCTGTATTAATGTACAAACTGATAATCTTTGGATATATATGGAAATGAATATGAATTATGTGTAGATTGTATTAATCTTGACAGGATATCAAGCGAGACTTGATGTGTATTTATAAATCTTTTCCTTTTTAGTTTTTATTTTAAATTTTATTATTTTTTATTTTTTAAATAATAAATAATATTTTTGAATATATTGTTTTTTACAACTTCTTCTTTTGCCTAAAAAGTCCAACAGAACCTACACTTTTCCTTGAGGTCTTTTGTGTGAAGGTTCTTCTCTTTCCCCCCTTCCCCCCTTCCCTACAAATTACTTTTTGAAGTTATGATTAGGACGTGGCAACTGGTTTTCTTGACCTTTTTAATGTATCCACTAGGGATGAGCCGAACACCCCCCCGGTTCGGTTCGTACCAGAACTTGCGAACGGACCCCAAATTCGTACGAACGTTAGAACCCCATTGAAGTCTATGGGACTCGAACGTTCGAAATTAAAAGTGCTAATTTTAACGGCTGATATGCAAGATACTGTCCTAAAAAGGGTTTGGGGACCTGGCTCCTGCCCCAGGGGACATGGGTCAATGCCTAAAATGTTTTTAAAAATGGCCGTTTTGGCGGGAGCACTGATTTTCATGAAGATTAAAGCGAAAAAAAAAGTGAAATATTCCTTTAAATATGGTGCCTGGGGGGTGTCTGTAGTATGCCTGTGAAGTGCCACGTGTTTCCCGTGTTTAGAACAGTCCCTGCACAAAATGACATTAAACGGAAATAACATCATTTAAAACTGCTTGCGGTTTTAATGTTATATCTGGTTCCTGCAATATGGTTGAAAATCATTGAGAAAATGGCATGGGTAGCCCCCCCTGCCCATTACCAGCCTATTTGGGTCTTGTACGGATATTAAGGGGAACCCCGTACCCATATTAAAAAAAGGAAATGCGTGGGGCCCCCAGGCCCTATATACTCAGAACAGCAGTATACAGGCGGTGCAAACAAGACAGGGACTGTGTAGGTTTGTTGTGTTAAGTTGAATCTGTTTGTAATTTTCAACTGGTACATTTTTAAAGTGTAGCTCCAGTCAAAAAAACTATTTTTTAAGCTTTTTGGAAAACATAGGGAAGGGTTATCACCCCTGTATAATTTGTTGTGCCGTCCGTCTTTTTCAGAGCACGCAGACAGCACACACAATCTCCTACCGCTGACTGCAAGCTCTATTTAAAACGAGCAAGAAATTTAGCTATATAGGTGGATATAGCGGTGTATACTGCGTTCAGAGCACGCAGACAGCACGCACTATCTCCTAAGGCCGCGTACACACGGGGCGGACTGTCTGGCCAACTAAGTCCGTCAGACAATCCGACAGACAGTCCGTCCTACTTTTGAATGAACGGACTTGACCACACACGATGAGCAGACAGTCCGCTGAAAGCGTGCGTGATGACGTGTACAGCACGTACGACGGGACTAGAAATACGGCGTCCAATAAACAGCAATGCAACCTTCGGCCGTGTAAATCCTTTCTGAGCATGCGCCATACTTAGTCCGTCCAACTTGCCTACTCACGAGCGGATTGTCCGCTGAAACCAAAGTTGGACAGACAATATTACGCAAATTCCGAAAGACTTAGTCCGCCAGACTGTCCGCTGAAAAAGTCCTCTGAAGCCCACACACGAGCGGACTGTCCGCTGAAACACGTTTCAGCGGACCAAGTCCGTCAGACAGTCCGCCCGTGTGTACGCGGCCTAACACTGACTGAAAGCTCTATTATAAAAGCTAGATATATCGCTAGATATATAGGTGAGGTGAATATAGCGGTGTATACTGCGGTCAGGGCACGCAGACAACAACCACTACAGAAGAGCAAGAACGGAAAATCGGCCGATAACGATCGGTGTGTACTGTGTTGAAGTTACACAGAACACCCACTAACTGCTACAGATGCCAACACACTACACAAGACCGCCGCGCTGGCGGCCTTATATAGTGTGGGGCGTGTACTACACAGCCTGAGCTATGATTGACCACAGGCATCCTGCCTGTGGCCAATCATGGCTCTCCTCACTGCCGGCGCTGTGATTGGCCAAGCATGGGGGGTCACAGTGCATGCTTGGCCAATCATGAGCCAGCAATGCACTGCGCCATCGCAGTGCATTGTGGGCCGTGAGCGCCACACGAATTTGGCGCAAACGGCCCATAACGTTCGGAATTCGCCGAACGGGCGAACAGCCGATGTTCGAGTCGAACACGAAGCTCATCCCTAGTATCCACAGACACCACCCTGTGATAGATACACACCCTCATTTAAAAAGTATCCTGTGTGCCATGGCAGTGTAAGAGTTGTTAGTCATGAGGACAATGTTTCCGCCCTTGTCGGCCGGCTTTATAACAAGGTCCTTGTGATTACGTAAATGTTGAATTGTTTGTAATTGTAGAGGAGTTAGATCGCTAGGTTTAGGGTTGAATGTCCTACGTTTTATGTCCTCAACCGCACTTTTTAAAAAAGCCCATATATTAGGGTTGGACATCAGATCCGGAAACCGCTGGTGATTTGGGCTTCAATTTCAGAGAGGGAAATTCAGTATGGTGGACAGGTATCGTATTTATCGGCGTATAACACGCACCCCAAGTTTAGGAGGGAAGTTTAAGGAAGCGGATGTCCTGTGTATCTCGGCGGCACTTGGTAGCCACTTCCGAAAGCCACGAGAATGGCGGAAAATAGCCGAGACCGGCCGAAAATAGCCCAAAGCTGCCGAGACCGGCCGAAAATAGTCGAGACCGGTCGAAAATAGCCCAAAGCTGCCGAGACCGGCCGAAAATAGTCGAGAGCGGCCAAAAATAGCCCAAAGCTGCCAAGACTGGCCAAAAATAGTCGGGAGCGGCCGAAAATAACCCAAAGCTGCCGAGACTGGCCGAAAATAGTCTAGAGCGGCCGAAAATAGCCCAAAGCTACCGAGAACAGCCAAAAATAGTAGAAAGCGGCTGAAAATAGCCCAAAGCTGCCGAGACCGGCCGAAAATAGACGAGAGCGGCCGAAAATAGCCCAAAGCTGGCGAAAACGGCCGAAAATAGTCGAGAGCGGCCAAAAATAGCCCAAAGCTGCCGAGACCTGCCGAAAATAGTCGAGAGCGGGCGAAAATAGCCCAAAGCTGGCGAAAAACGGCCGAAAATAGTCGAGAGCGGCCGAAAATAGCCCAAAGCTGCCGAGACCAGCCGAAAATAGTCTAGAGCGGCCGAAAATAGCCCAAAGCTGCCGAGAACAGCCAAAAATAGTAGAAAGCGGCCGAAAATAGCCCAAAGCTGCCGAGACCGGCCGAAAATAGTCGAGACCGGCCGAAAATAGCCCAAAGCTGCTGAGACCGGCCGAAAATAGTCAAGAGCGGCCGAAAATAGCCCAAAGCTGCCAAGACTGGCCAAAAATAGTCGAGAGCGGCCGAAAATAACCCAAAGCTGCCGAGACTGGCCGAAAATAGTCTAGAGCGGCCGAAAATAGCCCAAAGCTGCCGAGACCGGCCGAAAATAGACGAGAGCGGCTGAAAATAGCCCAAAGCTGCCGAGACCGGCCGAAAATAGACGAGAGCGGCCGAAAATAGCCCAAAGCTGGCGAAAACGGCCGAAAATAGTCGAGAGCGGCCAAAAATAGCCCAAAGCTGCCGAGACCGGCCGAAAATAGTCGAGAGCGGCCGAAAATAGTCCAAAGCTGGCGAAAAATGGCCGAAAATAGTCGAGAGCGGCCGAAAATAGCCCAAAGCTGCCGAGACCGGCCGAAAATAGTCTAGAGCGGCCGAAAATAGCCCAAAGCTGCCGAGAACAGCCAAAAATAGTAGAAAGCGGCCGAAAATAGCCCAAAGCTGCCGAGACCGGCCGAAAATAGTCGAGAGCGGCCGAAAATAGCCCAACGCTGCCAAGACTGGCCAAAAATAGTCGCGAGCGGCCGAAAATAACCCAAAGCTGCCGAGACTGGCCGAAAATAGTCTAGAGCGGCCGAAAATAGCCCAAAGCTGCCGAGAACAGCCAAAAATAGTAGAAAGCGGCTGAAAATAGCCCAAAGCTGCCGAGACCGGCCGAAAATAGACGAGAGCGGCCGAAAATAGCCCAAAGCTGCCGAGAACAGCCAAAAGTAGTAGAAAGCGGCTGAAAATAGCCCAAAGCTGCCGAGACCGGCCGAAAATAGACGAGAGCGGCCGAAAATAGCCCAAAGCTGGCGAAAACGGCCGAAAATAGTCGAGAGCGGCCAAAAATAGCCCAAAGCTGCCGAGACCGGCCGAAAATAGTCGAGAGTGGCCGAAAATAGCCCAAAGCTGGCAAAAAACGGCCGAAAATAGTCGAGAGCGGCCGAAAATAGCCCAAAGCTGCCGAGACCGGCCGAAAATAGTCTAGAGCGGCCGAAAATAGCCCAAAGCTGCCGAGAACAGCCAAAAATAGTAGAAAGCGGCCGAAAATAGCCCAAAGCTGCCGAGACCGGCCAAAAATAGTCGAGAGCAGCCGAGAATAACCCAAAGCTGCCGAGACTGGCCGAAAATAGTCTAGAGCGGCCGAAAATAGCCCAAAGCTGCCGAGAACAGCCAAAAATAGTAGAAAGCGGCTGAAAATAGCCCAAAGCTGCCGAGAACAGCCAAAAATAGTAGAAAGCGGCTGAAAATAGCCCAAAGCTGCCGAGAACAGCCAAAAATAGTAGAAAGCGGCTGAAAATAGCCCAAAGCTGCCGAGACCGGCCGAAAATAGACGAGAGCGGCCGAAAATAGCCCAAAGCTGCCGAGAACAGCCAAAAGTAGTAGAAAGCGGCTGAAAATAGCCCAAAGCTGCCGAGACCGGCCGAAAATAGACGAGAGCGGCCGAAAATAGCCCAAAGCTGCCGAGAACAGCCAAAAGTAGTAGAAAGCGGCTGAAAATAGCCCAAAGCTGCCGAGACCGGCCGAAAATAGACGAGAGCGGCCGAAAATAGCCCAAAGCTGGCGAAAAACGGCCGAAAATAGTCGAGAGCGGCTGAAAATAGCCCAAAGCTGCCGAGACCGGCCGAAAATAGTCGAGAGCGGTGGAAAATAGCCTAAAGCTGCCGAGAACGGCCGAAAATAGCCCAAAGCTGCCGAGACCGGCAGAAAAGGCAGAAGAGCTGACAATCGGCGGGGGATCGGCGTATAACACGCACCCACGATTTTCCCCTGATTTTAAGCCGATAAATGCGGTAGTTCGGTTTGATGGGTCATCTCTTCTATCGGTTCATTCTCTTCTAATAGTTATATTAAATCCCGGAGGGCTCGAAAGTCCTCCATCGTAAAGTTTTTTTTTTTTTTTTACTGATTCCGAGATCTGTTTGTCTTGTAAAGAGCGAAGGCGATCTCCATCAAACAAAAACGTATAAGTGAGATTACGTGAAAATAAGTAGAGGTCCTTGATGAGCTCGTATTTATCGATGTCCATAGAAGGGCAAACGCTCAGACCCAAACGTAGCACATCCAACTCTTGTGTGGTGAATGGGTAGGGGGTCAAATGAATGACATCCATGTTCGAGTCTATGTTGGTAGAGGAGTGTTCAGAAGGGTATCTGAAAATTTGGATTAGAATTGGAAGATTGCGAAATATCAAGTGTACTCTGTCGTGTGTACATTTGTTACTATGTAGCTGGTGGAAGAGGAGTGAATGCCTGATATGAACGTGGTGTCATGGTGACAACGACCACCATCTCTATAGAAAGAGAATGGGAGGCACCGGCACCGTTCACAGTGGTAATAGAAGTTGCTGTGGAGTTTTTCAATTGTACTTGAAGATTCAACATTGAAATAGCTTGAATGGCACTATCTCCCAAGTATTCCCCCTGTGAATGATTCATGTCCCCCCTGTGATTGTGAATTACCGTGTCCAGGTTTATGTAAAGTAAGTGTAGTATCTACTGTAGGAGGACGTTTCTTATTGTAAGGTCTGTGAGACCCACCACCAAGATCCCTCTTACGTGCCCCTGGATTGGTAGAATGAGGAGCGGGGTGACCTTTTTCTCGACATAAACTTTGAAGGAAAAAGAGTAGAGTCGGGTTCAGTATCGTCATCATTAGTGGAATAAGTGTAAACCCTTATTCTTGGCATTCAGAGGATTCGGCCTTCAATTTCCGTTGTATGATGCAGATTGCCAACGATAGGCGAAAACCTTCCATGAAGGCCAGTCTATCCTTGGACAATTTGTTGTGTTTCCTAAAAATAATATCACGAGGAAATTCTGGTTAAGTAGTCCTTAATCTCCTGCCAACGTTTTTTCATACAGAGTATGAGTCTTTAACCACTTGAGACCCGCGCTATAGCCAAATGACGGCTACAGCGCGGACCTCCTTTTCCGGGACTACGTCTATTGACGTAGTCCCGTGCACAAGCGCCCTGCGCGCCCCCTGAGGGTCGCGCGCGGCGCGCTCTGTGATCGGCGAGTCCATGAGACTCGCCTGATCACCGACCCGTGCAAGGGGTCGATCCCGACCCCTTATCACGTGATCAGCTGTCAGCCAATGACAGCTGATCATGTGACATAACGGAGCCGGTAATCGGTTATTATTCCTCCTCGCGCTGTCAGCACGAGGAGAAAAAAAAAAAAAGCCGATCACCGGCGGCCGTGATCGGGACATCAGTCCTGTTCACGGCCAGCCCTGCTAGTGCCCACCTGCCCCATGCAGTGCCAAATGTATTAAAAGTAAGTGCCCCCCGTCAGTGCCACCCAGCAGTGCCCATAGTGCCACCCAGCAGTGCCCACAGTGCCACCCAGCAGTGCCACCCAGCAGTGCCACCCAGCAGTGCCCACAATCTGCCTCAAAGGTGCTGCACCCCAGTGCCACATCCGTGCCCATCAGTGTCATCTACCAGTGCCCAGCAGTGCCGCCCATCAGTGCCCAGCAGTGCCACCTATCAGAGCCACCTATCAGTGCCACCTATCAGTGCCCATCAGTCCCATCTATCAGTGGTACCTATCAGTGCCCATCCGTGCCACCCATCCGTGCCACCCATCCGTGCCACCCATCCGTGCCCATCTTTGCCCATCAGTGCCGCCTTATCTGTGCCCATCAGTGCCGCCTTATCTGTGCCTATTAGTGCCGCCTTAACTATGCCTATCAGTGCCCACCAATGCAGCCCATCAGTGCCCACCAATGCTGCCCATCAGTGCCCACCAATGCAGCCCATCAGTGCCCACCAGTGCAGCCTATGAGTGCCGCCTCATCAGCGCACTTCAATGAAGGAGAAAAATGACCCGTTTGCAAAATTTTATAACAAACTATTACACATGATTTTTTTTTTGCATCTTTTTTTGTTTGTTTAGCAAAAAATAAAACTCCGAGCTGTAATTAAATACCACCAAAAGAAATCTCTATTTGTGGGGAAAAAATGATAAAAATTTCATTTGGGTACAGTGTTGTATGACCGCGTAATTGTCATTCAAAGTGCATCAGCGCTGAAAGCTGAAAATTGGTCTGGGCAGGAGGGGGGTTTAAGTGCCCAGTAAGCAAGTGGTTAAAGACTCATTAGTAGATTGTAGTAGTAAAATATCCTGATCTAGCGAATTTAGTTCCGATTGATGTTGCGTAATAAGTAATCTCATCAGATTAAAACCCCTTCCCGCCGAGCGTATGCAGATGTGCGTACTCGGCTTCCAGGGGGGGTATACCGGGATGATGCCCGCACCTGCAGGCATCATCCCGGTACCGTTTTTCACAGCGGACGATTGGCTATCCAGGTATAACAACCGAAGTGGCTAAAAGCCGCTCGGCTGTTATGCCGAAGGAGCGGGAGGGGACGTCCCCCCCCCCCCTCTCGCCGACCTCCCACCGCTGTTACCGGTGCTCCCGCTCAATCGGGAGCACCGATTCAAGATCCGGCGCCTCCGGCCTGCCGGGGAGGGAACTGGAATGACGCCGTAATCGGCTTCATTCCAGTCTCCTAATAGTAAACACGGAAGCGACGTCATGACGTCACTTCCTGTTTACTCGGCTGCCAATGGCGCCGGTTTAAAAAAAAAAAATATACGGTATTCAGAATCACCGTTTTCGGCAATCTGAATACATTGAAGTGTAAAGGAGGGGTGGGGGGTCTTCCCTCCATAAAGAGGACCTGTGAATGAATGAATGAATGAAATACTTGTATAGCGCACAATGCGAACTGAATCGCCACCTATTACTGTCACAAGGGATGTTTACATTCATTGTGACAGCAATAAAAGTGATCAAATTTTTATTTATTTTTTTTAAAACAATTTATTCATTTTAAAATAAATTAAAAAAAGAATAATTTTTGAAAGCGTCCGCCGTCCCCGCGAGCTCGCGAAGCAAAAAAAAACGCATACGGAAGTCGCGCCCGCATATGTAAACGGTGTTCAAATCACACATGTGAGGTATCGCCGCGATCGTCAGAGCGAGAGCGATAATTCTAGCACTAGACCTCCTCTGCAACGCTAACCTGGTAAAAAAAAAATGTAAGCGTCGCCTATTGAGATTTTTAGGTACCGTACTTTGTCGTCAATCCACGAGTGCGTGCGATTATAAAGTGTGACATGTTTGGTATCTATTTACTCGGCGTAACATTATCTTTTCACATTATGCAAAAAAATTGGGCTAATTTTACTGTTTCGTTTTTTTTTTTCAAAAAAATGAAAGTGTCCCTTTTCCCAAAAAGTTGCGTTAAAAACACCGCTGCGCAAATACCGTGTGACATAAAATATTGCAACAATCGCCGTTTTATTCTCTAGAGTCTCTGCTAAAAAAAATATATACATATATATATATATATATATATATACATATATACATATATATATATATATATATATATATATATATATATATAATGTTTGGGGGTTCCAAGTAATTTTCTAGCAAAAAATTATGGATTTTTAACTTGTAAACACCAAATGGCAAAAATAGGCTTAGTCATGAAAGGGTTAATACTATGCGATGTTAGAATATTTTCCCCGTGCTACTTTAAATTCAGGGGCGTTATTTTTCGCAGTGACGGAAAAAACTTGTATTCTCAAGCCCAAAGGGCTTATGTTCTTCGCGAATATATTTATTCAGAAATTCAATATGCCGATATAAATTAGCCTTCTTTTTGAGGAGACTGAAGATGGGTCATGGATGGGTCTTCCAGCATGACGATGACCCAAAACATACCACCAAGGCAACAAAGGAGTGGCTCAAGAAGAAGCACATGAAGGTCATGGAGTGGTCTAGCCAGTCTCCAGACCTATAGAAAATAGAAAAAAAAAAATCATGTTTTGTGAAGGGGATCAAATACTTATTTTACTCACTGAACTCCATTTATAACATTTGTATCATGTATTTTTTTTTTTTTCTGGATTTTTGGTTGATCTTCTGTCTCTATCATATAAAATACACCTCTGATAAAAGTGATAGACCCTTAATTTCTATGTACATAAGTGGGCAAAACTTACACAATCTGCAGGGGAGACGATCGTTATTTTGCCCTCAGTACTGCCAATCACTTGTATTGGTGACTATATGCGGCATTGATGGCCCCCCGCGGGCACCAGAAGGTTCCGGGGATTTTACCCCTCAGCACACAATACACAGAGCCTTAAAATGGTTGTAAAGGCTGCCGTCTTTTTTACCTTCATGCATTCTATGCATGAAGGTAAAAAAACCTTCACTATGCAGCAGGGGCGGACTGACCATTCAGCCACTCGGGCACTGCCCGAGGGCCCCAGGCCACTAGGGGGCCCCATCAGGGTTGCCAGCCTCAGTAAAACCAGGGACAGTATGTAAAAATCCTCTTCAGTACCTTCTTAGCCAATAGAAACATGTCTGTGTATACTTTGTGTACATGTATTTGTATACTGTGTGATTGTATACTGTGTGTGTGTGTTTTTGTATACTGTGTGGCCCCATAATCTCTGATTGCCTGGGGGCCCCATAATCTCCTATTGCCCAGGGGCCCCCATGAGTTGTCAGTCCGCCCCTGCTATGCAGCTCACGTCCCAGCCCCCGCCCCCCCATCACTTAACTGAGCCCACCCTGATCCAGCAATGCGCACAAGAGCGGCTGCTGTCCTGGCTCTCTGCCTCCTCATTGGCTCAGAGGCAGCAGCTGGCTTCCACTGCAGCCATTGAAGAGGGAGTGGGGGGGGGCGGGGCCAGGCCCCGCTGTGTGTGTCTATTGACGCAGCCAGCAAGACTGGAAAAGTACCCCTTCAGCATAATGTACATTGTGAGAAGCCCACAGTGTGCGGTGAAATCAGAATGAGCCATTTCAGTCCAGGAGAGGAGCCGGTACAACCGTGCACGACTGGAGGTCGGATTCAAAGAAGCTCATCTTATATTTCGCCTGCGGTTCTCAGGGGAGATCTGGAAAACATGGCCTGTTCTCATGCACGGACCCTTAAAAAAAAAAAAAGGTCAACATACTCCAATGAAAGTGGCTGAGCTAAAAATCCTGACGTCTTCTCACTGCAGGTTTTTTTTTTGGAAAATATCTCTCCCCCCCGCCACATGGGGGCGATCAGCTTGATCGCCCCTCCCGATAGGTGCGTTGCGTCACATGATACTCACCCGATAACCGTATGATACTCTTTTCATCCAGCGGCTTGTCTGGATCCACAGCGGGTTCCGCCTTGGTCACGAGGGCGATGTTGATCTCCGGCAGACGGATGTGGGCGATGAAGAACTGGGAGTAGAGCGGGGTGATCTCACATACGATCTCCTCTCCGTCGCATTCCACGTGAAGGAGGCGCTCCGCGAATGGCAGAGGGGGCAGATTCACTGATGGGGGAGGGAAGAAAAAAAAATACAACTTGTTAAAAGATGGAGAACACAAAACAATAAACCTTGGATGACAAGATAGATTTAGGGTGCCCAGTTTCTGGTAGATTCCTTACAATAAGGGGTAGAAAACGTTTTGTGGTGTAGATGTAACAAACATCCACACATTTAGAATGAAAATCACCGTATTCTCTCTAATACGTGTAGTTCCTATCTCATCCGCGCCACCTAGTGGCCAAAATGCATTTTTTTCCCATAAATACCTCAGTCAGGAAAAAATAACTCATTATGGCCACTAGGTGGCGCTGATAATATAGGAACATATTAGAGAGAAGACAGCGATTTTCTTTCTAAACTTTGTACACAGATTGCTTATTGTTTCTGTGGGTGTCATGTCTAAGGCTGGCCACACACATTAATATCTGATTGTACATTTATTTTATTTTTTTTGCAGTTAGTGTTGATTCCTTTAAAGTGTTTGTAAACCTCAGACGTGCAATAGAAACAAAGAACATCCCTCACTAGTGTGTACTTCTCTCAGTCCAGGGCACTGAGCGTCATTCCTGTCTGCTGCCTCCTCCCTTTGCTATCTGCACAAGTTTTCCTGACATTAAAAAGGTGACAGGGGAGGGATCTCCAGCACACAGCCT
Organism: Lithobates pipiens; assembly: GCF_037356315.1. Classification (NCBI taxonomy): domain Eukaryota; kingdom Metazoa; phylum Chordata; class Amphibia; order Anura; family Ranidae; genus Lithobates; species Lithobates pipiens. Next base: position 4,707,653 of record NW_027507871.1, on the reverse strand, counting down.
GTGATTAACAGCTCTGTTCCTGTGTTGCTGTGTGGAGGGGGGGGGGTGTGTCTCTTCCCTGCGAACAGCTCTCAGAGCTCCCCTCACTGGACTCTGCAGAGTGTAACTTCAGATCCCCGCCCCCTTTTCTCTGAACTCTCAGGCAAGCGGTATAACTTTAGTACTTTGAACGGATGTAAAGAAGACAGTGCTGTAGATAAACAGGTACAACTTATGTAGGAGGATTTGTTTCATCTCTGTGTATCACCTGAGGATAGATACTGCACTGGGGGACATAGACTGAGTGGAGGGAACCGCGCATTCGCCTAAGGTTCGCCAGTTCCTAAATGTCTTGCAGGACAATTTTATGGGTCAGATGGTAGACGCACCAACTAGAAACAAAGCGTTATTTGATCTACTGATTACCAACAATACAGACTTGAATACAGATGTAGAAATACAGGACAATTTAGGAAACAGCGATCACAGGTCAATTGGCTTCGGTATAAATCACACAAATAGGAAACATAAGGGGAATACCAAGACACTGAAATTCAAAAGAGCCAACTTCCCTAAACTACGAACTTTGCTAGAAGGCATAAATTGGGATAAAATCTTAGGAACAAAGAACGCGGAGGAGAGATGGGTTTGCTTTAAGAGAATATTAAATAAGGGCTTTAGCCAATGCATCCCATTGGGTAATAAATTTAAAAGAGCGAACAAAAGTCCTGGATGGCTTAACTCCAATGTAAAAATGCATATAAAAGCAAAGGAGAAGGCCTTCAAATAAAATAGGGTTGAGGGATCATCATCAGCATTCAGACTTTACAAAGAATGCAACAAGAAATGTAAGGGTGGCTAAGATAGAACATGAAAGACACATAGCGGAGGAGAGCAAACAAAATAATTTAAGTATGTAAACAGTAAAAAAGGGAGGACAGACCATATTGGCCCCATAAAGAATGAGGAAGGACATCTGGTTACAAAGGATGGGGATATGGTGAAGGTATTGAATTTATTCTTCTCCTCAGTCTTCACGAGGGTATCGGGGGGCTTCAGTAACCAAAACTGCAGTGTTTATCCTCATGACACATCACAGGAAGCACCTCCATGGTTAACAGAGGACAGAATTAGAATTAGACTTGGGAAACCTAACATTAATAAATCACCGGGACCAGATGACTTGCACCCGAGGGTACTTAGGGAACTCAGTCAAGTAATTGCCAGACTATTGTTCCTAATTTTTACTGACAGTCTACTGACTGGAATGGTACCAGCTGATTGGAGAAAAGCCAAAGTAGCACCAATATTTAAAAAAAGGGCCAAAATACATCCCTGGGAATTACAGACCAGTCAGCCTAACATCAATAGTATGTAAACTCTTGGAGGGGATGATAAGGGACTATATACAAGATTTTAGTAATGAGAACAGTATCATTAGCAATAATCAGCATGGATTCATGAAGAATCGTTCGTGCCAAACCAATCTACTAACTTTCTATGAGGAGGTGAGTTGCCATCTAGATAAAGGAAGGCCCGTAGACGTGGTGTATCTGGATAAAGGAAGGCCCGTAGACATGGTGTATCTGGATAAAGGAAGGCCTGTAGACGTGGTGTATCTGGATAAAGGAAGGCCCGTAGACATGGTGTATCTAGATAAAGGAAGGCCCGTAGACGTGGTGTATCTGGATAAAGGAAGGCCCGTAGACGTGGTGTATCTGGATAAAGGAAGGCCCATAGACGTGGTGTATCTAGATAAAGGAAGGCCCGTAGACGTGGTGTATCTAGATAAAGGAAGGCCCGTAGACGTGGTGTATCTAGATAAAGGAAGGCCCGTAGACGTGGTGTATCTAGATAAAGGAAGGCCCGTAGACGTGGTGTATCTAGATAAAAGAAGGCCCGTAGACGTGGTGTATCTGGATAAAGGAAGGCCCGTAGACGTGGTGTATCTGGATAAAGGAAGGCCCGTAGACGTGGTGTATCTAGATAAAGGAAGGTCCGTAGACGTGGTGTATCTGGATAAAGGAAGGCCCGTAGATGTGGTGTATCTAGATAAAGAAAGGCCCGTAGACGTGGTGTATCTAGATAAAGGAAGGCCCGTAGACGTGGTGTATCTAGATGAAGGAAGGCCCGTAGATGTGGTGTATCTAGATAAAGGAAGGCCCGTAGACGGGGTGTATCTAGATAAAGGAAGGTCCATAGACATGGTGTATCTGGATAACGGAAGGCCCGTAGATGTGGTGTATCTAGATGAAGGAAGGGCCGTAGATGTGGTGTATCTAGATAAAGGAAGGCCCGTAGACGTGGTGTATCTAGATAAAGGAAGGCCCGTAGACGTGGTGTATCTAGATAAAGGAAGGTCCGTAGACATGGTGTATCTAGATAAAGGAAGGCCCGTAAACGTGGTGTATCTAGATAAAGGAAGGTCCATAGACATGGTGTATCTGGATAAAGGAAGGCCCGTAGATGTGGTGTATCTAGATAAAGGAAGGCCCGTAGACGTGGTGTATCTAGATAAAGGAAGGCCCGTAGACGTGGTGTATCTAGATAAAGGAAGGCCCGTAGACGTGGTGTATCTAGATAAAGGAAGACCCGTAGACGTGGTGTATCTAGATAAAGGAAGGTCCGTAGACATGGTGTATCTAGATAAAGGAAGGCCCGTAGACGTAGTGTATCTAGATAAAGGAAGGTCCGTAGACATGGTGTATCTAGATAAAGGAAGGCCCGTAGACGTGGTGTATCTAGATAAAGGAAGGTCCGTAGACATGGTGTATCTAGATAAAGGAAGGCCCGTAGACGTGGTGTATCTAGATAAAGGAAGGTCCATAGACATGGTGTATCTAGATAAAGGAAGGCCCGTAGATGTGGTGTATCTAGATGAAGGAAGGGCCGTAGATGTGGTGTATCTAGATAAAGGAAGGCCCGTAGACGTGGTGTATCTAGATAAAGGAAGGCCCGTAGACGTGGTGTATCTAGATAAAGGAAGGTCCGTAGACATGGTGTATCTAGATAAAGGAAGGCCCGTAGACGTGGTGTATCTAGATAAAGGAAGGCCCGTAGACGTGGTGTATCTAGATGAAGGAAGGCCCGTAGATGTGGTGTATCTAGATAAAGGAAGGCCCGTAGACGTGGTGTATCTAGATAAAGGAAGGCCCGTAGACGGGGTGTATCTAGATAAAGGAAGGCACGTAGACGTGGTGTATCTAGATAAAGGAAGGCCCGTAGACGTGGTGTATCTAGATGAAGGAAGGCCCGTAGATGTGGTGTATCTAGATAAAGGAAGGCCCGTAGATGTGGTGTATCTAGATAAAGGAAGGCCCGTAGACGTGGTGTATCTAGATAAAGGAAGGCCCGTAGACGTGGTGTATCTAGATGAAGGAAGGCCCGTAGATGTGGTGTATCTAGATAAAGGAAGGCCCGTAGACGTGGTGTATCTAGATAAAGGAAGGCCCGTAGACGGGGTGTATCTAGATAAAGGAAGGCACGTAGACGTGGTGTATCTAGATAAAGGAAGGCCCGTAGACGTGGTGTATCTAGATGAAGGAAGGCCCGTAGATGTGGTGTATCTAGATAAAGGAAGGCCCATAGACGTGGTGTATCTGGATAAAGGAAGGCCCGTAGATGTGGTGTATATGGATAAAGGAAGGCCCGTAGACGTGGTGTATCTGGATAAAGGAAGGCCCGTAGACGTGGTGTATCTAGATAAAGGAAGGCCCGTAGACGTGGTGTATCTAGATAAAGGAAGGCCCGTAGACGTGGTGTATCTGGATAAAGGAAGGCCCGTAGACGTGGTGTATCTAGATAAAGGAAGGTCGTAGACGTGGTGTATCTAAATAAAGGAAGGCCCGTATATGTGGTGTAACATCTGTGATGCTGAATTTTGCAAAAGCATTTGACACAGTTCTCTATAAACGTTTACTGTATAAAATAAGGTCCATTGGCATGGACCATAGGGTGAGTACATGGATTGAAAACTGGCTACAAGGGCGAGTTCAGAGGGTGGTGATAAATGGGGTGTCGGGGGAGGGTAGTGGGGTCCCCCAGGGTTCTGTCCTGGGACCAATCCTATTTAATGTGTTCATAGATGACCTGGAGGAGGGGGATGGGGGAAACAGTTCAATCTCTGTATTTGCAGAAGATACTAACCTAAGCAGGGCAATAACTTCTCCGCAGGATGTGGAAACCTTGCAAGAAGATTTGAGCAAATTTATGGGGTGGACATGGATGAGCGAGTTTGGGGTGGAGCTACTTGACTGGCCTGCACAGAGTCCTGACCTCAACCCGATAGAACACCTTTGGGATGAATTAGAGCGGAGACTGCGAGCCGGGCCTTCTCATCCAACATCAGTGCCTGACCTCACAAATGCTCTTCTGGAAGAATGGTCAAACACTCCCATAGACACATCTCCTAAACCTTGTGGACGGCCTTCCCAGAAGAGTTGAAGCTGTTATAGCTGCAAAGGGCCAACTCAATATTGAACCCTCCGGACTAAGACTGGGTTGCCATTATAGTTCATGTGTGTGTAAAGGCAGGTGTCCCAATACTTTTGGTAATATAGTGTAGGTCGTCTATCATAAGTTTAGTTCTACTTTAGCACAAGTCATCACTGACCTCTCTAGCTGTTTGTACGGTGAAGTAATTCATTCTCAAAGATCCTCAGAAGGTCACAACAGTCGGGTTTCAATGAATTTCTAATAAATAAATGATCCCTCCGGTGGGCTCACATCAGAGACCCCGGCAGGCTGCTAAGATTCTGCTCTCCATAGAAAGTAATAGGAGGTGGAGCTGACCTCCTCTGTTATGAAGTTTGAAGATGAATTTCTCCACAAGGCCTATAGCTACAGAGATGGATGGAGTCTCCCCCCGACCCCTCCGCATTTCATAAATATTATCTCATAAAAAGACTTCGGCTTTCAGGTAAAAAATAAAAAAAAGTCATCTGTCAGCGTGTGACCATGGCGCGGCACATGAATGGGAAATCCTGACCTGTGGCCTCGAAAATAGGCGCCTCGGTGTCTTCCGGCGTCTGATATTCGGTCTCCGGCTGCTCTTCTTCTGCTACTGTCAGGTTGCGAAGGACGAGCGTCACCTTCTGTCGTGTGAATGAGAGTCCGGCTGCTCCGGGCTCCAGGAGGACATATTCACAGGGGAGGAGGACATCTGCAGGGTGCTGGGCCTGGGGTACCCCCCGACACCGGCCCCGGGGACCTGAAAGAGAAAGGGCCTTAGTACTCCGCTGACACTTATATCTTCATGTGGGGTTATTATTACACTGTGGGGTTATTATTACACTGTGGGGTTATTATTACACTGTGGGGTTATTATTATACTGTGGGGTTATTATTACACTGTGGGGTTATTATTACACTGTGGGGTTATTATTATACTGTGGGGTTATTATTACACTGTGGGGTTATTATTATACTGGGGGGTTATTATTATGCTGTGGGGTTATTAATATGCTGTGGGGTTATTAATATGCTGTGGGGTTATTATTGTGTTGTGGGGTTATTATTGTGATGTGGGGTTATTATTATGCTGTGGGGTTATTATTATGCTGTGGGGTTGTTATTATTATGCTGTGGGGTTATTATTATGCTGTGGGGTTGTTATTATTATGCTGTGGGGTTATTATTGTGCTGTGGGGTTATTATTATACTGTGGGGTTATTATTATACTGGGGGTTATTATTATGCTGTGGGGTTATTAATATGCTGTGGGGTTATTATTATACTGTGGGGTTATTATTATGCTGTGGGGTTATTATTACGCTGTGGGGTTATTATTATGCTGTGGGGTTATTATTGTGCTGTGGGGTTATTATTATACTGTGGGGTTATTATTATGCTGTGGGGTTATTAATACACTGTGGGGTTATTATTATACTGTGGGGTTATTATTATGCTGTGGGGTTATTATTATACTGGGGGGTTATTATTATACTGTGGGGTTATTATTATACTGTGGGGTTATTATTATTATGCTGTGGGGTTATTATTACACTGTGGGGTTATTATTATACTGTGGGGTTATTATTGTGCTGTGGGGTTATTATTATACTGTGGGGTTATTATTGTGCTGTGGGGTTATTATTATACTGTGGGGTTATTATTATGCTGTGGGGTTATTATTATACTGTGGGGTTATTATTATGCTGTGGGGTTATTATTATACTGTGGGGTTATTATTATGCTGTGGGGTTATTATTACACTGTGGGGTTATTATTATGCTGGCGGGTTGTTATTATTATGCTGGCGGGTTATTATTATACTGTGGGGTTATTATTACACTGTGGGGTTATTATTATACTGTGGGGTTATTATTACACTGTGGGGTTATTATTATACTGTGGGGTTATTATTGTGCTGTGGGGTTATTATTATACTGTGGGGTTATTATTATACTGTGGGGTTATTATTACACTGTGGGGTTATTATTATACTGTGGGGTTATTATTACACTGTGGGGTTATTATTATACTGTGGGGTTATTATTGTGCTGTGGGGTTATTATTACACTGTGGGGTTATTATTGTGCTGTGGGGTTATTATTATGCTGTGGGGTTATTAATATACTGTGGGGTTATTATTATACTGTGGGGTTATTATTGTGCTGTGGGGTTATTATTATACTGTGGGGTTATTATTATGCTGTGGGGTTATTATTATGCTGTGGGGTTATTATTACGCTGTGGGGTTATTATTACGCTGTGGGGTTATTATTACGCTGTGGGGTTATTATTACGCTGTGGGGTTATTATTGTGCTGTGGGGTTATTATTATACTGTGGGGTTATTATTATGCTGTGGGGTTATTAATACACTGTGGGGTTATTATTATACTGTGGGGTTATTATTATGCTGTGGGGTTATTATTATACTGGGGGGTTATTATTATACTGTGGGGTTATTATTGTGCTGTGGGGTTATTATTATTATGCTGTGGGGTTATTATTGTGCTGTGGGGTTATTATTACTATGCTGTGGGGTAATTATAACTTCCCTATCCCTTTAACCACTTCAGTACAAAGCACCCCCCCCCCTTCCTGCCCAGACCAAGGTTGATCTCCCAGCGCGGTCACACTCGGAATGAGAATTGCGCGGTCGCGCGGTCACACTCGGAATGAGAATTGCGCGGTCGCGCGGTCACACTCGAAATGAGAATTGCGCGGTCGCGCGGTCACACTCGGAATGAGAATTGCGCGGTCGTGCGGTCACACTCGGAATGAGAATTGCGCGGTCGCGCGGTCACACTCGGAATGAGAATTGCGCGGTCGCGCGGTCACACTCGAAATGAGAATTGCGCGGTCGCGCGGTCACACTCGGAATGAGAATTGCGCGGTCGCGCGGTCACACTCGGAATGAGAATTGCGCGGTCGTGCGGTCACACTCGGAATGAGAATTGCGCGGTCGTGCGGTCACACTCGGAATGAGAATTGCGCGGTCGTGCGGTCACACTCGGAATGAGAATTGCGCGGTCGTGCGGTCACACTCGGAATGAGAATTGCGCGGTCGCGCGGTCACACTCGGAATGAGAATTGCGCGGTCGTGCGGTCACACTCGGAATGAGAATTGCGCGGTCGCGCGGTCACACTCGGAATGAGAATTGCGCGGTCGCGCGGTCACACTCGGAATGAGAATTGCGCGGTCGTGCGGTCACACTCGGAATGAGAATTGCGCGGTCGTGCGGTCACACTCGGAATGAGAATTGCGCGGTCGCGCGGTCACACTCGGAATGAGAATTGCGCGGTCGCGCGGTCACACTCGGAATGAGAATTGCGCGGTCGCGCGGTCACACTCGGAATGAGAATTGCGCGGTCGCGCGGGCACACTCGGAATGAGAATTGCGCGGTCGCGCGGTCACACTCGGAATGAGAATTGCGCGGTCGTGCGGTCACACTCGGAATGAGAATTGCGCGGTCGTGCGGTCACACTCGGAATGAGAATTGCGCGGTCGTGCGGTCACACTCGGAATGAGAATTGCGCGGTCGTGCGGTCACACTCGGAATGAGAATTGCGCGGTCGCGCGGTCACACTCGGAATGAGAATTGCGCGGTCGTGCGGTCACACTCGGAATGAGAATTGCGCGGTCGCGCGGTCACACTCGGAATGAGAATTGCGCGGTCGTGCGGTCACACTCGGAATGAGAATTGCGCGGTCGTGCGGTCACACTCGGAATGAGAATTACGCGGTCGCGCGGTCACACTCGGAATGAGAATTGCGCGGTCGCGCGGTCACACTCGGAATGAGAATTGCGCGGTCGCGCGGTCACACTCGGAATGAGAATTGCGCGGTCGCGCGGTCACACTCGGAATGAGAATTGCGCGGTCGCGCGGTCACACTCGGAATGAGAATTGCCCGGTCGTGCGGTCACACTCGGAATGAGAATTGCGCGGTCGCGCGGTCACACTCGGAATGAGAATTGCCCGGTCGCGCGGTCACACTCGGAATGAGAATTGCGCGGTCGCGCGGTCACACTCGGAATGAGAATTGCGCGGTCATGCGGTCACACTCGGAATGAGAATTGCGCGGTCGCGCGGTCACACTCGGAATGAGAATTGCCCGGTCGTGCGGTCACACTCGGAATGAGAATTGCGCGGTCGCGCGGTCACACTCGGAATGAGAATTGCGCGGTCGCGCGGTCACACTCGGAATGAGAATTGCGCGGTCGCGCGGTCACACTCGGAATGAGAATTGCGCGGTCGTGCGGTCACACTCGGAATGAGAATTGCGCGGTCGTGCGGTCACACTCGGAATGAGAATTGCGCGGTCGTGCGGTCACACTCGGAATGAGAATTGCGCGGTCGTGCGGTCACACTCGGAATGAGAATTGCGCGGTCGTGCTGCGCTCTACACACAGGACATTATTATCAGGTCTTTACCACACACAGAGCCGGTGGTATTTAACCCCTTTGCCACCCAGGACAATTCTGACATTTCTCTCCTACATGTAAAAAAATCATCATTTATTTAGCTAGAAAATGACACGGAACCCCCCAAACATTATATAGATGCTTTTTTTAGCAAAGACCCCGGAGAATACAATGGCGGTCGTTGCAAAATTTTATCTTGCACGGTATTTGCGAAGCAATTTTTCAAACGCGTTTTTTTGGGGGAAAAAAACAGTTTTGCGCTTAAAATATATATTTTTTTAAATTGAAGTTAGCCCAATTTTTTGGCATAATGTGAAAGATAAAGTTACGGCAAATAAATAGATACCGAACACGTCACGCTTGAAAATTGCACGCGCTCGTGGAATGGCGCCAAACTTCAGTACTTAAAAATCCCTATAGGCAACGCTTTCAATTTTTTTTCCTGGTTGCATGTTTTGAGTTGCGGAGGAGTTGTAGGGCCAAAATTATCGCTCTCGCTCTAACGTTCGCGGCGACACCTCACATGTGTGGTTTGAACGCCGTTTTCATATGTGGGCGGGACTTACGTATGCGTTCGCTTCTGCGTGTGAGCTCAGCGGGACGGGGGCGCTTTACATTTTATTTACTTTTTGTTAATTTTCCTTTTATTTTTTTTATTTTATTTTTTTTAGTTTGAGACTTTTAAAAAAAAAAAAAATTTTTTGATCATTTTTATTCCTATTAAAGGAATGTAAACTTCCTTTGTAATAGGAATATGGCGCGATCGCTTCTCTTTACCCTGAGATTTGGAGATTTGGGGGTCAATAAGACCCCACATCTCACCTCTGTGCTGGGAAGCCTGAAATCCCCCCCAAAAATAAAAAATAGCGATCACGGCTTCCCAGCCGAGGCGGCGGCGTTTGTTTGAACGCAGAGGCCGGGCGTGACGTCATAACATCGCGCCCAACCTCCAAAACGATCATAGAGACTCCGGCGACCATCTGGTCCGCCCGGAAATCTCTACAGTGGACATCCGGGGGCTGGCGGATCCGTTCTCCGGCTCACCGATGGAAGCACCGGAGGGCGGCAAGAGGGGACGTCCACCCCCTCCCGCCACCCTCCGGTGCTTCTCCCGACTCGCTGCTTCCAACTGTGAGTAGGAGAACGGATCCACCGCCCCCCCCCCCCCCCCGCCCTCCTGCCGCCCTCCGGTGCTTCTCCCGACTCGCTGCTTCCATCAGTGAGTGGGAGAACGGATCCGCCGCCCCCCCCCCTCCCGCCGCCCTCCGGTGCTTCTCCCGACTCGCTGCTTCCATCGGTGAGTGGGAGAACGGATCCACCGCCCTCCCCCCCTCCCGCCGCCCTCCGGTGCTTCTCCCGACTCGCTGCTTCCATCGGTGAGTGGGAGAACAGATCCGCCGCCGCCCTCCGGTGCTTCTCCCAACTTGCTGCTTCCATCTGTGAGTGGGAGAACGGATCCGCCGCCCCCCCCTCCCGCTGCCCTCCGGTGCTTCTCCCGACTCGCTGCTTCCATCGGTGAGTGGGAGAACGGATCCACCGCCCTCCCCCCCTCCCGCCGCCCTCCGGTGCTTCTCCCGACTCGCTGCTTCCATCGGTGAGTGGGAGAACAGATCCGCCGCCGCCCTCCGGTGCTTCTCCCAACTTGCTGCTTCCATCTGTGAGTGGGAGAACGGATCCGCCGCCCCCCCCTCCCGCCGCCCTCCGGTGCTTCTCCCGACTCGCTGCTTCCATTGGTGAGTGGGAGAACGGATCCGCCGCCCCCCCCTCCCGCCGCCCTCCGGTGCTTCTCCCGACTCGCTGCTTCCATTGGTGAGTGGGAGAACGGATCCGCCGCCCCCCCCCCCCTCCCGCCGCCCTCCGGTGCTTCTCCCGACTTGCTGCTTCCATCGGTGAGTGGGAGAACGGATCCGCCGCCCCCCCCCCCCTCCCGCCACCCTCCGGTGCTTCTCCCGACTTGCTGCTTCCATCGGTGAGTGGGAGAACGGATCCGCCGCCCCCCCCTCCCGCCGCCCTCCGGTGCTTCTCCCGACTCGCTGCTTCCATTGGTGAGTGGGAGAACGGATCCGCCGCCCCCCCCCTCCCGCCGCCCTCCGGTGCTTCTCCCGACTCGCTGCTTCCATCGCGAGTGGGGAGAACGGATCCATCGCCCCCCCCCCCCCTCCCGCCGCCCTCCGGTGCTTCTCCCGACTCGCTGCTTCCATCGCGAGTGGGGAGAACGGATCCACCGCCCTCCCGCCGCCCTCCGGTGCTTCTCCCGACTCGCTGCTTCCATCGGTGAGTGGGGAGAACGGATCCACCGCACCCCCCCCCTCCCGCCGCCCTCCGGTGCTTCTCCCGACTCGCTGCTTCCATCGGTGAGTGGGAGAACGGATCCGCCGGCCCCCGGAACAGCCGCTACGATCATTCATATGGTGAAGGGAATCGCCGGCTGAAAAAGCCGATAACCGGATGATGCCTGTACTGCACCCGTCATTCAGATATCCCCCCCCACAAAGTCCAGGACGTCCTATGACGACCGGCGGGCGAGAAGAGATTAACCACTTGCCGCCCTTCCTATAGGCAAATGACGGCGGCAAAGTGGTTTCAAAATCCTGACCGGGCGTCCTCAGGATGTCCTCAGGATTTTGAGCCGCTGCGCGCCCCCGGGGGCGCGCATCGCGGCGATCGTTGTTGTTTGGTGTCAGTCTGACCCCCTGCAACTACGATCTCGGTAAAGAGTCTCCGACGGACACTCTTTACCATGTGATCAGCCGTGTCCAATCACGGCTGATCACAGTGTAAATAGGAAGAGGCGGTGATCGGCTTTTCCTCACTCGCGTCTGTCAGACACGAGTAGAGGAGAGCCGATCGGCTGCTCCTCTGACAGGGGGGGGTCTGTGCTGATCGATTATCAGCACAGCCCCCCCGAGGATGCCCACACTGGACCACCAGGGACGCCACCAGACCACCAGGGATGCTCAGCACCAGGTATGCCACCCTAGACCACCAGGGATTCCAGTCAGTGCTCACAATGGATGCCAATCAGTGCCCACAATGGATGCCAATCAGTGCCCACAATGGGCATCACTGATTGGCATGCAGTATTGTTTGGCACTGATTGGCATCCATCAGTACAAAACAATACAATACAATGCCGCCTATCAGTGCCCATCTGTGCCACCTATCAGTGCCCATCCGTGCCACCTATCCATGCCCATCTGTGCCACCCATCCATGCCCATTCATGCCGCCTATCCATGCCAATCCGTGCCAGCTATCAGTGCCAATTTGTGCCACCTATCAGTGTCCATCCGTGTCGCCCATCAGTGCCGTCTATCAGTGCCACATATCAGTGCCCATCAATGCCACCTCATCAGTGCCACTTCATTGGTGCTCATCAGTGCCCATCAGTGCCGCCTTATCAGTGCCCATCAGTGAAGGAGAAAACTTACTTATTTGCAAAGTTTTGAAACTGAAACAAAAAAAAAACATTTTTTTTCAAAATTTTCTGTTTTTTTTTTTTGTTTAGCAAAAAATAAAAACCGCAGAGGTGATCAAATACCACCGAAAGAAAGCTCTATTTGTGGGGAAAAAATGATAAAAATGTCATTTGGGTACAGTGTAGCATGACCGCGCAATTGTCATTCAAAGTGCGACAGCGCTGAAAGCTCAAAATTGGTCTGGGCAGGAAGGTGTTTAAGTGCCCCCCCCCCCCCCCGGTATTGAATTTGGTTTATTTTTTTCTAAATAAATTATAAATGATGGAAAATTTTGGGGAAAAAAAAAAGTGTTTTTCTTTGTTTCTGTTATAACATTTTAAATAAATAATCTTTCTTCATCAATTGAGGTCAAAATGTTTTCTGCTCCATTTCTTTGGTGAAAATCCCCCAAATTGGTGAATATTATTTATTCTGTAGGAAAGTTATAGAGTCCACACACTATGAGATATCGATCTGATCAATACTGACGGACGATCAGTATAAATCCCCCCCTTCCCCCCCCCCCTCCCACTCCCCAAATCGCCCCTTTTTGGAAAGTAGACAATCCAATGTATTTAGTAAGAGGCATGGCGAGTTTTTTTGAAGTTTTTTGTCACAATTTTTTGGAAAATGAATAAATTAAAAAAAAATTCTTTACAATTTTTTTTTTTTCACCAGTGCAGTACAGCATCATCATATAATTGGTGTGGCTGTGATCAGAGACATTGACTGGTGACATCATGTAAAAAAAAAAAAAAAAAAAAAAATATATATATATATATATATATATATATATACTAGCAAATCCTTTCCGGGGCTGAAGTGGTTAAGTAATCATAATGTGTAAAAAATAAATAAAAAATCCTGACCACTTCCCCAGAGTAGTACAATGTAACTATGGTAACACTGTATTGCTCTGGTCACGGTGTGTTAATAAAAAAAATTTAAAAATTTAAAAAAAAATTTAAAAATGTAATAAATACATTTAATATATATATATATATATGTATATGTATATATATATATATATATATATATGTATATGTATATGTATATATATATATATATATATATATATATATATATAGCTATATATATATATATATATATATATATATATATATATATAGCTATATATATATATATATATATATATATATATATATATATATATATATATATATATATATATATTAAATGTATTTATAAAATTTTTTTATTTTTTTTACAATTTTTTTATTTTTTTATTAACACACCGTGACCAGAGCAATACAGTGTTACCATAGTTACATTGTACTACTCTGGGGAAGTGGTCAGGATTTTTTTTTTTTTTTTACACATTATGATTACTTAACCACTTCAGCCCCGGAAAGGATTTGCCCCCTTAATGCCCAGGCCATTTTTTCTGCGATTCGGCACTGCGTCGCTTTAACTGACAATTGCGCGGTCACGCGATGCTGTTCCCAAATAAAATTGTTGCCTTCCCCCCCCCCCCACACAAAATAAGAGGTTTCTTTTGGTGGTATTTGATCACCTCTGCAGTTTGTATCTTTTGCGCTATAAACAAACAAAGACCGACAATTTTGAAAAAAAAAATAATTTTTTTTTAACTTTTTGCTATAATACAAAAAAATTAAGAAAAAAAATAAAAAAAAAACACATTTATTAATTAGTTTAGGCCGATATATATATATTTTTCTACAATTCAGAGTCCTCAAACTGGCAGCCCTCCAGCTGTTGCGAAACTACAAGTCCCATGAGGCATTGCAAGGCTGACAGTTACAAGCATGACTCCCCACAGGCAGAGGCATGATGGGACTTGTAGTTCAGCAACAGCTGGAAGGCCACCAGTTTGAGACCCCCTGTTCTACATATTTTTGGTAAAAAAAAATAAAAAAAATAAAAATAAAATTGCAATAGGTGTATATTGATTGGTTTGCGCAAAAGTTATGGCGTCTACAAACTATGGGATAGATTCAGGGACTTTTTAGTGGGACTGCAACATTGTGGCGGACAAATCTGACCCCAAATGACACTTTTTCGGGGACCAGTGACATGACTACATTGATCAGTGTGATAAAAATGCACTGATCACTATACACTAGGGGGCGATCAAGGGGTTAAGTGTGTTTCTTGGGTGTGTTCTAACTGTAGGGGGGGGGGGTGGGCTTACTGGGACATGACAGAGATCCCCATTCTGCCTCTGTACTAGGTGATCGCTGGTCGCTGGCGGGAACCGAGTCCGCCCCGACCCGCGGGCGTGCTCCCTCCCGCCCAGGTACGGCGATTCGCGCAGCGCTACCAACCTGCCGCAGTATATGTGTATGAGCTGGTCGGCAAGTGGTTAAACCAGTGAATTTCATTCGTTTAACCACTTACAGACCGGACCATTTTGCTGGTCAAAGACCAGACCACTTTTTGCAATTCAGCACTGCGTCGCTTTAACTGACAATTGCGCGGTCGTGCGACGTGGCTCCCAAACAAAATTGACGTCCTTTTTTTCCCACAAATAGAGCTTTCTATTGGTGGTATTTGATCACCTCTGCGGTTTTTATTTTTTGCGCTATAAACAAAAACAGAGCGACAATTTTGAAAAAAAACGCATTATTTTTTACTTTTTGTTATAATAAATATCCCCCAAAAATATATAAAAAAAATTTTTTTCCCTCAGTTTAGGCCGATACGTATTCTTCTACATATTTTTGGTAAAAAAATTTTTTTTTAAAATAATCGCAATAAGCAATTATTTATTGGTTTGCGCAAAAGTTATAGCGTTTACAAAATAAGGATAGTTTTAATGGCATTTTTAATATTTTTTTTAT
The DNA here is from genome assembly GCF_037356315.1 of Lithobates pipiens. Classification (NCBI taxonomy): domain Eukaryota; kingdom Metazoa; phylum Chordata; class Amphibia; order Anura; family Ranidae; genus Lithobates; species Lithobates pipiens. Next base: position 4,692,522 of record NW_027507871.1, on the reverse strand, counting down.
TTTTATTTTACTAGTAATGGCGGCGATCTGCGATTTTTATTGTGACTGCGACATTACGGCGGACACATCAGACATTTTTGACACATTTTTGGGACCATTGTCATTTATACAGTAATCAGTGCTATACAAATGCAGTGATTCCTGTGTAAATGACACTGGCAGTGAAGGGGTTAACCAGTGGGTGGCAGTGTAGGGGTTAAGTGTGTCCTAGGGGTGTGTTACTAACTGTGGGGGGGTTGGGCTTTCATTTAGTGAACACCGATCTCTGCTCCAATCACATGGAGCAGAGATCAGCGTCACTAGTTGCTAGGCAGAACGGGGAGATGCTGTTTACAACGGCATTTCTCCATTCAGCCGCCCCGTGAGACGATCACGGGTATGCCCGCGGCGATCAAGTCCGCGGGACCCACGACCGGACTCACGGGGGTCCCGACCTGCAGGGCAGCAAATTTAAAGGGACATACAGGTACGCCCATTTGCCTGCCCGTGCCATTCTGCCGACGTACATCGGCGTGCGCTGGTCGGGAACCGAATAAGCAACCATCTTTACTGAATGAAACTGATTCATTCAGTGTCTTTTGTTGTGACTAGCTGTGATTGGTTAAAGCGAATCGCATGGTACAGATGGACTGTGATTGGTTAAAGCTAATCACATGGTACAGATGGGCTGTGATTGGCACTGTCTGTACCATGTGATCCCTGTGATCAATCGCAGCTAGCAACACAATTGTATATAATAGATGGCATGAAAGGAAGCCGTCCATTGTTTACAATTGTCTTGTGATCTGCTGTGATTGGTTACAGTGATCACGTGACACGGGCAGCGGGACTGATTAGTCATTGGCTGTGTCTGGTGGACGGAGGTGGTGACAGGTCGCGTCACTCTGCGGCGCATTCAAGGAAGGATGTCAGAACAACATTGCTCCCCCCTCCCCCCCTCCCGGCTGTCATTTTACTATAGGACGGGCGGGAAGGGGTTAAACTCCACACTTTCTGCAACAAAAGATTAAAGTAATAAAGTAAAATTACAAAATAATACAACTTTTTAAATATGGATTATATAGATTACTAAACCCCAATGTTCAGCACTTGATGGCTGGGGTGGAGGAGGGGCTGCCTGTCCTTGATTATGGCTCCATTCACACCGTCTGTGACTTGTTGTGTAATTCTGGACATCAAAGTCTCACGACATATCGCACCCCTTATTATATCGCACCCCTTGTTATATCGCACCCCTTATTATATCACACCCCTTGTTATATCGCACCCCTTATTATATCACACCCCTTGTTATATCGCACCCCTTATTATATCACACCCCTTGTTATATCGCACCCCTTGTTATATCGCACCCCTTATTATATGTCACCCCTTGTTATATCGCACCCCTTGTTATATCTCACCCCTTGTTATATCTCACCCCTTGTTATATCGCACCCCTTGTTATATCGCACCCCTTATTATATGTCACCCCTTGTTATATCGCACCCCTTGTTATATCTCACCCCTTGTTATATCTCACCCCTTGTTATATCGCACCCCTTGTTATATCGCACCCCTTATTATATGTCACCCCTTGTTATATCTCACCCCTTGTTATATCTCACCCCTTGTTATATCGCACCCCTTGTTATATCTCACCCCTTATTATATCACACCTCTTGTTATATCTCACCCCTTGTTATATCGCACCCCTTGTTATATCTCACCCCTTGTTATATATCACCCTTTGTTATATCGCACCCCTTATTATATCTCACCCCTTGTTATATATCACCCCTTGTTATATCTCACACCTTGTTATATGGCACCCCTTGTTATATCGCACCCCTTATTATATCACACCCCTTGTTATATCGCACCCCTTATTATTTCTCACCCCTTGTTATATCTCACCCCTTATTATATCACACCTCTTGTTATATCGCACCCCTTATTATATCGCACCCCTTGTTATATCTCACCCCTTGTTATATATCACCCTTTGTTATATCTCACACCTTGTTATATGGCACCTCTTGTTATATCACACCCCTTGTTATATCGCACCCCTTATTATATCACACCCCTTGTTATATCGCACCCCTTATTATATCACACCCCTTGTTATATCTCACCCCTTGTTATATATCACCCCTTGTTATATCTCACACCTTGTTATATGGCACCTCTTGTTATATCACACCCCTTGTTATATCGCACCCCTTATTATATCACACCCCTTGTTATATCGCACCCCTTATTATATCACACCCCTTGTTATATCGCACCCCTTATTATATCTCACCCCTTGTTATATCGCACCTCTTGTTATATCACACCCCTTGTTATATTGCACCCCTTATTATATCACACCCCTTGTTATATCGCACCCCTTATTATATCACACCCCTTGTTATATCGCACCCCTTATTATATCTCACCCCTTGTTATATCGCACCTCTTGTTATATCACACCCCTTATTATATCGCATCCCTTGTTATATCTCACCCCTTGTTATATATCACCCTTTGTTATATCGCACCCCTTATTATATCTCACCCCTTGTTATATATCACCCCTTGTTATATCTCACACCTTGTTATATGGCACCTCTTGTTATATCACACCCCTTGTTATATCGCACCCCTTATTATATCACACCCCTTGTTATATCGCACCCCTTATTATATCACACCCCTTGTTATATCGCACCCCTTATTATATCACACCCCTTGTTATATCGCACCCCTTATTATATCACACCCCTTGTTATATCGCACCCCTTATTATATCACACCCCTTGTTATATCGCACCCCTTGTTATATCGCACCCCTTATTATATGTCACCCCTTGTTATATCGCACCCCTTGTTATATCTCACCCCTTGTTATATCTCACCCCTTGTTATATCGCACCCCTTGTTATCTCGCACCCCTTATTATATGTCACCCCTTGTTATATCGCACCCCTTGTTATATCGCACCCCTTATTATATGTCACCCCTTGTTATATCGCACCCCTTGTTATATCTCACCCCTTGTTATATCTCACCCCTTGTTATATCGCACCCCTTGTTATATCGCACCCCTTATTATATGTCACCCCTTGTTATATCTCACCCCTTGTTATATTTCACCCCTTGTTATATCGCACCCCTTATTATATCACACCTCTTGTTATATCTCACCCCTTGTTATATCGCACCCCTTGTTATATCTCACCCCTTGTTATATATCACCCTTTGTTATATCGCACCCCTTATTATATCTCACCCCTTGTTATATATCACCCCTTGTTATATCTCACACCTTGTTATATGGCACCCCTTGTTATATCGCACCTCTTGTTATATAGCACCCCTTGTTATATCGCACCCCTTATTATATCACACCCCTTGTTATATCGCACCCCTTGTTATATCGCACCCCTTATTATTTCTCACCCCTTGTTATATCTCACCCCTTATTATATCACACCTCTTGTTATATCGCACCCCTTATTATATCGCACCCCTTGTTATATATCACCCTTTGTTATATCTCACACCTTGTTATATGGCACCTCTTGTTATATCACACCCCTTGTTATATCGCACCCCTTATTATATCACACCCCTTGTTATATCGCACCCCTTATTATATCACACCCCTTGTTATATCTCACCCCTTGTTATATATCACCCCTTGTTATATCTCACACCTTGTTATATGGCACCTCTTGTTATATCGCACCCCTTATTATATCACACCCCTTGTTATATCGCACCCCTTATTATATCACACCCCTTGTTATATCGCACCCCTTATTATATCTCACCCCTTGTTATATCGCACCTCTTGTTATATCACACCCCTTGTTATATCGCACCCCTTATTATTTCTCACCCCTTGTTATATCTCACCCCTTATTATATCACACCTCTTGTTATATCTCACCCCTTATTATATCGCACCCCTTGTTATATCTCACCCCTTGTTATATCACACCCCTTGTTATATCGCACCCCTTATTATATCTCACCCCTTGTTATATATCACCCCTTGTTATATCTCACACCTTGTTATATGGCACCTCTTGTTATATCACACCCCTTGTTATATCGCACCCCTTATTATATCACACCCCTTGTTATATCGCACCCCTTATTATATCACACCCCTTGTTATATCGCACCCCTTATTATATCTCACCCCTTGTTATATATCACCCCTTGTTATATATCGCCCCTTTATTATATCGCACCCCTTGTTATATCTCAACCCTTGTTATATCAGACCCCTTGTTATATTGCACCCCTTGTTATATATCACCCCTTGTTATATCGCACCCCTTGTTATATATCACCCCTTGTTATATCAGACCCCTTGTTATATATCACCCCTTGTTATATTGCACCCCTTGTTATATTGGACCCCTTGTTATATAGCACCCCTTGTTATATCGCACCCCTTGTTATATCTCACCCCTTGTTATATCACACCCCTTGTTATATATCACCCCTTGTTATATCGCACCCTTTGTTATATCGGACCCCTTGTTATATATCACCCCTTGTTATATCAGACCCCTTGTTATATATCACCCCTTGTTATATCGCACCCCTTGTTATATCTCACCCCTTGTTATATATCACCCCTTGTTATATCAGACCCCTTGTTATATATCACCCCTTGTTATATCAGACCCCTTGTTATATATCACCCCTTGTTATATGGCACCCCTTGTTATACCGCACCCCTTGTTATATATCACCCCTTGTTATATGGCACCCCTTGTTATACCGCACCCCTTGTTATATATCACCCCTTGTTATATCGCACCCCTTGTTTTCCAGTGAGTACAATTCCTATCTGTGCGACTTCAAGTCGCAGTGACTCCAAAGTAGTTCAGACTTCAGTATTTTGACCGGACTTTCATGCGTCTCGATTGTCATGCAAGAGTTTGACTTCGGAGGCACACCCTGCTTGTTCGGGCACCTCAGTGACACCGTCCTCCCAATTAGCATTGCCAGGTGTCGCAGACACTTCCTGCTTCAGCATCCCCTCCCCCCACCTACATCTAAATTCCCCCACCCCTTTTACTCCTCCTCCCCCCCCCCCCCCCCCCATGTTGTCTCTTACTGCTCAGCGTCAGGATCAGGCCGAGGAGTAGAGCTCCAATCGTCTTCATGTCCGGTTCCCTCCGGCCGGGATCACCACAAATGTACGTCCGATGTCACCCCACGATCGTCAGACAGTGACACCCTGCAAAAGGAACGCAGCGACACCCGTCACACACAGCGCAACAACACCAACAATCAACACTGGACACAACGTAACAAAGAAACCATCCACAATAATAAACACACAATGATAAACACTGGATACAACGTAACAAAACAACAGTTACAAAGAAATCATTCACAATAATAAACACTGGATACAACATAAAAAAACTTCACATAGAATTCACCTATAAACACACAATAATAAACACACAATAATAAACACACAATAATAAACACACAATAATAAACACACAATAATAAACACACAATAATAAACACACAATAATAAACACACAATAATAAACACACAATAATAAACTCACAAAAATAAACACTGGATACAACGTAACAAAACAAACTTCACAAAGAAATCACCTATAAACATATTAATAAAACGGATACAATGTAACAAAGCAAAGTCTACACAGAGATCAGAGTGTAGGGATTGATGGAGGGATCACAGGAGAGCGACCCGTTGGTACACACCGTACAATCACACCGCACAATCACACCGCACAATCACACCGCACAATCACACCGCACACCGACCCACTGAAAACTGAAAATGCATCTCATACGTTGTCTTTCACTTTCACATTTCAGCAAGTCACATGACACTTCCTGAAAACGCTGCGCACTGAAGCTCTGCATTCATTTAAAGGGAAACAGCAACATTTTTTAAAGTAGGTGTAAACTCTCGGGGTCGGTTCACACCACAACGCGTGCGTTCACACGTGCGTTTTTGTGCGTTCCCTGAATCTGTCTTCATTTATCCGCTTCCATCCCGGGCCAATTCTTACATTCTTTTTTTGCTATAAAACAACTTAGAACCCCCCCCCCAAACATTATTTTTGGCCCTAGAGAATAAAATTGTGGGCGTTGCATACTTTTATGTCACATAAAAATTTGTGCAGTGATTTTTCAAACACAATTTTTTTGGGGGAAAAAAATATTATTATTATTATTATTAAGGTCAAGTGACTGGGAAATTATATTTTATAATCCATAATCCACTATAAAACATTTTGGGTATCAAACCTCTAAAAAAAAACATTTTGGGCATCAGACCTCTACATAATAAACATTGGATCGTCATACAATATATAAGGTACCACCGTCCGATAGACCTTTACATTTCGGGCATACAATATATAAACTACCACAGTCCAGTTACATTTGAGAAAAACGGCGACGACAATTAATGTATTTAATACGTGAATCATATTAAGTTATACTAAATATAAATAAAAACATATGTTATTTAAATATTCCATGATTGAAGTGAAGATAAAAATTGATAAAGGCTCGACGCGTTTCGCGGCCTTGTGGCCGCTCATCAGGAGCTATAACCCCAAACGCCCAGCCAAGGGCGGGCCGACGCAGACCAAAGCAGGATGCAGCAGCCGACACATAATCAGTAAAAAAATCGAATGATAAGAACAGCAGCCTTGGTAGTTTATTAAATAAACAGAAAAGGGGAAAAATATTTATTAAAAAATTTAAGTTTATTGATTTTTTTGTTTTGTTTTGTTTTTACATTTTTTTTCTATATTTCTTTCTCACTTTCCTTCTTATCTATCCCTTTTTTTTTCACTTTTCCAATTCCATGCACTTACTTAAATTCACATTTTTCAACGCATATCACTTTCCAGCACCCGCCTACATTATTTATATGTGCATTCACTAAATATCATTTTTTTTTCCACATAGGTCTACCATAGAGATTTTTCAGTTCACATTAAGTGCACCTACCCACTCCGGATGTGTCTGTGGCGGTTGTCATCGCCTCTACGGGTCGCCCTTGCCCTTTGGGGCTCTGCTCAGCGGCTTTTTTGGCGATGCTTGATGCTGCTCCTTCGGTGCGCGGATGCAGATGTGAGTAGGACGCACGACCTTCAATAACCCCCATTTCATAAATATAATTTTTAAATTTTTTTTTTATATATACCCATTTTTCTGTTTGTTTTTTCTTTTTAGATTTATTCCATGGTTATAGCTCCTGATGAGCGGCTATAAGGCCATGAAACGCGTCGACCCTTTATCAATTTTTATCTTCACTTCAATCATGGAATATTAAAATATCATATGTTTTTTATTTATATTTAGTATAACTTAATATGATTCACGTATTAAATGCATTAATTGTCATCGCTGTTTTTCTCAAATATAAAGGTCTATTGGACGGTGGTACTTTATATATTGTATGACGATCCAATGTTTATTATGTAGAGATCTGATGCCCAAAATGTTTTTTAGAGGTTTGATACCCAAAATGTTTTATATTGGATTATGGATTATAAAATACAAATAAATATCATTTCCCAGTCGCTTGACCAATTTTTTTTACTGCCGTGTGCGCTTCATATAAAGTCCCACTTCTCTCCCATTCCCATTTTTTATACTAATGTTAGGGATGGAGGCGGGCACCCCTTTGATGCTCGCTTCATTTAAAGTCCCAAAAATGTATTTTTCTTATTTGATATATTATTATTATTATATTATATTATTATTATTATTATATTATTATATTATTATTATTATTATTATATTATATTATTATTATTATTATTATTATTATTATTATTATTATATCTTATTATTATTATTATTATTATTATATTATATTATTATTATTATTATTATTATTATTATTATTATTATTATATTACATGATTTATAATACATTTTAATTAATTTTAACCCCTTGCCAACCAGCGCACAGCGATGTCAACCACGTGACTTCATCGGGGATCAGGTGATGAAGTCACGTGGTTGTGATGTCACGCGTAGGGACGGGATAGGCGTTCTAAACTGATACAGGCAATATGAGCTCGGCGCTCCGTCGTGTTTGCATGTCCATACAAACGTTCTTACCATGCGTCACAAGACGATTCGCTCCCGCTCGCTTGTGACACACCGGTCGATGCCACATCAGGCATTCGTTTCGCAAACATTTCAATCATTTTCAAATCATTTCAATTGTTTTAATTGTTATAATCATTTCAAAGCATAGTGACTGCAGGCTCCTGGGGAGATCAGATATAGTGACTGCAGGGTCCTGGGGAGATCAGATATAGTGAGTGCAGACTCCTGGGGAGATCAGATATAGTGAGTGCAGGCTCCTGGGGAGATCAGATATAGTGAGTGCAGGGTCCTGGGGAGATCAGATATAGTGAGTGCAGGCTCCTGGGGAGATCAGATATAGTGAGTGCAGGGTCCTGGGGAGAGCAGATATAGTGAGTGCAGAGTCCTGGGGAGATCAGATATAGTGAGTGCAGGGTCCTGGGGAGATCAGATATAGTGAGTGCAGGGTCCTGGGGAGAGCAGATATAGTGAGTGCAGAGTCCTGGGGAGATCAGATATAGTGAGTGCAGGCTCCTGGGGAGATCAGATATAGTGAGTGCAGGCTCCTGGGGAGATCAGATATAGTGACTGCAGGGTCCTGGGGAGATCAGATATAGTGAGTGCAGGGTCCTGGGGAGAGCAGATATAGTGAGTGCAGGCTCCTGGGGAGATCAGATATAGTGAGTGCAGGCTCCTGGGGAGATCAGATATAGTGAGTGCAGGCTCCTGGGGAGATCAGATATAGTGAGTGCAGGGTCCTGGGGAGAGCAGATATAGTGAGTGCAGAGTCCTGGGGAGATCAGATATAGTGAGTGCAGAGTCCTGGGGAGATCAGATATAGTGAGTGCAGGCTCCTGGGGAGAGCATATATAGTGAGTGCAGGCTCCTGGGGAGATCAGATATAGTGAGTGCAGGCTCCTGGGGAGATCAGATATAGTGAGTGCAGGCTCCTGGGGAGATCAGATATAGTGAGTGCAGGCTCCTGGGGAGATCAGATATAGTGAGTGCAGGGTCCTGGGGAGAGCAGATATAGTGAGTGCAGAGTCCTGGGGAGATCAGATATAGTGAGTGCAGGCTCCTGGGGAGATCAGATATAGTGAATGCAGGCTCCTGGGGAGAGCATATATAGTGAGTGCAGGCTCCTGGGGAGATCAGATATAGTGAGTGCAGGGTCCTGGGGAGATCAGATATAGTGAATGCAGGCTCCTGGGGAGAGCATATATAGTGAGTGCAGGCTCCTGGGGAGATCAGATATAGTGAGTGCAGGCTCCTGGGGAGATCAGATATAGTGAGTGCAGGCTCCTGGGGAGATCAGATATAGTGAGTGCAGGCTCCTGGGGAGATCAGATATAGTGAGTGCAGGGTCCTGGGGAGAGCAGATATAGTGAGTGCAGAGTCCTGGGGAGATCAGATATAGTGAGTGCAGGCTCCTGGGGAGATCAGATATAGTGAATGCAGGCTCCTGGGGAGAGCATATATAGTGAGTGCAGGCTCCTGGGGAGATCAGATATAGTGAGTGCAGGCTCCTGGGGTGATCAGATATAGTGAGTGCAGAGTCCTGGGGAGATCAGATATAGTGAGTGCAGGGTCCTGGGGAGAGCAGATATAGTGAGTGCAGGCTCCTGGGGAGATCAGATATAGTGAGTGCAGGGTCCTGGGGAGAGCAGATATAGTGAGTGCAGAGTCCTGGGGAGAGCAGATATAGTGAATGCAGGCTCCTGGGGAGAGCAGATATAGTGAGTGCAGGGTCCTGGGGAGATCAGATATAGTGAGTGCAGGCTCCTGGGGCGATCAGATATAGTGAATGCAGAGTCCTGGGGCGATCAGATATAGTGAATGCAGAGTCCTGGGGAGATCAGATATAGTGAGTGCAGGCTCCTGGGGAGAGCAGATATAGTGAATGCAGGGTCCTGGGGAGATCAGATATAGTGAATGCAGGCTCCTGGGGAGAGCAGATATAGTGAGTGCAGGCTCCTGGGGAGATCAGATATAGTGAGTGCAGGCTCCTGGGGCGATCAGATATAGTGAATGCAGAGTCCTGGGGCGATCAGATATAGTGAATGCAGAGTCCTGGGGAGATCAGATATAGTGAGTGCAGGCTCCTGGGGAGAGCAGATATAGTGAATGCAGGGTCCTGGGGAGATCAGATATAGTGAGTGCAGGCTCCTGGGGAGACCAGATATAGTGAGTGCAGGCTCCTGGGGAGAGCAGATATAGTGAATGCAGAGTCCTGGGGAGATCAGATATAGTGAGTGCAGGCTCCTGGGGAGAGCAGATATAGTGAATGCAGAGTCCTGGGGAGAGCAGATATAGTGAATGCAGGGTCCTGGGGAGATCAGATATAGTGAGTGCAGAGTCCTGAGAGGAGCAGATATAGTGAATGCAGGTTCCTGGGGAGATCAGATATAGTGAATGCAGAGTCCTGGGGAGAGCAGATATAGTGAATGCAGGTTCCTGGGGAGAGCAGATATAGTGAATGCAGAGTCCTGGGGAGATCAGATATAGTGAATGCAGAGTCCTGAGAGGAGCAGATATAGTGAATGCAGGGTCCTGGGGAGAGCAGATATAGTGACTGCAGAGTCCTGGGGAGAGCAGATATAGTGAATGCAGAGTCCTGGGGAGATCAGATATAGTAAATGCAGGCTCCTGGGGAGATCAGATATAGTGAATGCAGGCTCCTGGGGAGATCAGATATAGTGAATGCAGGTTCCTGGGGAGATCAGATATAGTGAATGCAGGTTCCTGGGGAGAGCAGATATAGTGAGTGCAGGCTCCTGGGGAGATCAGATATAGTGAATGCAGAGTCCTGGGAGATCAGATATAGTAAATGCAGGCTCCTGGGGAGATCAGATATAGTGAATGCAGGCTCCTGGGGAGATCAGATATAGTGAATGCAGGTTCCTGGGGAGATCAGATATAGTGAATGCAGGTTCCTGGGGAGAGCAGATATAGTGAGTGCAGGCTCCTGGGGAGATCAGATATAGTGAATGCAGAGTCCTGGGGAGATCAGATATAGTGAATGCAGAGTCCTGAGGAGATCAGATATAGTGAGTGCAGAGTCCTGGGGAGAGCAGATATAGTGAGTGCAGGCTCCTGGGGAGAGCAGATATAGTGAATGCAGGGTCCTGGGGAGATCAGATATAGTGAGTGCAGGCTCCTGGGGAGACCAGATATAGTGAGTGCAGGCTCCTGGGGAGAGCAGATATAGTGAATGCAGAGTCCTGGGGAGATCAGATATAGTGAGTGCAGGCTCCTGGGGAGAGCAGATATAGTGAATGCAGAGTCCTGGGGAGAGCAGATATAGTGAATGCAGGGTCCTGGGGAGATCAGATATAGTGAGTGCAGAGTCCTGAGAGGAGCAGATATAGTGAATGCAGGTTCCTGGGGAGATCAGATATAGTGAATGCAGAGTCCTGGGGAGAGCAGATATAGTGAATGCAGGTTCCTGGGGAGAGCAGATATAGTGAATGCAGAGTCCTGGGGAGATCAGATATAGTGAATGCAGAGTCCTGAGAGGAGCAGATATAGTGAATGCAGGGTCCTGGGGAGAGCAGATATAGTGACTGCAGAGTCCTGGGGAGAGCAGATATAGTGAATGCAGAGTCCTGGGGAGATCAGATATAGTAAATGCAGGCTCCTGGGGAGATCAGATATAGTGAATGCAGGCTCCTGGGGAGATCAGATATAGTGAATGCAGGTTCCTGGGGAGATCAGATATAGTGAATGCAGGTTCCTGGGGAGAGCAGATATAGTGAGTGCAGGCTCCTGGGGAGATCAGATATAGTGAATGCAGAGTCCTGGGGAGATCAGATATAGTAAATGCAGGCTCCTGGGGAGATCAGATATAGTGAATGCAGGCTCCTGGGGAGATCAGATATAGTGAATGCAGGTTCCTGGGGAGATCAGATATAGTGAATGCAGGTTCCTGGGGAGAGCAGATATAGTGAGTGCAGGCTCCTGGGGAGATCAGATATAGTGAATGCAGAGTCCTGGGGAGATCAGATATAGTGAGTGCAGAGTCCTGGGGAGAGCAGATATAGTGAGTGCAGGCTCCTGGGGAGATCAGATATAGTGAGTGCAGGCTCCTGGGGAGATCAGATATAGTGAATGCAGAGTCCTGGGGAGATCAGATATAGTGAGTGCAGAGTCCTGGGGAGAGCAGATATAGTGAGTGCAGGCTCCTGGGGAGATCAGATATAGTGAATGCAGAGTCCTGGGGAGAATAGATATAGTGCATGCAGAGTCCTGGGGAGATCAGATATAGTGAGTGCAGAGTCCTGGGGAGAGCAGATATAGTGAATGCAGAGTCCTGGGGAGAGCAGATATAGTGAATGCAGAGTCCTGGGGAGATCAGATATAGTGAATGCAGAGTCATGGGGAGATCAGATATAGTGAATGCAGAGTCCTGGGGAGAGCAGATATAGTGAGTGCAGAGTCCTGGGGAGATCAGATATAGTGAATGCAGGGTCCTGGGGAGAGCAGATATAGTGAATGCCGAGTCCTGGGGAGATCAGATATAGTGAATGCAGGTTCCTGGGGAGAGCAGATATAGTGAGTGCAGGCTCCTGGGGAGATCAGATATAGTGAGTGCAGAGTCCTGGGGAGATCAGATATAGTGAGTGCAGAGTCCTGGGGAGAGCAGATATAGTGAGTGCAGAGTCCTGGGGAGAGCAGATATAGTGAATGCAGAGTCCTGGGGAGATCAGATATAGTGAGTGCAGAGTCCTGGGGAGAGCAGATATAGTGAGTGCAGAGTCCTGGGGAGAGCAGATATAGTGAGTGCAGGGTCCTGGGGAGAGCAGATATAGTGACTGCAGGGTCCTGGGTTTAGTAACACTTCAACCCCCTTCCTGCCCAGGCCAATTTTCAGCTTTCACCGCTGTCACACTTTGAATGACAATTACGCGGTCATGTAACACTGTACTCATAGGACATTTTTATAATTTTTTTCACACAAATAAAGATTTATTTTGGTGGTGTTTAATCACTGCTGTTTTTTTGCTTAACCACTTGCCGCCCGCCATATAGCAGAATGACGGCGGCAAAATGGTTTTAATATCCGGACCGGACGTCATATGACGTGATCAGGATATTAAGCCGCTGCGCGCCCCCGGGGGCGCGCATCGCGGCGATCGTTGTTGTGGGGTGTCAGTCTGACACACCGCAACTATGATCTCGGTAAAGAGTCTCTGACGGAGACTCTTTATCATGTGATCAGCCGTGTCCAATCACAGCTGATCACAGTGTAAATAGGAAGAGCCGGTGATCGGCTTTTCCTCACTCCTGTCTGTCAGACGCGAGTAGAGGAGAGCCGATCGGCTGCTCTTCTGACGGGGGGGGTCTGTGCTGATCGATTATCAGCGCCGTCCCCCTGAGGATGCCCACACTGGACCACCAGGGAGGCCAACAGACCACCAGGGATGCCCAGCACCAGGTATGCCCCCCTAGACCACCAGGGATGCCAGTCAGTGCCCACAATGGGCATCACTAATTGCCATGCATTACTGTTTGTGCCCATCCATGCTGCCTATCAGTGCCTATCCGTGCCGCCTATCAGTGCCCATCCATGCTGCTATCAGTGCCCATCCGTGCCGCCTATCAGTGCCCATCCGTGCCGCCTATCAGTGCCCATCCGTGCCGCCTATCAGTGCCCATCCGTGCCGCCTATCAGTGCCCATCCATGCTGCCTATCAGTGCCCATCCATGCCACCTATCCATGCCGCCCATCCATGTCAATCCGTGCCACCTATCAGTGCCTATTTGCGCCACCTATCAGTGTCTATCTGTGTCGCATATCAGTGCCGCCTATCAGTGCCACTTCATTGGTGCCCATCAGTGCCACCTCATCAGTGCCCGTCACTGCAGCCCCGTCAGTGCCCATCAGTAGAGAAGAAAACTTACTTATTTACAAAGTTTTGTAACTGAAACAAAAAAAAAACATGTTTTTTTCAAACTTTTGGGTCTTTTTTTATTTGTTTAGCAGAAAATAAAAATCCCCAGAGGTGATGAAATACCACCAAAAGAAATCTCTATTTGTGGAAACAAAATGATAAAAATTTCATTTGGGTACAGTGTAGCATGACCGCGCAATTGTCATTCAAAGTGCGACAGCGCTGAAAGCTCAAAATTGGTCTGGGCAGGAAGGTGTTTAAGTGCCCCCTGGTATTAAAGTGGTTAAAAAAAAAAAAAAAAAAAACGGTTTCATAGTTTGTTATAAAATTTTGAAAATAGGTGATTTTCTCCTTCATGGATGTGCGCTGATGAGATAGCACTGTTGGGCACTGATTGGCTGCACAGATAGGCACTGATGGACTCTGATAGGCGGCACTGGTGGAGACTCATGAGGCAGCAATGGTGAGCACTGATGGGCGGCACTGATGGGCACTGGTTAGCTGCATTGGTGGACTCTGATAGGCGGCACTGGTGGACACTCATGAGGCAGCAATGGTGAGCATTAATGGGCGGCACTGATGGGCACTGGTTAGCTGCATTGGTGGACTCTGATAGGCGGCACTGGTGGACACTCATGAGGCAGCAATGGTGAGCACTGATGGGCGGCACTGATGGGCACTGGTTAGCTGCATTGGTGGACTCTGATAGGCGGCACTGGTGGACACTCATGAGGCAGCAATGGTGAGCACTGATGGGCGGCACTGATGGGCACTGGTTAGCTGCATTGGTGGACTCTGATAGGCGGCACTGGTGGACACTCATGAGGCAGCAATGGTGAGCATTAATGGGCGGCACTGATGGGCACTGGTTAGCTGCATTGGTGGACTCTGATAGGCGGCACTGGTGGACACTCATGAGGCAGCAATGGTGAGCACTGATGGGCGGCAAAGATGGGCACTGGTTAGCAGCATTGATGGGTACTGATAAGTGGCACTAGTGGGCACTGATATGCACCTGCAGTTGGCACTGGTGGACACTGATAGATCGCACTGGTGGGCACTGATAGGCGGCACTGGTGGACACTCATGAGGCAGCAATGGTGAGCACTGATGGGCGGCAAAGATGGGCACTGGTTAGCAGCATTGATGAGTACTGATAAGTAGCACTAGTGGGCACTGATATGCACCTGCAGTTGGCACTGGTGGGCACTGATAGGGGGCACTGATATGCACCTGCAGGTGGCATTGGTGGGCACAATTGTCCCTCTGACAAGCCAGCGATCGGCTTTTTTTCCACCCTGTAAGCGGGAACAGCCGCATCTCATTGACTTGGTGATCACGGAGCATGCAGGCCGCTCATGCACGGGAGGATGTCTGTTGATGTCTTCCTGGGCAATTAAGGCCCGTGTTGTGCCCGTCATTTGGCTATAGCGTGGGTGGGAGGTGATTAATGTTTGTGCATTAACAAATCATTTTATAGGATTTACGAATCTAATCATTAGAATCTCATGGGGACAAAGAGAAGGCTAACTTATTAAATACTTTCTTCAGCTCTGTGTATACAAAGGAGCATGGGGGAGTGCATGTCCCTAATGGGGGTGGTAGTGACACAGCCCCAAATCCACAATGGCTCATAAGTGATATGGTCCAGAAATATTTGGACAGAATAAAGGTGGATAAAGCACCTGGACCTGATGGCATCCACCCACGGATTCTAAAAGAATTGAGCTCTGTAATTTCAAAGCCATTGTAT
The DNA here is from genome assembly GCF_037356315.1 of Lithobates pipiens. NCBI lineage: Eukaryota > Metazoa > Chordata > Amphibia > Anura > Ranidae > Lithobates > Lithobates pipiens. Next base: position 4,676,784 of record NW_027507871.1, on the reverse strand, counting down.
CTAATTTTTGGGGACTTGTTAATGACAGGAATAGTACCACTGGATTGGCGCAGGGCCAATGTGGTGCCTATGTTTAAAAAGGGAACAAAGTCTTTACCAAGTAACTATAGACCTGTTAGTTTAACTTCTATAGTTGGGAAGATACTGGAGGGATTAATAAAAGACCACATAGACGAGTTCTTGCAGGAAAAAAATATTTTAAGCAACAGACAGCATGGATTCATGAAAAACAGAAGTTGTCAGACAAACCTGATTTCTTTTTATGAGGTGGTAAGTAAAACCTTGGACAGAGGGGTGGCGGTGGACGTGGTATACTTGGACAGAGGGGGTGGCGGTGGACGTGGTATACTTGGACAGAGGGGTGGCGGAGGATGTGGTATACTTGGACAGAGGGGGTGGCGGTGGACGTGGTATACTTGGACAGAGGGGTGGCGGAGGATGTGGTATACTTGGACAGAGGGGTGGCGGTGGACGTGGTATACTTGGATAGAGGGGTGGCAGTGGACGTGGTATACTTGGACAAAGGGGTGGCGGTGGACGTGGTATACTTGGACAGAGGGGTGGCGGTGGACGTGGTATACTTGGACAGAGGGGTGGCGGTGGACGTGGTATACTTGGACAGAGGGGTGGCGGTGGACGTGGTATACTTGGACAGAGGGGGTGGCGGTGGACGTGGTATACTTGGACAGAGGGGGTGGCGGTGGACGTGGTATACTTGGACAGAGGGGGTGGCGGTGGACGTGGTATACTTGGACAGAGGGGGTGGCGGTGGACGTGGTATACTTGGACAGAGGGGTGGCGGTGGACGTGGTATACTTGGACAGAGGGGTGGCGGAGGATGTGGTATACTTGGACAGAGGGGGTGGCGGTGGACGTGGTATACTTGGACAGAGGGGTGGCGGAGGATGTGGTATACTTGGACAGAGGGGTGGCGGTGGACGTGGTATACTTGGATAGAGGGGTGGCAGTGGACGTGGTATACTTGGACAAAGGGGTGGCGGTGGACGTGGTATACTTGGACAGAGGGGTGGCGGTGGACGTGGTATACTTGGACAGAGGGGTGGCGGTGGACGTGGTATACTTGGACAGAGGGGTGGCGGTGGACGTGGTATACTTGGACAGAGGGGGTGGCGGTGGACGTGGTATACTTGGACAGAGGGGGTGGCGGTGGACGTGGTATACTTGGACAGAGGGGGTGGCGGTGGACGTGGTATACTTGGACAGAGGGGGTGGCGGTGGACGTGGTATACTTGGACAGAGGGGTGGCGGTGGACGTGGTATACTTGGACAGAGGGGTGGCGTAATTTGGGGGGTATTTGTACTTTCCTGACTTGTTTGGGTCGCAGGAAATGAGATCGGCCACCAGTACATCAGGTGTGATCAATTTTTTTATGATTCGCACCACAGCTTGTAGACTCTCTAACTTTCTCAAAGACCAAATTATATCCACTAATTTGGGTTATTTTTACCAAAGATATGTAGCAGTATAAATTGTGGCCAAAATTTATGAAGAAAAATTAATCATTTGCAAAATTTTATCACATAAACTAAGAAAAATTTATTTTTTTCCAAAATTTTCTGTGTTTTTTCATTTATAGCACAAAAAATAAAAAACCCCAGAGGTGATCAAATACCACCAAAAGAAAGCTCTATTTGTCATCGATGATTTTGCTTCTATGAAAGCCAGAAAGGTTTCTTTGTGATTATGTCATAATACAGGAATACCCCACTTTTAAGTACACAATGGGGGTTTATTTACTAAAGCTGGAAAGTGCAAAATCAGGCTCACTTCTACACAGAAACCAATCAGCTTCTAACCTTGGCTTGTTCAATTAAGCTTTGGTAATAAAACCTGGTTTCTATGCAGAAGTGAGCCTGATTTTGCACTTTCCAGCTTTATGTTAACCACTTCAGCCCCGGACCATTTTGCTGGTCAAAGACCAGGCCCCTTTTTGCGATTCGGCACTGCGTCGCTTTAACTGACAATTGCGCGGTCGTGCGACGTGGCTCCCAAACAAAATTGACGTTCTTTTTTTCCCACAAATAGAGCTTTCTTTTGGTGGTATTTGATCACCCCTGCGGTTTTTTATTTTTTGCGCTATAAACAAAAATAGAGCGACAATTTTGAAAAAAACACAATATTTATTACTTTTTGTTATAATAAATATCCCCCAAAAATATATAAAAAAAACATTTCTTTCCCTCAGTTTAAGCCGATACGTATTCTTCCACATATTTTTGGTTAAAAAAATCACAATAAGCGATTATTGATTGGTTTGCGCAAAAGTTATAGCGTTCACAAAATAGGGGATAATTTTATGGCATTTTTATTAATATTTTTTTTTACTAGTAATGGCGGCGATCAGCGATTTTTATTGTGACTGCGACATTGTGGTGGACACATCGGATATTTTTGACACATTTTTGGGACCATTGTCATTTATACAGCAATCAGTGCTATATAAATGCAGTGATTCCTGTGTAAATGACACTGGCAGTGAAGGGGTTAACCAGTGGGTGGCAGTGTAGGGGTTAAGTGTTCCTAGGGGTGTGTTACTAACTGTGGGGGGCTGGGCTTTCATTTAGTGAACACTGATCTCTGCTCCAATCACATGGAGCAGAGATCAGCGTCACTAGTTGCTAGGCAGAATGGAGAAATGCTGTTTACAACGCCATTTCTTCATTCGGCCGCACCGTGAGAGGATCGCGGGTATGCCCGCAACGATCGAGTCCGCGGGACCCGCGACCGGACTCACGGGGGTGCCGATCAGCACGGGAGCGCGCCGCCGCCGGCGCGCTCCCGATGGCAGGGCGACAAATTTAAAGGGACGTACAGGTACACCCATTTGCCTGCCCGTGCCATTCTGCCGACGTACATCGGTGTGCGCTGGTCGGGAACCGGTTAATAAACCCCACTGTGTACTTAAAAGTGGGGTACAAACTTTTTCATAGGGGTATACTTGACTGATGTCTGTTTGTTTGTTTTTTTGCACTTTTCATATTTCTATGTTATATGTTTTGCACTTTTATATATTAAAATTAACTCTGTTTCTATTGCAGTAATTTTACTTGTATTGTTTTAAATATATTCTTTGAAACAACATTGATTCTTTATTAAAAACGGGGGGGGGGGGGGGGGGGCGCAGTTTGCCATCTTCGTCCTGGGCAACAAATGGCCTTGTCCCAGCACTGACTTGGACAAAGGGGTGGCTGTGGACGTGGTATACTTGGACAGAGGGGTGGCGGTGGACCTGGTATAATTGGACAGAGGGGTGCTGGTGGACGTGGTATACTTGGACAGAGGGGTGCTGGTGGACGTGGTATAATTGGACAGAGGGGTGCTGGTGGACGTGGTATACTTGGACAGAGGGGTGCTGGTGGACGTGGTATAATTGGACAGAGGGGTGCTGGTGGACGTGGTATAATTGGACAGAGGGGTGCTGGTGGACGTGGTATACTTGGACAGAGGGGTGCTGGTGGACGTGGTATAATTGGACAGAGGGGTGCTGGTGGACGTGGTATAATTGGACAGAGGGGTGCTGGTGGACGTGGTATACATGGACAGAGGGGTGCTGGTGGACGTGGTATACTTGGACAGAGGGGTGGCGGTGGACGTGGTATACTTGGACAGAGGGGTGGCGGTGGACGTGGTATACTTGGACAGAGGGGTGCTGGTGGACGTGGTATACATGGACAGAGGGGTGCTGGTGGACGTGGTATACTTGGACAGAGGGGTGGCGGTGGACGTGGTATACTTGGACAGAGGGGTGGCGGTGGATGTGGTATACTTGGACAGAGGGATGGCGGTGGATGTGGTATACTTGGACAGAGGGGTGGCAGTGTACATGGTATACTTGGATTTTGCAAAAGCGTTGGATACAGTTCCGCACACACGGCTCGTGTGTAAGGCAAAGTCTTCAGGTTTGGAAAGATCAGTTTGTAAATGGATAGAAAACTGTCTAAAAGACAGAATTCAGAGAGTCGTGGTTAAAGAGGAAGTAAAGGTAAATATTTTTTTTTAAAAGCACACCCTGTAAGGCAAAGGCATAATGAGCTAGTATGCATAGCATACTAGCTCATTATGAATAACTTACCTGAGAACGAAGCCCCCGAAGCGGTCCTCCGTCTTCCTCTTCGCCGCTGCCATGGATCCCGGAGCAACTTCCGGGTCTCGCGGCTCCGGCACTGTGATTCGCTGTAGCCGTGATGACGTCACTCTCGTGCATGCGCACAGGAGCCGACACTCGCGGCATATCACCATGATCTGCGGCCTGGCCAGTGCGCCTGCTCGCCGCTGTCTACGACGCATGCGCCGTAGACAGCGGTGGCTGTCTTCAGGTAAATATCTCCTAAACCGTATAGGTTTAGGAGATATTTCTTGGACCTACAGGTAAGCCTTAATCTAGGCTTACCTGTAGGTCAAAATTGGTTGTAAGGGTTTCCAACCACTTTAATGATTCTTACTCTGAATGGTGTAAGGTTATCAGTGGTGTACCCCAAGGTTCAGTGCTGGGACCCTTACTTTTTAATATTGGGTCTGGGATCAAAAGTAACATTTTCGTCTTTGCAGATGACACCAAACTATGCGGTGGAATAACGTCCTTACAGGATGTCTCCAATTTACAAGCCGACCTCAATGCTCTGTCTAATTGGGCGACTATGTGGCAGATGAGGTTTAATGTTGAGAAATGTAAAGTTCTGCACTTGGGGGCTAAGAATATGCATCATACATACTAGGGGGAGTACAACCGGGGGGATCCATAGTGGAGAAGGATCTGGGGGGATCCATAGTGGAGAAGGATCTGGGGGGATCCATAGTGGAGAAGGATCTGGGGTGATCCATAGTGGAGAAGGATCTGGGGGAGTCCATAGTGGAGAAGGATCTGGGAGGATCCATAGTGGAGAAGGATCTGGGGGGATCCATAGTGGAGAAGGATCTGGGGGGATCCATAGTGGAGAAGGATCTGGGGGGATCCATAGTGGAGAAGGATCTGGGAGGGTCCATAGTGGAGAAGGATCTGGGAGGATCCATAGTGGAGAAGGATCTGGGAGGGTCCATAGTGGAGAAGGATCTGGGAGGGTCCATAGTGGAGAAGGATCTGGGAGGGTCCATAGTGGAGAAGGATCTGGGAGGGTCCATAGTGGAGAAGGATCTGGGGGAGTCAATGGTGGAGAAGGATCTGGGGGGAGTCCATGGTGGAGAAGGATCTGGGGGAGTCAATGGTGGAGAAGGATCTGGGAGGATCCATGGTGGAGAAGGATCTGGGAGGATCCATAGTGGAGAAGGATCTGGGGGGATCCATAGTGGAGAAGGATCTGGGGGGGTCCATGGTGGAGAAGGATCTGAGGGGATCCATAGTGGAGAAGGATCTGGGGGAGTCCATGGTGGAGAAGGATCTGGGAGGGTCCATAGTGGAGAAGGATCTGGGGGGATCCATAGTGGAGAAGGATCTGGGGGGATCCATAGTGGAGAAGGATCTGGGGGATTCATAGTGGAGAAGGATCTGGGGGTTTTGGTAGATCATAAGCTCAATAATAACATGCAATGCCAAGCTGCGGTTTCCAAAGCGAGCAAAGTCCTTTCTTGTATAAGAGAGGTATGTACTCCAGAGAGAGAGATATCATCTGTACAAATCATTAGTAAGACCTCATCTGGAATATGCCGTTCAGTTTTGGGCTCCAGTTCTCAAAAAGGATATCGGGGGAACATTTTTGAAATAAAGTTGAATAATTCAGAGTGCGGCTATCCAGCTACATCTTTTCTACTTGGGTATATGGGATTGTATGATATTATTTTTTTTATTTTTTTTTGTGGTTGAACTGGATGGACTTGTGTATTTTTTCAACCTGACTAACTATGTAACTATGTATATAAAGACCATTATTTTACAGCTTATATCAGCCATGTTTGTTTATTTTAAATCTGCCCCTTTTGTTACTATAAGAACTGGTGATCCTGCCATGAAGGTCCTTGGTTGGGCACTTCCTAATAGAGGGTGACAACGCTCTGCCTCCTAATTGTACTCTTGCGTTGTCACCCTCCCTTATGGGCTTCTGATGGAGACCACAAGAAGCTGTTTTCATACACGTGACTCGGGCGCGGTCCACTGTTTGTCACCATCAGAAAACCCATCCTGAGAAATCGCATGCCGCCATCGCCGGAGGACACGTAGACTGAAATCGGTTGCAAAGAGGCTGCAGGAGATCAGTAAATACCAAACCAGGCGTACGTCTGTGCGCAACACTTTATTAAATTATCTATTTCATATTGTGGTTCAAGTAAACATTTTCCAGGTCAGGTTGGGAGTACACAACAAGGTAAAGAGGGAGAGGCAGCAAAAAAGGTTGAACAGAAGGTACAATTCAGGAGGAACACAAGTGTGAACAGTGCGTGGTTCAAGCTGCAGGAATACTGTACTGGTTACGCCCAGGGACTGGTGGCTCGCCGGAGATCTGCAGGGTAAAAAAAAAGGAGGAAAGCATTTTAAAAATCAAGATTTAAAGCAAAATGCCCCCCCCCCCCACCCCCCTCAAAAAAAATCTGCATTCTGGGTGTACTAGGAAAGGTTTAATATGCAACCTTCGTTCTTGTCCAGGACCCTGGCGGAAGGATTGGGCTCCTCCTTGGCCCGGCTGTGACAAGCCTTTCAGCCACAACTGGCACATTTTCCCCATAGCTCTAGAGCAAGGTTCTCCAAACTTTCTAAACAAAGGGCCAGCTTACTGTCCTTCAGACTTTAGAAGGGCTAAACCTTGCCCATTGGGAGTAGAAATTGTCCTGGCACATCAGTGGGAGTAAATGAACGGTGCCCCATCTTTGATACTAGGGGTAGGAATAGTGCCCCATTTTTGGTGTCAGTAGGAGGAATAATGCCCCTACAATTGGTGTCATTGGGAGCAATAGTTCCCCAAAGGGCCAGATAAAGGCAAGTAAAGGGTTGCATTCAGCCCCCCCCGGGCTGCAGTTTGGAGACCACTGCTCTGGAGTACTCAAGATGGGGTGCAAATCTTGCATTGCTCACCCCGTACTAGATTAACCATTGGAGAATACATCACCAGCATGGCAGCAATGGTACTTCAGCTAAACCGCTAAGCCTGGTTTATTACAACCATGTTTTATCTAGGGCAGTGATGGTGAACCTTGGCTCTCCAGATGTTTTGGAACTACATTTCCCATGATGCTCAACTGCACTGCAGAGTGCATGAGCATCATGGGAAATGTAGTTCCAAAACATCTGGGGTGCCGAGGTTCACCATCACTGATCTAAGGGAAGAACTTTGAGTCAGCATCATGGATAGTACCCACTAGAAAAAATAAGAGGAAAGAGGGTGCTCTGGCCTAGTGCATAATCCCACAAACTTTTATTAGGAATGTGATAAAAAGTGCAACTCAGACACTCTCCGTGGCTATACATTTCCAGATTGACGGATGACCCAAGTATTGGGGGGACCTCACCGTAATCTTTGCAGGCTGACACGTTTCGGAGGAATCTCCATCCAAGCTTGGCTTTAATGAAGGACATTCATTTGAAATGCGTCAGCTCCCCTTGGGTCAGTCTGGAAATGTATAGCCACAGAGCATGGGCAGATGAGCGCTGTAATTATCTATCCTTGTGAGTAGTACTTTTTTATCACATTCTTAATAAACTTTTGTAGGATAATGCACTTGGTCAGTGTGCCCCCTTTTCTCTTATTTTTCTAGCAGTTTGAGGAAAACCCCAGTCCTAGAGGCCAGCAAGGCTTCAAGAGATATTTCCCATTGGGCTAGGACATCCTCCATTCCTAGTGGGCAGCAAGGCTTCGAGAGATATTTCCCATTGGGCTGGGACAACCCCAGTCCTAGAGGCCAGCAAGGCTTCAAGAGATATTTCCCATTGAGCTAGGACAGCCCCAGTCCTACAAGCCAGTAAGGCTTCGAGAGATATTTCACATTGGGCTAGGACATCCTCAGTCCTACAGGCCAGTAAGGCTTCGAGAGATATTTCACATTGGGCTAGGACATCCTCAGTCCTACAGGCCAGTAAGGCTTCGAGAGATATTTCACATTGGGCTAGGACATCCTCAGTCCTACAGGCCAGTAAGGCTTCAAGAGATATTTCCCATTGGGCTAAGACAACCCGAGTCTTAGAGGGCAGCAAGGCTTCAAGAGATATTTCCCATTGGGCTAGGACATCCCCAGCCCTAGAGGGCAGCAAGGCTTCAAGAGATATTTCCCATTGGGCTAGGACATCCCCAGTCCTAGAGGGCAGCAAGGCTTCAAGAGATATTTCCCATTGGGCTAGGACATCCCCAGTCCTACAAGCCAGTAAGGCTTCGAGAGATATTTCACATTGGGCTAAGACAACCCGAGTCCTAGAGGGCAGCAAGGCTTCAAGAGATATTTCCCATTGGGCTAGGACACCCCCCAGTCCTAGAGGGCAGCAAGGCTTCAAGAGATATTTCCCATTGGGCTAAGACAACCCGAGTCCTAGAGGGCAGCAAGGCTTCAAGAGATATTTCCCATTGGGCTAAGACATCCTCCAGTCCTAGAGACCAGCAAGGCTACAAGAGATATTTCCCATTGGGCTAGGACATCCCCAGTCCTACAAGCCAGTAAGGCTTCGAGAGATATTTCACATTGGGCTAAGACAACCCGAGTCCTAGAGGGCAGCAAGGCTTCAAGAGATATTTCCCATTGGGCTAGGACACCCCCCAGTCCTAGAGGGCAGCAAGGCTTCAAGAGATATTTCCCATTGGGCTAAGACAACCCGAGTCCTAGAGGGCAGCAAGGCTTCAAGAGATATTTCCCATTGGGCTAAGACATCCTCCAGTCCTAGAGACCAGCAAGGCTACAAGAGATATTTCCCATTGGGCTAGGACAACCCCAGTCCTACAGGGCAGCAAGGCTACAAGAGATATTTTCCATTAGGATAGGACAATCCCAGCCCTAGAGGGCAGCAAGACTTCAAGAGATATTTCCCATCGGGCTATCTTACTCATGGGCAGGAGATTATTGGTGTTGTTCATGTATAGTACCCAACCTGACAGGATCAAGACCCGACAAACACCACCCAAAATTTTCAGTGAGGTTCGAATTTATGGAGAGCTTAATGTAAAAAGTAGCAATACTTCCAAACTGCAGCCATCATCTGTTGCCCTTGATAGTTTGACGTCTGCCCCAACTTAGAGTAAACTTAACTTGGAGCTAAGCTTTGCCCTCACATGCTTAACAGTCCAGGGTGTTTGAGCCTCTGAGCCCAACAAAGGGCTTGAGTTGGCGCCTTAAAGAGAAATTTAAGGCATAGACGAATGTAACTGTATTTACCATATCTGGCCAATGCCCCTGGGAGCTGGAAATCACCGAAGTAGACACTGCTACTACTCCAGTCATCTCCGATTCCAGGTCCCATTCTGAGTGGCTGACCTGCTGCATTCTGAACACGGGTGGCTCCTCGGCACGGGTGCCATTCAAAGAAAGCTTTACATTTTCTGAAGGAATGCAAAGTGTTCTCTGATTGAACGAGGTGAAGAGCATGATGTCACCACCCAGCCTCTCCAATCAGAGGAGACTTTGCATCCCTTCATAACATGCCAACCTTTCTTTGAACGGCGCCCATGTTGAGCGGCCTCTCTTCTATGTTCAGAATGCAGCAGGCCAACCCCTCAGCATTGGGACCTGGAAACAAGTGGCGGAAAAGGGATGTCTCATCAATATTCCCGCTGCTCCTTCAACATCCAGTCACATGCTGGGGGCAGTGCGGTGACCAGACTATACTGATAAACTGCTCGCTTGCACTGAGTGGTGCAAATTTCAGGACTGGACAGATACAATTATAATTTCTGCAGCAGTTAAAATGGCTAAAAAGACGGAGAACTGAGCAGTCACATGACAGCTGATCACTCAGATCTCGGCCTCAGTCTCCGGCTCTCTGCTCTGCCCCTCCAGCACTCACTGGAGCATCAGCATCAGGCTTTGGAGGGGGGGGCGGGGGCAGCTGCCAGTCAGGCTACAAGGATCCCGACATTAAAGTCGGGATCCTTGCAGAGCCTTGACCAGCTCCCCAGCTTTAACCTGCTGTTGACTGAATCTGGGTCACTGGAGTGCAAAAGTAAGTGCACCCTGTGACCCAGAAGAGAAGTATGGGCCAAAAAAAAGCTTTGGCCCTACTTCTTGTACCGATTGCCTCATGTAGGAGTACGGCGGCAGAGCGGCCCTCCTGTGCTGGATCACGCATCTAGTAGCACTTCTAGATAGGGGCTTGTGTGCGCGTTGTACAGCGTCGCATGACCGCGCAACTGTCAGTTAACCACTTCCCACCCCTCGGGCCGTCATATTACGTCCTGGACTTTAAGTGGAGATATCTGAATGATGGGTGCAGCTACAGGCGTCATCCAGATATCATCTGTGCGTCGTAAGAACAATCATAGTGGCAGTTCAGCCGTTTGATCGTTCTTACAGGCGGCGGGAGGGGACGTCTCCCCCAACCCCCTCCTGCCACCCTCTGGTGCTTCTCCCGGCTTGCCCCTGCGATCGGCGAGCCGCAAAACGAATCGGTCGCCCCACTAGAAGTTGATCATAGAGATTTCTGGTGACCAGTCATCTCTGTGACCCTCAGAGGCCCGGGCGCGACGTTATGACGTCACGTCTGGGCCGGTGGAAGTAAACAATGCCGGGGACGTGGCTGGAAAGGCCGAGAGAGTTTTTTTTTTGATCTCAGGTCTTTCCAGCCTGGAGGAGAGATGTGGGGTCTTATAGATCCCACAGCTCTCCATAAAGAGGACCCGTCACACGCTATTCCTATTATTGCCACGTGCGTTACAGCGAGAGCAATAATTCTAGCCCAAGACCTCCTCTGTAACTACTCCAAACTGGTAAACTGAAAACATTGACGCCTATGGAGATTTTTAAGTACCGAAGTTTGGCGCCATTCCACGAGCGAGCGCAATTTTCAAGCACAACGTGTTAGGTATCTATTTACTCGGCGTAACATCATCTTTCACATTATACAAAAAAAATTGGTCTAACCTTACAGTTTTTTTTTGTTTTGTTTTTTATTCTTGTTTGAAAAATCGCTACGCAAATACTGTGTAACAAAAAAAGTTGCAACAACCGCCATTTTATTCCCTAGGGTCTCTGCTAAAAAAAAACATATATAATGCTTGGGGGGTTCCGAGTAATTTTCAAGAAAAAAAAATGATGATTTTTTTTTTTACATGTAGGAGCGAAGTGGCAGAATTTTCCCCCGGATGGGAAGCGGTGGCCTGGTCATGAAGGTGGGGGGGGGGGGGGTAAATCTTCTGGAAGTCATAGGGTTAAATGTGTATTCAGCTGTTTGGCTGGAATTCGATGCTGAGTGCACATCAGGGGGTCCTTCCATCCCTTACCTCCGAGTTACTTTTTCTTTACGGAAGTTCGGGTCTTTTCTCGCTCTGAAGACATTTTCTTGTTGACTTTTTCTTTTTTATCTTTCTTGGCATTTAAGTTCTCATAGAGGGTTCCCTCGTCTTTAGGCCTGCAAAATAAAGGATGGACAGATGTTGGAGCGTGCACATTTGGTGTGGTGAAGGCATACGATCGACGCTGGCGCAGGCGCACACAGAATATTACTTGGATGGGCTTCGCGTCACTTTCATCTTGGACATGGCGGGCGCAAGGTTCCCGTATTCTGACTCCACAGCCTTTGTTCTCTGCAAGGAAAAAAAGATAACCAATCATGTGATCCAATTGTTAGAAATTCGTTTCCTTATGAATCAAAATTCGGATGATTTTTTTTCGTTATTAGGAAATTCGGATGCATCCAAATATCTGAATGACGATAGTAAAAAACATTTAAAACGAATCCGAAAAATAACAAAAAAAACGAAATTTTGGACAAAATTCAGATCGAGTTTCAAGTTTTCGAACTTTGAATTCAAGTTCTTTTCAAATCAATTCAAAATTTTATTTGGATTTCCGAAGAGAATAAAATAGAATAGAAAATAAACCTCATCAAGGGCTCTTTTTGGTTTAATGGGCACACATTTCCAAAGACGCACTCCAAAATCTGGTGGAACGCCAAACTACGAGAGGGGATCTGGTAACATTGAAGAGGGGGTGGGGGGAATTGTATAGCAACTTAAAGACCGCAATACATATAAAAGTTTTGAGAATGACACAAATATTAATTTTCACAAAGTCTCCTCTCTCAGTGTTAGATCTTTTTGTCAGATGTTACTATGGGATACCGAAATATCATTACAAGCATTCCAGAAGTGTCAAAGGCTTTTATTGACAAAGACATGAAGTTTATGGAAATAAAGTCAATATTTTCAGTGTTGCCCCTTCTTTTGCAAGACCTCCGCAATTCCTCCCGGCATGCTGTCACTCAATTTCTGGGCCTCCAGATCGCGGCCCCCCCCATTCTTCCATAATCAATGCTTGGAGTTTGTCAGAATTTGTGGGGGGGGTTTTTTGTTCGCCCGCCTCTTGAGGATTGACCGCAAGTTCTCAATGGAATGAAGGTCTGGGGGGAGTTTCCTGCCCATAGACCAAAAAAGTCCATGTTTGGTTCCCCAAGCCACTTAAGTTATGACTTTTGCCTTATGGCAAGGTTCTCCATCATGCTGGAGAAGGCATTGTTCCTCACCAAACTGTTCTTGGATGGTTGGGAGAAGTTGTGAATGAGCCCCCCCCCCCCACTCCCTTGGCTGAGAAGCGACCCCACATGTAAATGGTCTCAGGACTCATGATACAGGACTGACGGCAGAGCTCAAGTTTTATTCGCCCGGGTGTACCAATCGGAAAGGGGATCCATCAGGGAAAATCACTTTCCCCCAATCCTCAGCAGTCCAGTCCCTGGACCTTTTGCAGGAAATCAGTCAGTCCCTGATGTTTTCCTGGTGTCATAAGATGCGCAGGGGTAAAGCGCTCTGGCGCACAGTTGTGCACAATAGGAATGCGCTAAAGCACATGAGCACACACACACACACACACAGGGTGTGACCCCTGGCTGACCTATAAAGGAAGTGAGGTCATCCAAATACACTGCTGGTTCGTCTTCAGCTTCCTGTGATTCCCACGTCTGCTCTTGTGATCTGTATTACCCGTTGTGACCCGGATTGCCTCATCCACCTCGCTGATCTTCTCCTGACCCGACCTCTGGCTTCACCTTGGACTCCTCTTTCTGAACGTGTTTGACCCTCAGCCTGCATCTGGACTTACCTGCTATCTCCTGTTTTCAACCCCTGGCTTGTCTTTGGATTACCCTTTTGTCTCAGCGTTAGTGGTACTTGTTGTCTTCTGATCTGGACTGTGTTTGACCCCTGGCCTGCCTCCTGGATTCTGCCTTTGCCTTACGGACTTGCTACCATTGCTTCTGGACCTTCCCACGGGACATCACCTTTCAGCTCTGCTCAAGCTACCTGCTGATCTACTAGCAAGTGACTGTCCTACTGGTAGCTTGTGCCTCTTGGTGCAACCACCCCCTGTGCCACCTTCAGGGGTGGTCTGCACCGAGTCGCAAAAGAGACCGCTCTCGGCATCTTGGCCTCGGTGAGTACATTTATATGATACCTGGAGAGAAGTGCCTTCTTTGCTGCCCTTCTTGACACCAGACTATCCTCCAAAAGTCTTCTCCTCAATGTACGTGCCTGCTGCCATTCCTGAGCAAGCTCTGCACTGGTGGCGCCCCAAACCCACAGCTGAATCAACTGTAGGGGACGGTCCTGGCACTTACTGGAATTTCTTGGGTGTCCCGAAGCTTTCTTCACAACAATTGAACATGGTTAGCAGAGGAAGAACAATGATTTCAAGCACTATCCTCCTTTTAAAGCTTCCAGTCTGTTATTCTAACTCAATCTGCATTACAAAGTGATTTCCAGCCTTGTCCTCATCAACACTGACACCTGTGTTACCGAGAGACTCACTGACATGATGTCAGCTGGTTCTTTTGTGGCAGGGCTGAAATGCAGTGGGATTTTTTTTTTTGGGGGGGGGGATTAAGTTCATTTTTTTGGCAAAGAGGGACTTCATTCATCTGATCGCTCTTCATAACATTCTGGAGTATATGCAAATTGCCATCATAAAAACTGAAGCAGCAGACTTTGTGAAAATTAATATTTGTGTCATTCTCAAACCTTTTGACCATGGCTGTACACTTTGGGATTGTGGACACTAGTGAGAGTACAGTGAGGAGATGTGAACACTGGTGGGAGTAGTGAGGGTAGGGTTGTTACTGGTAAGAGTACAGTATGGGGAATTGGACACCGGTGAGAGTACGGTATGGGAAACTGGGAACTGGTGGGAGTATGGTATGGGGAATTGGACACCAATGAGAGTATGGTATGGAAAATTGGACACTGGTGAGAGTATGGTATGGAGAATCGGACACTGGTGAGAGTATGGTATGGGAACTGGACACTGGTGAGAGTATGGTATGGGGAATTGGGCACTGGTGAGAGTATGGTATGGGGAATTGGGCACTGGTGAGAGTATGGTATGGAGAATTGGACACTAGTGAGAGTACGGTATGGGGAATTGGACACTGGTGAGAGTATTGTATGGGGAATTGGACACTGGTGAGAGTATGGTATGGGGAATTGGACACTGGTGAGAGTATGGTATGGAGAATCGGACACTGGTGAGAGTATGGTATGGGAACTGGACACTGGTGAGAGTATGGTATGGGGAATTGGGCACTGGTGAGAGTATGGTATGGGGAATTGGGCACTGGTGAGAGTATGGTATGGAGAATTGGACACTAGTGAGAGTACGGTATGGGGAATTGGACACTAGTGAGAGTACGGTATGGGGAATTGGACACTGGTGAGAGTATTGTATGGGGAATTGGACACTGGTGAGAGTATGGTATGGGGAATTGGACACTGGTGAGAGTATGGTATGGGGAATTGGGCGCTGGTGAGAGTATGGTATGGGGAATTGGGCACTGGTGAGAGTACAGTATGGGGAATTGGACACCGGTGAGAGTACGGTATGGGAAACTGGGAACTGGTGGGAGTATGGTATGGGGAATTGGACACCAATGAGAGTATGGTATGGAGAATCGGACACTGGTGAGAGTATGGTATGGGAACTGGACACTGGTGAGAGTATGGTATGGGGAATTGGGCACTGGTGAGAGTATGGTATGGGGAATTGGGCACTGGTGAGAGTATGGTATGGAGAATTGGACACTAGTGAGAGTACGGTATGGGGAATTGGACACTGGTGAGAGTATTGTATGGGGAATTGGACACTGGTGAGAGTATGGTATGGGGAATTGGACACTGGTGAGAGTATGGTATGGGGAATTGGGCGCTGGTGAGAGTATGGTATGGGGAATTGGGCACTGGTGAGAGTATGGTATGGGGAATTGGGCACTGGTGAGAGTATGGTATGGGGAATTGGACACTGGTGAGAGTATGGTATGGGGAATTGGACACTGGTGAGAGTATGGTATGGGGAATTGGACACTGGTGAGAGTATGGTATGGGGAATGGGACACTGGTGGGAGTATGGTATGGGGAATTGGACACTGGTGAGAGTATGGTATGGGGAATTGGACACTGGTGAGAGTATGGTATGGGAAACTGGACACTTGTGGGAGTATGGTATGGGGAATTGGACACTGGTGAGAGTATGGTATGAGGAATTGGAAATTGGTGAGAGTACATAGTGGGGATATGGACACAAATGAGAGTTTAGTATAGGGAGGCGGGCACTGATGATAGTACAGTGAGGGGACGTAGACAACTGTTTAAACTTACAGTGTAGGGATGTGAATACCGGTAACAGTACAGTTTGGGGATGTAGACACTGGTGTGAGTACTGTATTGGAATGTGGACACTGGTGAGAGTTCCATGTGGGAATGTTGGCACTGGTTATAGTACATTGTTGGGGTGTGGACACTGATGACAGTACTGCACTGGGATGTGGACAGAGGTGACGATACCATGTGGGTATGTGGACAGTCATTAGCGGCAGTACATTGTGGGAATGTGGACACTGGTGAGAGTAAATTGTGAGGATGTGGACACCTGAGAGAGTACATTGTGGGGATGTGGACACCTGAGAGAGTACACTGTGGGGATGTGGACACCTGAGAGAGTACATTGTGGGGATGTGGACACCTGAGAGAGTACTTTGTGGTGATTCAGACATTGGTGACAGTACATTTTGGGAATGTGGACTCTGGTGAGAGTACATTGTGGGGATGTGGACCTGGCTAGAGTACATTGTGGGAATGTGGACACTGGATAGAGTACATTGTAGGGATGTGAACACTGGTGAGAGTACATTGTGTGGATGTGGACACTGGTGAGGGTACATTGTGGGAATGTGGACACTGGTGAGGGTACGTTGTGTGGATGTGGACATTGGTGAGGGTACATTGTAGGGATGTGAACACTGGGGAGAGTACATTGTGGGAATGTGGACACTGGTGAGAGTACATTGTGGGAATGTGGACACTGGTGAGAGTACATTGTTGGAATGAGGACACTAGATAGAGTACATTGTAGGGATGTGAACACTGGTGAGAGTACATTGTGTGGATGTGGACACTAGTGAGGGTACATTGTGGGAACGTGGACACTGGTGAGGGTACATTGTAGGGATGTGAACACTAGAGAGAGTACATTGTGGGAATGTGGACACTGGAGAGAGTACATTGTGGGAATGTGGACACTGGAGAGAGTACGTTGTGGGGGATGTGGACACTGGTGAGAGTACATTGTAGGGATGCGAACACTAGAGAGAGTACATTGTGGGAATGTGGACACTGGAGAGAGTACATTGTGGGAATGTGGACACTGGAGAGAGTACGTTGTGGGGGATGTGGACACTGGTGAGAGTACATTGTAAGGATGTGAACACTGGAGAGAGTACATTGAGGGGATGTGGACACTGTAGAGAGTACATTGTGGGGGATGTGGACACTGGAGAGAGTACATTGAGGGGATGTGGACACTGGAGAGAGTACATTGTGGGGGATGTGGACACTGTAGAGAGTACGTTGTTGGGATGTGGAAATTGCTGACTAGTCATCGTCTTTGGTGGAGACACAGACTCTGATAATTGAAGAATACCCCTACTTGGGCTGTCAGACATCTAATGCAAAATTCAGGGAGTGCTCAGGTTCCTGATGTGGCAATTCCCCCATGGTAGCAGACCCCACAAAATGAAAAGTGGAATTAGATATCTTGCGTTAAACACAAAGGGGTGGTACCTCTAGCGCTTGCAGTTTGTGCTTCGCGGAGTCGATGTAATGTGCAATAGAGGTATAGATGAACCTATACTGAGCCTCTGTCTGGACCATTCCTGAGCGCTGGGATCGGACCATCTGAATGGTCTTCTGAACATCTATATCACAGTCCAGACCTGGAATAGACACAACGTCAGTCAGACGGGGGGTGGAAGCCAGGGGGGAGGAAGCCAGAGGGGAGGAAGCCAGGGGGGAGGAAGCCAGGGGGGAGGAAGCCAGGGGGGAGGAAGCCAGAGGGGAGGAAGCCAGGGGGGAGGAAGCCAGGGGGGAGGAAGCCAGGGGGGAGGAAGCCAGAGGGGAGGAAGCCAGGGGGGAGGAAGCCAGGGGGGAGGAAGCCAGGGGGGAGGAAGCCAGAGGGGAGCAAGCCAGGGGGGAGCAAGCCAGGGGGGAGGAAGCCAGGGGGGAGGAAGCCAGGGGGGTGGAAGCCAGGGGGGAGGAAGCCAGAGGGGAGGAAGCCAGAGGGGAGGAAGCCAGGGGGGAGGAAGCCAGAGGGGAGGAAGCCAGGGGTGAGGAAGCCAGAGGGGAGGAAGCCAGGGGGAGGAAGCCAGGGGTGAGGAAGCCAGAGGGGAGGAAGCCAGAGGGGAGGAAGCCAGGGGGGAGGAAGCCAGGGGGAGGAAGGCAGGGGGAGGAAGCCAGGGGGGAGGAAGCCAGAGGGGAGGAAGCCAGGGGGGAGGAAGCCAGGGGGGTGGAAGCCAGAGGGGAGGAAGCCAGGGGGGAGGAAGCCAGGGGGGAGGAAGCCAGAGGGGAGGAAGCCAGGGGGGAGGAAGCCAGGGGGGAGAGGAAGCCAGGGGGAGTCACATGTAAGTAACACTAGCAGTAAACTGACATTTAGGACACAGGTATCACATTCAAAACATTGACTCATTCATTTGCCCCTGTAGATCAGAAGCTGCCAGTTCTTATGCTTTTAGAAGGGCACCTTCAGCCTACATGCGAGGGGGGTTTCCCTTTAGGGTGTGCTTATGTCCCTTCTGGGCTTATATGCTGCTCAATAGGCCCTCTCACTATATTATTGGGGCAAGAGGAGCTTTTCAGAGTCCTGGTCTGTGTGCATGTGCAGTTATGAGAAGAGTATAGAGTGGGAGCAAGATCCTCAATGAGGGTGTAGGCAGGTGCAGTCTATTTCCTCCACTGCAGGTGGCGCTCAACTGCAGCGGCAATGCAGAGAGAGAGGAAGTCGAGAGGAATATGGTTCCTCTATGGTTTCCTGGGTCACTGAGGCAGTGATCCTGTTGGATGCCGGCATCCCGTGTGACTTTTTTGGCAGCCATCTTGGGTCAGGCAGAGTCTATTTAAGACCCTGGCTCCTGATTTTGGCACGCATTTAAAGTGTGGATTCGCTAAACGCATGCCAAACTCAGCGGGTTTCATTCCACCCCTCAAGACAGATGTTGTCAGTTCGGCTGAGATCTGCTCTGCTACAATCTTTAGTTCATCCGCGAGTGTTAGTGGGTGGGCTGCCTTCCTGCCAGGCTGGTTGTGAACTGTTAGGCTCTGACTACAACATAAGATCCTTCTACTGCATCTGGACTGTGTGTGTTACTGCCGCTGCACCACGCTACACCCGCTTACAAGAGAAAGAATGCGCTAGGCCACAGGCCTGGAGAGGAATATCCTGTACTACCTACTGCTAATAGATGAGTACCAAGCAGTGGCGGTGTACATAGAGGGCGCAGGAGCGCAGCCCCCCCCCCCTCTCCTGCACCGCTCTATCACCAATAGATAGATTCATGCATTGCATGAATCTATCTATTGTCGCCGCTGCCGTGCCCTATTCAGGTGTCTGGCCCCTTGTCGGGCACCGGGCATCTGAACTACAGTGAGTGGCCTTCTCCTCCAACATCAGTGCCTGACCTCACAAACGCTCTTCTGGAAGAATGGTCAAACGTTCCCATAGACACCCTCCTAAACCTTGTGGACGGCCTTCCCAGAAGAGGTGAAGCTGTTATATACCTGCAAAGGGCCAACCCAACATTGAACCCTCCGGACTAAGACTGGGATGCCATTAAAGTTCATGTGCCTGTAAAGGCGGGCGTCCCAATACTTTTGGTAATACCCTGTATGGTGTATGTTTAGAACCCATGTGTGAAAGGTAATGTCTCAATTAACCAATCACTGTTAGTTCTCAAGATCATTTCACCTTTTGTTTGAATGATGTCCACCAACATGTCAATGACGATGATGGTTCCAGTGCGGCCAATCCCAGCGCTGTGAAGAGACAAGAGATGAGAAAACAAAGGAGTGACATCAGTTTTAGATCATGTGACAAAACTGGATTTCCCTGGGACAGTGGACTGGCTGAGGACTGACTGAGGACTGGCTGGGGACTGGCTGGGGACTGGCTGAGGACTGACTGAGGACTGGCTGGGGACTGGCTGAGGACTGACTGAGGACTGGCTGAGGACTGACTGAGGACTGACTGAGGACTGACTGAGGATGGCTGGGGACTGGCTGGGGACTGGCTGAGGACTGACTGAGGACTGGCTGGGGACTGGCTGAGGACTGACTGAGGACTGGCTGAGGACTGACTGAGGACTGACTGAGGACTGACTGAGGATGGCTGGGGACTGGCTGGGGACTGGCTGAGGACTGGCTGAGGACTGGCTGAGGACTGACTGAGGACTGGCTGAGGACTGACTGAGGACTGGCTGAGGACTGAGTGAGGACTGACTGAGGACTGACTGAGGACTGGCTGGGGACTGGCTGGGGACTGGCTGGGGACTGACTGAGGACTGACTGGGGACTGGCTGGGGACTGGCTGGGGACTGGCTGAGGACTGGCTGAGGACTGACTGAGGACTGGCTGAGGACTGACTGAGGACTGACTGAGGACTGGCTGGGGACTGACTGAGGACTGACTGAGGACTGGCTGGGGACTGGCTGAGGACTGGCTGAGGACTGGCTGGGGACTGACTGGGGACTGGCTGGGGACTGACTGAGGACTGACTGAGGACTGACTGAGGACTGGCTGGGGACTGACTGAGGACTGACTGAGGACTGGCTGGGGACTGACTGAGGACTGGCTGGGGACTGGCTGGGGACTGGTTGGGGACTGACTGAGGATTGACTGATGACTGACTGAGGACTGACTGAGGACTGGCTGGGGACTGACTGAGGACTGGCTGAGGATTGGCTGGGGACTGGCTGGGGACTGACTGAGGACTGGCTGAGGACTGGCTGAGGACTGGCTGAGGACTGACTGAGGACTGGCTGGGGACTGACTGAGGACTGGCTGAGGACTGACTGAGGACTGGCTGGGGACTGGCTGGGGACTGACTGAGGACTGGCTGGGGACTGGCTGGGGACTGGCTGGGGACTGGCTGGGGACTGACTGAGGACTGGCTGGGGACTGACTGAGGACTGGCTGAGGACTGGCTGAGGACTGACTGAGGACTGGCTGGGGACTGACTGAGGACTGGCTGAGGACTGACTGAGGACTGGCTGGGGACTGGCTGGGGACTGACTGAGGACTGGCTGGGGACTGGCTGAGGACTGGCTGGGGACTGGCTGGGGACTGACTGAGGACTGGCTGGGGACTGGCTGGGGACTGACTGAGGACTGGCTGAGGACTGGCTGGGGACTGGCTGGGGACTGGCTGAGGACTGGCTGGGGACTGACTGGGGACTGGCTGGGGACTGGCTGAGGACTGGCTGAGGACTGGCTGGGGACTGGCTGGGGACTGGCTGAGGACTGGCTGAGGACTGGCTGGGGACTGGCTGGGGACTGGCTGAGGACTGACTGAGGACTGGCTGGGGACTGGCTGGGGACTGGCTGGGGACTGGTGAACTTACCTGCAGTGTACAATGATAGGCCCAGCTCCCGGGATGCTCTCCTGCATTCGGTTGATCTCTCCAAGGAAGCTCAGGACACCGCCCGGGTCGGAGGGAACCCCGTGATCTGGCCAGTTCAGGTACTGATAGTGGACAATCTGTCTGGTCTCATCGCGCTGCAGATACAAATGGGAAGAATGTTACAGACCGGTGGTCTCCAAACTGCGGCCCGGGGGCCAGATGCAGCCGTTTCCTTTTTTTCTGTTTAGGCCCTTGGGGTACTATTTCATCCACTTATACCAACAATGGGGCATAATTCCCTCCCCCACCCAGACCAGTGATGGGGCACAATTCCTCCCAATTACACCAACATTTGGGCAAAATTAGACCAATGATGGGGCACAACTCCTCCCACCAACACCAATGAAGAAGCACAATTCCTCACAATGATACCAACAATTGGGCCCAATGACGCCAATGATGTGGCACAATTCCTTCCAATGACACCAACAATTGGGCCCAATGACGCCAATGATGGGGCACAATTCCTCCCAATGACACCAACAATTGGGCCCAATGCTGCCAAGAAGGGGCACAATTCCTCCCAATGACACCAACAATTGGGCCCAATGACACCAAGAAGGAGCACAATTCCTCCCAATGACACCACCAACAATTGGGCCCAATGCTGCCAAGAAGGGGCACGATTTCTCCCAATGACACCAACAACTGGGCCCAATGCTGCTAAGAAGGGGCACAATTCCTCCCAATGACACCAACAATTGGGAAAAATTACACCAATGATGGGGCACAACTCCTCCCACCAACACTAATGAAGAAGCACAATTTCTCCAAATGACACCAACAATCGGGCCCAATGCTGCCAAGAAGGGGCACAATTCCTCCCAATGACACCAACAATTGGGCCCAATGCTGCCAAGAAGGGGCACAATTCCTCCCAATGACACCAACAATTGGGCTCAATGACGCTAAGAAGGAGCACAATTCCTCCCAATGACACCAACAATTGGGCCCAATGACGCCAAGAAGGGGCACAATTCCTCCCAATGACACCACCAACAATTGGGCCCAATGACGCCAAGAAGGGGCACAATTCCTCCCAATGACACCAACAATTGGGCAAAATTACACCAATGATGGGGCACAACTCCTCCCACCAACACCAATGAAGAAGCACAATTCCTCCCAATGACACCAACAATTGGGCCCAATGCTGCCAAGAAGGGGCACAATTCCTCCCAATGACACCAACAATTTGGCCCAATGACGCCAAGAAGGAGCACAATTCCTCCCAATGACACCACCAACAATTGGGCCCAATGCTGCCAAGAAGGGGCACGATTTCTCCCAATGACACCAACAACTGGGCCCAATGCTGCTAAGAAGGGGCACAATTCCTCCCAATGACACCAACAATTGGGCAAAATTACACCAATGATGGGGCACAACTCCTCCCACCAACACCAATGAAGAAGCACAATTCCTCCAAATGACACCAACAATTGGGACCAATGCTGCCAAGAAGGGGCACAATTCCTCCCAATGACACCAACAATTGGGCCCAATGCTGCCAAGAAGGGGCACAATTCCTTCCAATGACATCAAACAATTGTGCCCAATGACACCAATTATGGGGCACAATTCCTCCCAATGACACCAACGATCCTCCCCCTGACACCAAAGATGGGGCATTGTTTAATCGAACTGACATCTGGACCTTTTCTACTCCCAATGGCCACAGTCCGCCCCCCCCCCCCGAAGTCAGAGGGACAGTAAACTGACCCCCTGTTTAGAACGTTTGGAGAGCCCTGTTATAGAACTTGGGTTGATTTACTAAAAACTATAGATTGCAGAATCTGGTGCAGCTGCGCATGGCAGCCAATCAGCTTCTAACTTCAGCTTGTTCAATGAAGCTTTGACAATAAAACCTGGAAGCCGATTGGTTACTATGCAGAGCTGCACCGGACTTCACACTGTCCGGTTTTAGTAAACCATCCCCAGTGTTTCTTAAACTGTGGGTTGAGACCAAAATTGGGCTGTGGACATCTTTGGGATGGGTTGCCACTTGACTTTGTGCCCAAACATAAACTATGCGGGCCATTGGTGAGTACCAGCCAACTATAATTGGCATCACAGATACACACGGGGAGCTAGACTATGTGCTAGGCAGAAGAAGGAGGAGACAAGACTCGGGGTCAGTTAACAATTTCTACGGGGAAGTTCTAAAAGCTCCAACGAGGTATTTTATGTGGGGAAGTTCTAAAAGCTCCAACGAGGTATTTTATGTGGGGAAGTTCTAAGAGCTCCAATGAGGTATTCTATGTGGGGAAGTTCTAAGAGCTCCAACAAGGTATTCTATGTGGGGAAGTTCTAAAAGCTCCAACGAGGTATTTTATGTGGGGAAGTTCTAAGAGCTCCAACGAGGTATTCTATGTGGGGAAGTTCTAAGAGCTCCAATGAGGTATTCTATGTGGGGAAGTTCTAAAAGCTCCAACGAGGTATTCTATGTGGGGAAGTTCTAAGAGCTCCAACGAGGTATTCTATGTGGGGAAGTTCTAAGAGCGCCAACGAGGTATTCTATGTGGGGAAGTTCTAAGAGCGCCAACGAGGTATTCTATGTGGGGAAGTTCTAAGAGCGCCAACGAGGTATTCTATGTGGGGAAGTTCTAAGAGCGCCAACGAGGTATTCTATGTGGGGAAGTTCTAAGAGCTCCAAAGAGGTATTCTATGTGGGGAAGTTCTAAGATCTCCAATGAGGTATTCTATGTGGGGAAGTTCTAAAATCTCCAACGAGGTATTCTATATGGGGATTCAGTTCTAAGAGCTCCAACAAGGTATTCTATGTGGGGAAGTTCTAAGAGCTCCAATGAGGTATTCTATGTGGGGAAGTTCTAAGAGCTCCAATGAGGTATTCTATGTGGGGAAGTTCTAAGAGCTCCAACGAGGTATTCTATGTGGGGAAGTTCTAAGAGCTCCAATGAGGTATTCTATGTGGGGAAGTTCTAAGAGCTCCAATGAGGTATTCTATGTGGGGAAGTTCTAAGAGCTCCAATGAGGTATTCTATGTGGGGAAGTTCTAAGAGCTCCAATGAGGTATTCTATGTGGGGAAGTTCTAAAAGCTCAAACGAGGTATTCTATGTGGGGAAGTTCTAAGAGCTCCAACGAGGTATTCTATGTGGGGAAGTTCTAAGAGCTCCAACTAGGTATTCTATGTTGGGAAGTTCTAAGAGCTCCAATGAGGTATTCTATGTGGGGAAGTTCTAAGAGCTCCAACGAGGTATTCTATGTGGGGATTCAGTTCTAAGAGCTCCAACGAGGTATTCTATGTTGGGAAGTTCTAAGAGCTCCAACGAGGTATTCTATGTGGGAAAGTTCTAAGAGCTCCAACAAGGTATTCTATGTTGGGAAGTTCTAAGAACGCCAATGAGGTATTCTATGTGGGGAAGTTCTAAAAGCTCCAACGAGGTATTCTATGTGGGGAAGTTCTAAGAGCTCCAACGAGGTATTCTATGTGGGGAAGTTCTAAGAGCTCCAATGAGGTATTCTATGTGGGGAAGTTCTAAAAGCTCCAACGAGGTATTCTATGTGGGGAAGTTCTAAAAGCTCCAACGAGGTATTCTATGTGGGGAAGTTCTAAGAGCTCCAACGAGGTATTCTATGTGGGAAAGTTCTAAGATCTCCAATGAGGTATTCTATGTGGGGAAGTTCTAAAAGCTCCAACGAGGTATTCTATGTGGGGAAGTTCTAAGAGCTCCAACGAGGTATTCTATGTGGGGAAGTTCTAAGAGCTCCAACAAGGTATTCTATGTGGGGAAGTTCTAAGAGCTCCAATGAGGTATTCTATGTGGGGAAGTTCTAAAAGCTCCAACGAGGTATTCTATGTGGGGAAGTTCTAAGAGCTCCAACGAGGTATTCTATGTGGGGAAGTTCTAAGAGCGCCAACGAGGTATTCTATGTGGGGAAGTTCTAAGAGCGCCAACGAGGTATTCTATGTGGGGAAGTTCTAAGAGCTCCAACGAGGTATTCTATGTGGGGAAGTTCTAAGAGCGCCAACGAGGTATTCTATGTGGGGAAGTTCTAAGAGCGCCAACGAGGTATTCTATGTGGGGAAGTTCTAAGAGCTCCAATGAGGTATTCTATGTGGGGAAGTTCTAAGATCTCCAACGAGGTATTCTATGTGGGGAAGTTCTAAAATCTCCAACGAGGTATTCTATATGGGGATTCAGTTCTAAGAGCTCCAACAAGGTATTCTATGTGGGGAAGTTCTAAGAACTCCAATGAGGTATTCTATGTGGGGAAGTTCTAAGAGCTCCAATGAGGTATTCTATGGGGGGAAGTTCTAAGAGCTCCAACGAGGTATTCTATGTGGGGAAGTTCTAAGAGCTCCAACGAGGTATTCTATGTGGGGAAGTTCTAAGAGCTCCAATGAGGTATTCTATGTGGGGAAGTTCTAAGAGCTCCAATGAGGTATTCTATGTGGGGAAGTTCTAAAAGCTCCAACGAGGTATTCTATGTGGGGAAGTTCTAAGAGCTCCAACGAGGTATTCTATGTGGGGAAGTTCTAAGAGCTCCAACGAGGTATTCTATGTGGGGAAGTTCTAAGAGCTCCAACAAGGTATTCTATGTGGGGAAGTTCTAAGAGCTCCAACGAGGTATTCTATGTTGGGAAGTTCTAAGAGCTCCAATGAGGTATTCTATGTGGGGAAGTTCTAAGAGCTCCAACGAGGTATTCTATGTGGGGATTCAGTTCTAAGAGCTCCAACGAGGTATTCTATGTTGGGAAGTTCTAAGAGCTCCAACGAGGTATTCTATGTGGGAAAGTTCTAAGAGCTCCAACAAGGTATTCTATGTTGGTAAGTTCTAAGAACGCCAATGAGGTATTCTATGTGGGGAAGTTCTAAAAGCTCCAACGAGGTATTCTATGTGGGGAAGTTCTAAGAGCTCCAACGAGGTATTCTATGTGGGGAAGTTCTAAGAGCTCCAATGAGGTATTCTATGTGGGGAAGTTCTAAGAGCTCCAACGAGGTATTCTATGTGGGAAAGTTCTAAGATCTCCAACGAGGTATTCTATGTGGGGAAGTTCTAAAAGCTCCAACGAGGTATTCTATGTGGGGAAGTTCTAAGAGCTCCAACAAGGTATTCTATGTGGGGAAGTTCTAAGAGCTCCAACGAGGTATTCTATGTGGGGATTCAGTTCTAAGAGCTCCAACGAGGTATTCTATGTGGGAAAGTTCTAAGAGCTCCAACAAGGTATTCTATGTTGGGAAGTTCTAAGAACGCTAATGAGGTATTCTATGTGGGGAAGTTCTAAAAGCTCCAACGAGGTATTCTATGTGGGGAAGTTCTAAGAGCTCCAACGAGGTATTCTATGTGGGGAAGTTCTAAGAGCTCCAACGAGGTATTCTATGTGGGGAAGTTCTAAGAGCTCCAACGAGGTATTCTATGTGGGGAAGTTCTAAGAGCTCCAATGAGGTATTCTATGTGAGGAAGTTCTAAGAGCTCCAATGAGGTATTCTATGTGGGAAAGTTCTAAGATCTCCAACGAGGTATTCTATGTGGGGAAGTTCTAAGAGCTCCAACGAGGTATTCTATGTGGGGAAGTTCTAAAAGCTCCAACGAGGTATTCTATGTGGGGAAGTTCTAAGAGCTCCAACGAGGTATTCTATGTGGGGAAGTTCTAAGAGCTCCAACGAGGTATTCTATGTGGGGAAGTTCTAAAAGCTCCAACGAGGTATTCTATGTGGGGAAGTTCTAAGAGCTCCAACAAGGTATTCTATGTGGGGAAGTTCTAAGAGCTCCAACGAGGTATTCTATGTGGGGATTCAGTTCTAAGAGCTCCAACGAGGTATTCTATGTGGGAAAGTTCTAAGAGCTCCAACAAGGTATTCTATGTGAGGAAGTTCTAAGAGCTCCAATGAGGTATTCTATGTGGGGAAGTTCTAAGAGCTCCAACGAGGTATTCTATGTTGGGAAGTTCTAAAATCTCCAATGAGGTATTCTATGTGGGGAAGTTCTAAGAGCTCCAACGAGGTATTCTATGTGGGGAAGTTCTAAGAGCTTCAATGAGGTATTCTATGTGGGGAAGTTCTAATAAAATCCTTAAATTTAACAAGCCAAAGAGGAACTTTTTTTTTTTAACAAAACATACATTTTTCGACCAAGGCATTCAGGTTAATGATTCTCTTAGGTCCCAGTTCGAAATCAATTTTATTATTTGGGTCCTCAGATTAAAAACTCAACCCCTGAGGTGAACATATTAAAATACTGGCAGAGTTCTGCAGCAACCACCTTCTTGCACCGATTTCTTCCATTATTTTAACATTTATCTAAAGAATTCCACCTTCAAAATACAATGAAAGAAAGAAGTCCCATGGACATCCTTGGCCTTTTCATCTTGCTCTGCACTGGCCGGGGGGAGAAGTCAGGTGGAGCACATTGCTGCATTAAAAGAGGAAGTAAAGCCAAACTGAAACAAAAATAAAAAAATAGACCCTGCAAGGCAAAGGCATAATGAGCTAGTATGCATAGCATACTAGCTCATTATGAATAACTTACCTGAAATGGAAGCCCCCGAAGCGACCCTCGTTGTCCTCCTCCGACGCCGCCATCTATCCCGGAGGGACTTACGGGTATCGCGGCTCTGGCGCTGTGACTGTGCTCAGTGCGCATGCGTGCCGATGTCTACGGCGCATGCACCATAGACAGCAGTGCCCATCTTTGCACCTACAGGTAAACCTTAATCTAGTAATTTACAACCACATTTCTGTAAGCATTTACAACCACTTTAAGGCCCACTCAATAGGTGTGGACATTTAGCAGGCGTCGTGGGCAGGGCTTTTTTTTCCTCAGAGGATAGGTGCAGGAACTCGCCCCTTCTGACTCACCCCTTGTCCCTGCCCCGTACTCACCTCTGAGCATGGTTCCTTGGTTCCACCCCCACCCCACCTCCCAGTGCCACCCCTTTTAGAGAAAACAGAGCAAAGTAATTTTGTTGTGCTATATAATTTGTATGTCATTTGTTAATGACAACAAGAAAGACAGTAAAATAGATTCCCTGTAGTCAGCAACAACAGACCTTCCAGCAACAATAGATCCACCCCAGCAACGTTAGACTCCCAACAGCCAGCATCAATAGACCATCTAGCAGCCAGCAACAATAGACCCCTGTGTCAACAGTAGATCCCTCCCGGCAATGACTTACTGCCCCCAGCAACATAAGACCCACCCCCCCAGCAGCAATAGATCCTTCCCCAGCAACAATAGACCCCCCCCCTGCAAAAATAAATATCCTGCAGCAACCATTGATTCCCCAGCAATGAGCATCAATAGAACCTCCAGCACACCCCAAGCACCTCTTGCCATTACGTACATTCAATGCTGCAGGTGCCAGAACTGCGTTCCTCCCGCGTTCCCGCTGAAAAAAAAAAGCCCTGGTCATGGGTATCTACACCCCTGGTGCCCAACCTGCGGCCCTCGGACCCCAGGAGCCTGTAGTGTGAACATTGATTGGGGTGATAGCTTGGATCTCTACCAGCCCCATGTATAGGGTTGCCACCTGTCCAGAATTCACCCGGACAGTCCGGTTTTTGAATCATGTGTCCAGGTTTCAGTCCGCTTGAAACCCGGACACATTATTCAGACAGGGGCTGTGGCTCCCCAAGTAACCAAGATAGTCACATAAAAATCTGTTGCCATCCAGGAGCTAGTTGGCATTATTGGGGGGGGGGGGGGGGTTTCAGCAAAAGCAATTTGGCCATACACACTGTTCGCCGCGCTGCATTACTACTATCCTTGGGCCATCCAAAGGTGTTCCAGGTCTTTTATAATACCGATAAACAGGGCTTTTTTTTCAGCGGGAACGCGGGGGAACGCAGTTCCGGCACCTCTTGGACTGATAGTATGTAATGGCAAGGGGTGCTGGGGTGTGCTGCAGGGTATTGATGCTCAGTGCTGGGGATCTATTTTTGCAAGGAGAGGTATATTGTTGCTGGCAGGGGACCTAATGTTGCTGGGGGGAGGGGGTCTTATGTTGCTGGGGGGTTGTTACTGAAAGAGAACTACTGTTGGGGGAGGTGTCTATTGTTGATGACAGCCAGACAGACTATTATTGGTGGCTGTGTGGAGATCTGTTGATGCTGCGGGGAGTCTATTGTTGCTGGCGGGGAAATTTTCTTGTGGTTGGTCCATTGTTGTTAATGGGGATCTATTGTTGCCGGCTGGGAAATTTTCATGTGGTTGGTCCATTGTTGTTAGGGGGATCTATTGTTGCTGGCGGGGAAATTTTCTTGTGGTTGGTCCATTGTTGTTAGGGGGATCTATTGTTGCTGGCGGGGACATTTTCTTGTGGTTGGTCCATTGTTGTTAGGGGGATCTATTGTTGCTGGCGGGGAATTTTTTTTTGTGGTTGGTCCATTGTTGTTAGGGGGATCTATTGTTGCTGGCGGCAGGCGGGTCTAGTTTACTGCTTTTCTTGATATCATTACCAAATTCCATACAAATTACTTAGCACCTAACAAAATGATATTTGGTTCTATATTGTCTAAAAAGGACGGTACTGGGAGGTAGGTAGGGGGGTGGAGAAAAGGGGTGACTCGGAAAGGGGGAGTTCCTACGCCTATTGCCTACTGCCAATAAAAGTGATCAAAAAGAGAACACTTTTACTGAAAAGAGGACCGCCCGCCGTTGAAGAAAATACAGAGGTTATGGCAGCTCTCTGGGTATGATACGTCAGAGTACCGAGGTACAATGACGGCAGTTTGCGGTAAGTAGTTAAGAGAGGACATAGAAGGACATAAAATTGAGGAACAATCGCGATAAGCCGAGGCGACCACAAACACTTACATTTTCTGAGAGCGACACTTGTAGCGTGCGAATTTTATACTCCATGGCTTCATGTTCTGACACCAATTTCACCCAGAAACGTCCAAACTCTTTTCCGTCGGTGTCCACATCCGGCCAGTACGGCACACATTTAGTCTAAGATGAACACAGATGAAGTTAGTGAGAATATAAGAGAAAGTCTATGGAGTGTAAAGTACACATTGCCATGAAAACAGGAGGAGCGTGAGAAGAAGACATTAATGACTGGAAGAGAGGAAATAGAACAATAAGAGAAGGTGGAGTCGATGGCGTGCAAAACACACTCAAAAACTTCACCCGGTGCCAAAAAAATGTGCACACACACACATAGGGAGTGAACACAAAAAAGTGCAACGGGTACACAAGCCATCCGATATCAGAGGGCCTTGCCCTGAATCCCCCCAAGGTATTAGGCTCCTGACAGGGACAAGGGTACTTAAAACATGGTCCATCTGGCCGAAACCAGACATACCTCTTTCTCTGGAGGGTCTGCCGAAACAGACCCACCCAAGTACCAGGCAGGGCTCCCCCCGAAGGGAGACCCCAAAAGAGAGAGAGAGAGCGAAATAAGCCAAAAGGCCATGCCCACCCCCCTCCCCAGACTAACATGACAGGCCAGAGGACCTGTGACCATACTCATCACACGTGTAGTATATACAGGAATAAATTGTGGGATGGCGGGATGGGTTGTAAAAAAAAAAAAAAAAAAAAGGTTGAAAATCAAGAGAGAATTCCACTCGTAGTGGACCTGCTTAGCCCTCCAAGGCTTTTGGCTACAAGTGGTGCAATTTCCGCATGACCAAATGGGCTCACCCTTGACTCCAGACCAGGGAGTCATCAAGTCCAGACCAGGGAGTCATCAAGTCCAGACCAGGGAGTCATCAAGTCCAGACAAGGGAGTCATCAAGTCCAGACCAGGGAGTCATCAAGTCCAGACCAACGAATCATCAAGTCCAGACCAGGGAGTCATCAAGTCCAGACCAGAGAGTCATCAAGTCCAGACCAGGGAGTCATCAAGTCCAGACCAGGGAGTCATCAAGTCCAGACCAGGGAGTCATCAAGTCCAGACCAGAGAGTCATCAAGTCCAGACCAGGGAGTCATCAAGTCCAGACCAGAGAGTCATTAAGTCCAGACCAGGGAGTCATCAAGTCCAGACCAGGGAGTCATCAAGTCCAGACCAGAGAGTCATCAAGTCTAGACCAGAGAGTCATCAAGTCTAGACCAGAGAGTCATCAAGTCCAGACCAGGGAGTCATCAAGTCCAGACCAGAGAGTCATTAAGTCCAGACCAGGGAGTCATCAAGTCCAGACCAGAGAGTCATCAAGTCCAGACCAGGGAGTCATCAAGTCCAGACCAGAGAGTCATCAAGTCCAGACCAGGGAGTCATCAAGTCCAGACCAGGGAGTCATCAAGTCCAGACCAGAGAGTCATCAAGTCCAGACCAGGGAGTCATCAAGTCCAGGCCAGAGAGTCATCAAGTCTAGACCAGAGAGTCATCAAGTCTAGACCAGGGAGTCATCAAGTCCAGACCAGGGAGTCATCAAGTCCAGGCCAGAGAGTCATCAAGTCCAGACCAGGGAGTCATCAAGTCCAGGCCAGAGAGTCATCAAGTCCAGACCAGGGAGTCATCAAGTCCAGACCAGAGAGTCATTAAGTCCAGACCAGGGAGTCATCAAGTCCAGACCAGAGAGTCATCAAGTCCAGACCGGGGGTCATCAAACTACGGCCCCTCCAGTTGTTCAGCAACTTCAATTCCCATCATGCCCAGTCGTGTCTGTGAAGCTCAGAGTTTTACAATGCCTCATGGGATGTGTGGCTCCGCAACAGCTGGAGGGCCGTAGTTTGAAGACCCCTGCTCTAGACCCTAAACAGCGTATCCTAGGACTATTCCCTGACCCAGATGCTGACAAGTACATGACAATATTCCTACACAAAGTGCTTTTTTTTAGTGCAAGAAAACTGACTGCCTGCTCTTGGCACTCGCTCCCACATTCCAATCCTGGGTTAGAAAAGTCAACTTTACCCTTCCGTGTTTTTTTGTGGAGGTGGGGGGGGGGGGGTGGTATCAGTATGGGAGCATCAGTCAGTCCAATGGACCTATAGGCCTTCAGCTGTCCGACCATACAGCGCACACCGGTACCCCCTCCTCTCTCTTTTCTGTCTCTACAGGGAGGGCTGCCGAGTGTCTGCCCAACCTGGAAAAATGGGATGGCTGCCACTTGGGTCCAGGGCCTCGGTTTGCATTGACTCCTGTTATGCTGTGAATTCTACATCAATATCTGTGTACACTTTTACTTCAATAAAGGCCGAGTTTGTTGCAATGTAAAACAAAATCGAGAGAGAAAGACAGGTAGGATGAAAGGGGAAGAATGAGAAGGATGGCAGTCTAAGGAAAAAAACAAGAGGAACACAGGATGGAAAGGGAAGATGCACTGTATTCCCAAAAGTATTGGGATGCCTGCCTTTACCCACACATGACCTTTAATGACATCCCAGTCTTAGTCCGTAGGGTTCAATATTGAGTTGGCCCACCCTTCAACTCTTCTGGAAAGACCGTCCACAAGGTTTAGGAGGGTGTCTATGTGAAGGTTTGACCATTCTTCCAGAAGAGCATTTGTGAGGTCAGGCGCTGATGTTGGAACGAGAAGGCCTGGCTCACTGTCTACGCTCTAATTCATGACAAAGGCGTTCTATCGGGTTGAGGTCGGGACTCTGTGCAGGCCAGTTAATTTCCTCCACCCCAAAACTCGCTCATCCATATCTTTATGGACCTTGCTTGGTGCATTGGTCCAAATCATTTGGTGGAGGGGGGGGGGATTATGCTGTGGGGGGTTGTTTTTCAGGGGTTGGGCTTGGCCCCCCTTAGTTCCAGTGAAGGGAACTCCTAAGGCGTCTACATACAAAGAAATTTTTTGGACAATTTCATGCTCCCAACTTTGTGGGAACAGTTTGGGGATGGCCCCTTCCTGTTCCAACATGACTGGCCCCTTCCTGTTCCACCAGTGAGTGAATGAATGAATGAAATACTTGTATAGCGCACAATGCAAACTGAATCGCCTCTAGGCGCTGTGGCGAGCTTTGATCATCTGCTAAAAGAGGAAGGTCTTGAGTTTGTTTCCTAAAAGCCAGGTGATTTTCTTCCAGGCGGATGTTGATTGGTAGAGCATTCCATAGCCGAGGCCCTTGGACAGCGAATCTCCGATCCCCCTTGGATTTATACCGGGCTTTGGGCACGAGGAGGAGGTTTTTGTTGGCTGATCGAAGACCAGCGGTAGAGCACAAGGCAAGCTCCATAAAGACATGGATAAGCGAGTTTGGGATTAAGGAACTTGACTGGCCTACACAGAGTCCTGACCTCAACCTGATGAATGAGAGTGGAGACTGCGAGCCAAAAAGGTAGGTAAGCAGACAGGAAAGAAAATGAGAGGAAGGAGAAGAAAGGTAGAGAGAAGAAAGAAGAGATGAAGCAGTACAAAGTACAGTCTGGAAGACAGAAGGACAGAGGAGGGAACGTCGGATGGGTGTACATACATGAGAGGGCAGAAATGAAGAATGGGTAAGTGAGCATGAGGTAATTATTTGAAAGCAAAACAGTAAACTGACAATATATTTTATACCTCCTATTAAAAAGACTGCACAGAATGATAAAAAAACCAACTGAAACCTCACCCGCCCCTTCTCAATCTCCTTAGTGGTCATCACAATAATCCGACTGTTCTCCTGCCACATCATCTCCCAGAAGTCTCCCGTAGTTGATGCCAGGCAACCTTGACAAGCAATAAAATGTTTGAGAGGTTCCTCGTCTCCCCAAAGCAGGTTCTGCAGAAATAAAACCCATACATGGTGGATGATTGCACCTTGGTTGCCACCAATGGATAAACAATTGTTGCCGAAGTTTGGAACGATCGTTTGCTCATTATCATTGAGACCGCCCATTATTTCAACCCACAACGGACACTCACCGACACGTAGTTGGCGTTGATATAATCACTGCCGGGAATATTTGGATCTCTGCACCGTAACACAACCCTTGTGTGGTCAACTAAAATCAAGAGAGACAAAGTAGAGGGGTATGATTGAGAAGCCTCATCTTCATGCAAGATGGCTGGTCATAAATCAACCAATCCTAGGGCTTGATAGGACACTCAGAATCAGATGAATATTATTATCCAGTTTTTTTTGTTTTTTTTCACCAGTGGGCCTTGTTCTGGTCCATGGAAAGTCTCTAGTGATATCCTTTATTAGCCAACCTAAGTCATAAAAGATATAAGCACTTGAAACCTGTAGGATCACGTCCTAAGGCATGAGGTTCCAACGCTTGTACCTTTTAAATTCCATCTCCACCATTTATGAAGACTTACCTCCGGCTACACCAACTCGACACACATTTTTAAAAAAACAACTTTTTTCAGGTCCAGTGACATCGCGGGTCATTCCTCTTCTTCTTCTTGTTTGGCACTGGCGACACATGGGCACCATATAGTGCAGCAGTTAACCCGGCCAAGATAAAGACACCCCCGGGAGGTTTATCTACGACAGCTTGGGCTCACACAAAGTGGGGTGAAGGATGCTAGCCACCATTCAGTCTTGTAGAGTAGAGCCACCCAGGGCCGTTTTTAAGGCAGGGCAAAAGGGGAAGCTGCCCTGGGCCCTGTCATTGTTGTGGGGCCCAAAGCAGCTGCCTCATACTTGCCAGCTATCCTGGTTTAAATTCCCTTGTCCCTTGAGGTTTTAGTCCCGTGCTGTGTCACAATATCTCAGTGTGAAGTGCTGCTAATAATACTGCCCAGGTCTGCCCTGTTGTTGTGTATGGATGACTCACCTGCAGACCCTGTGTTTACATGTAAATTATGGGCATTCATATGAAAATAGTGGCAGCATTCATATGTAAATAGTGGCGGCATCCATATGTAAATAGTAGTGGTCGGCAGCATTCATATGTATATCATGCCCCCCTGAGGTCATGCCCACATTAATCTCTAGCAACCAATCAACAAGCAGAAATCATGTGCTGCAACCTCTAGTAACTAATCAGTGAGCCGTAATGATGTGCTGTAACCTCTAGCAACCAGTCAGTGAGCGGTAATGATACACTGTAACCTCTAGCAACCAGTCAGTGAGCGGTAATGATACACTGTAACCTCTAGCAACCAGTCAGTGAGCGGTAATGATACACTGTAACCTCTAGCAACCAGTCAGTGAGCAGTAATGATACACTGTAACCTCTACCAACCAGTCAGTGAGCGCTAATGATACACTGTAACCTCTAGCAACCAGTCAGTGAGCGGTAATGATACACTGTAACCTTTAGCAACCAGTCAGTGAGCGGTAATGATACACTGTAACCTCTAGCAACCAGTCAGTGAGCGGTAATGATACACTGTAACCTTTAGCAACCAGTCAGTGAGCGGTAATGATACACTGTAACCTCTGGCAACCAATCGCAATTGCTGCCTGATGTGATTCTGTAACTGATTTTGAGTCTAGCTGCTATTTATTGTATGTCTAAGAGCAGGTGGAGAGCCAAACTGCATTGGGGGGCCCCAAGAAAAGTTTTGCCCCGGGGTCCAATCAATATTAAAGACGGCCCTGGAGCCACCTAGCGGCGGAGTGGACTTTGTTTTTTGGGGGGGGGGGACTGTGCAAATCAAAGTTGTATTGCAGTGCAAGCTGCTCATTTTGTTTGTTTTTAAGGCCGGGTTCACACAGCTGCGATGCGGGAACGCATTCCCTTGTCCCTTGAGGTTTTAGTCCCGTGCTGTGTTCTGATATCTCAGTGTGAAGTGCTGCTAATAATACTGCCCAGGTCTGCCCTGTTGTTGTGTATGGATGACTCACCTGCAGACCCTGTGTTTACATGTAAATTATGGGCATTCATATGAAAATAGTGGCGGCATTCATATGTAAATAGTGGCGGCATCCATATGTAAATAGTAGTGGTCGGCAGCATTTATATGTATATCATGCCCCCCTGAGGTCATGCCCACATTAATCTCTAGCAACCAATCAACAAGCAGAAATCATGTGCTGCAACCTCTAGTAACTAATCAGTGAGCCGTAATGATGTGCTGTAACCTCTAGCAACCAGTCAGTGAGCGGTAATGATACACTGTAACCTCTAGCAACCAGTCAGTGAGCGGTAATGATACACTGTAACCTCTAGCAACCAGTCAGTGAGCGGTAATGATACACTGTAACCTCTAGCAACCAGTCAGTGAGCAGTAATGATACACTGTAACCTCTACCAACCAGTCAGTGAGCGCTAATTATACACTGTAACCTCTAGCAACCAGTCAGTGAGCGGTAATGATACACTGTAACCTTTAGCAATCAGTCAGTGAGCGGTAATGATACACTGTAACCTCTAGCAACCAGTCAGTGAGCGGTAATGATACACTGTAACCTTTAGCAACCAGTCAGTGAGCGGTAATGATACACTGTAACCTCTGGCAACCAATCGCAATTGCTGCCTGATGTGATTCTGTAACTGATTTTGAGTCTAGCTGCTATTTATTGTATGTCTAAGAGCAGGTGGAGAGCCAAACTGCATTGGGGGGCCCCAAGAAAAGTTTTTCCCCGGGGTCCAATCAATATTAAAGACGGCCCTGGAGCCACCTAGCGGCGGAGTGGACTTTGTTTTTTGGGGGGGGGGGGGGGACTGTGCAAATCAAAGTTGTATTGCAGTGCAAGCTGCTCATTTTGTTTGTTTTTAAGGCCGGGTTCACACCGCTGCGATGCGGGAACGCCGCAAATCCGCGGCGTTTTCCCGCATCGCATTACTCCCGCCGGCAGTTCACACTGCCCTATGTGAACGGCTGGGAGTGTCAATGATATGTTAATGACACCCCCAGATCCGTCCGCAAATCGCAGTGCGATCTGCCGACTCGCACAGGAATCGGATCGCATGGTGTGAACCCCCATGCGATCCGATTCTGTTGCGGACCAAAAAAAAGGGTCCCGTGCGAGTTTGCTGCGGGAGCGATGCGAATTCAGCCATACTATCTGTATACTATCTGTATGGCTGTACTCGCATCGCTACGGAGATCGGATGTGATTTGCGGTGCGAATCACATCCGGATCTCCCCCCGCAGCAGTGTGAACCCAGCCTAAAGGTCGGGATATTTAGATATGGTCTGATAATCGGAATCTGTTCCTCCTTACTGATCCAACCAAAGTTGCTATTGACTTTTCTGATAGTTGATGGAAGGTTTAAGCCACCTTTCTTATATCAGGATGGAGATCTCCGAAGTTCAAGGTATTCAGGAATTCTCGAAAAAAAACAAAATGTGCCACCACCCGGGAACTACGGACCCCCAGCAGACCACATGACTCCACCTATATCTGAAACTTTGCTTGTTGGATGGACTGGCTTTTCGGATCTCTTGGTTAACTCACATGGAAGGATATTCTTGTATCGGTTTTTGCTCTTGTTTTCTGGTCTCTGGCCCTCCTTTCTCTCGTAGAGCAAGTTAGATTCCTGTTTCTGGAGAGCCTGAAGGAAAGTGAGACGTCCATTACTAAGTGACCGGAATATACGTGACCATCAATTTCTGTGTGTCAATGTAAAGCCTTTCCCAACCGAAACTTCTGAGGAACCCTTGAGGTTTTCTAGAGGTTGCTAGAGGTTCATTAAATAATGAGCAATTTCTGGCTTTCAGATACGCAAATGAAATTTTTAGCCATCTAGGGGGACATTCTTCTCACTGATCACCAATGTAAGGAACATTCTTCTCACTGATCACCAATGTAAGGAACATTCTTCTCACTGATCACCAATGTAAGGAACATTCTTCTCACTGATCACCAATGTAAGGAACATTCTTCTCACTGATCACCAATGTAAGGAACATTCTTCCCACTGATCACCAATGTAAGGAACATTCTTCCCACTGATCACCAATGTAAGGAACATTCTTCTCACTGATCACCAATGTAAGGAACATTCTTCCCACTGTCTACCAATGTAAGGAACATTCTTCCCACTGATCACCAATGTAAGGAACATTCTTCTCACTGATCACCAATGTAAGGAACATTCTTCTCACTGATCACCAATGTAAGGAACATTCTTCTCACTGATCACCAATGTAAGGAGCATTCTTCTCACTGATCACCAATGTAAGGAACATTCTTCCCACTGATCACCAATGTAAGGAACATTCTTCTCACTGATCACCAATGTAAGGAACATTCTTCTCACTGATCACCAATGTAAGGAACATTCTTCTCACTGATCACCAATGTAAGGAACATTCTTCTCACTGATCACCAATGTAAGGAACATTCTTCTCACTGATCACCAATGTAAGGAACATTCTTCTCACTGATCACCAATGTAAGGAACATTCTTCTCACTGATCACCAATGTAAGGAACATTCTTCTCACTGATCACCAATGTAAGGAGCATTCTTCTCACTGATCACCAATGTAAGGAACATTCTTCTCACTGATCACCAATGTAAGGAACATTCTTCCCACTGATCACCAATGTAAGGAACATTCTTCTCACCGATCACCAATGTAAGGAACATTCTTCTCACTGATCACCAATGTAAGGAACATTCTTCTCACTGATCACCAATGTAAGGAACATTCTTCTCACTGATCACCAATGTAAGGAACATTCTTCTCACTGATCACCAATGTAAGGAACATTCTTCCCACTGATCACCAATGTAAGGAACATTCTTCTCACTGATCACCAATGTAAGGAACATTCTTCTCACTGATCACCAATGTAAGGAACATTCTTCCCACTGATCACCAATGTAAGGAACATTCTTCCCACTGATCACCAATGTAAGGATCATTCTTCCCACTGATCACCAATGTAAGGAACATTCTTCCTACTGATCACCAATGTAAGGAACATTCTTCCCACTGATCACCAATGTAAGGAACATTCTTCCCACTGATCACCAATGTAAGGAACATTCTTCTCACTGATCACCAATGTAAGGAACATTCTTCCCACTGATCACCAATGTAAGGAACATTCTTCCCACTGATCACCAATGTAAGGATCATTCTTCCCACTGATCACCAATGTAAGGAACATTCTTCTCACTGATCACCAATGTAAGGAACATTCTTCTCACTGATCACCAATGTAAGGAACATTCTTCTCACTGATCACCAATGTAAGGATCATTCTTCCCACTGACCACCAATGTAAGGAACATTCTTCTCACTGATCACCAATGTAAGGAACATTCTTCTCACTGATCACCAATGTAAGGAACATTCTTCCCACTGATCACCAATGTAAGGAACATTCTTCCCACTGATCACCAATGTAAGGATCATTCTTCCCACTGATCACCAATGTAAGGAACATTCTTCCTACTGATCACCAATGTAAGGAACATTCTTCCCACTGATCACCAATGTAAGGAACATTCTTCCCACTGATCACCAATGTAAGGAACATTCTTCTCACTGATCACCAATGTAAGGAACATTCTTCCCACTGATCACCAATGTAAGGAACATTCTTCCCACTGATCACCAATGTAAGGAACATTCTTCCCACTGATCACCAATGTAAGGATCATTCTTCCCACTGATCACCAATGTAAGGATCATTCTTCCCACTGATCACCAATGTAAGGAACATTCTTCTCACTGATCACCAATGTAAGGAACATTCTTCCCACTGATCACCAATGTAAGGAACATTCTTCCTACTGATCACCAATGTAAGGAACATTCTTCTCACTGATCACCAATGTAAGGAACATTCTTCCCACTGATCACCAATGTAAGGAACATTCTTCTCACTGATCACCAATGTAAGGAACATTCTTCCCACTGATCACCAATGTAAGGAACGTTCTTCCCACTGAATGGAATGTGTGGATCCAGAGCCAACCAAAGCGTGCATCATCCTGACACCATATAGAGGAACCATATAGAGTGTGGGGACCACAGGACTGAAAATTGAGGACAGGCGACACCAAACGTGTCCTTTTTTTCTGCCATTTCTTTTTGGTGTCACAGATGACCTCCATCCACAGGGAGGTATTAGACTTTGTTAATTGTCTTTGGGCTATTTTTATTGTACTATGCTTAAATGTTCATTTTGAGATGAGTTCTACATTAACCAGACTAGAAAAAAAGAAGACACTTCCCACAATTTCAGGCTCTCAGTAGATAACAGGAAAAATACCAGACTTAGGAAACCTATAAAAAGTGCAAAGTCCTGTAGCAAAGAGCAGCCAATCACAATTCTGTTTACTGATTTCTGGCAAGCGCGGCACAGCCTGCGTGTGAGAGACTTACATCAAACTCCTCCCAGAATCCCGCCTTGGCCGCCTCCTCTTTTTCAGACTTTTTGTCTAATTGTTTCATGCGGCTCTCTATGTCAGCAGCATTGACTCTGGTAGAGTAGTATGGCTGTGTAAGAAACAAAGAGAGGGGGGTGAGACAGGTTCAAAAAGACCACTAAAGAGTCAACACAAAGGGGGTTGATTTACCAAAACTGGAGAGTGTAAAATCTGGTGCAATTGTGTATAGAAACCAATCAACTTCCAGGATTTATTGTCAAAGCTTAACTCAGCTACCATACACAGCTGCACCAGATTTTGCCCCAACCCCAATGTGCCTTCACATATCCTGATCTTTCGGGTCATAAGAACAAAGTATTTTATGAGATTTCTTGTGGGAACATCTCTGATGTTTTAAAGGCTCATGTCCATACCAGAATGGCTACCAAACTTTTCTAAATAAAAGGGTAGCAGTGCAAGCTAAAGGGCAACGCTAGAATCCAAAACACATGAGAGAGAATGCCTGCCAAGACCAAGAACCCATTTTCCTGCAATCGCTTAAAATGCCTGGAGTCCTGTTTGCTATGGAAATTGTAGGCCAGCTATAACAGATGTTATGGGGTTGATTTACGAAAGGCAAATAGTCTGTGCACTCTGCAAGGGCAGTTGCTCCAGAGCTTAGTAAGTGAGGTAAGTCTTTACTTTGCAAAGAATACCCAATCAGATGAAGGAAAATTTAAAAAAAACAGCAACTTTTCTTGCACATGATTGGATGATGGAATTCAATCAGATTGTACATAACAGTGATGACGTTATTTCGTTACGACGGGACTACGTTCAGGCTAGTAGCCAATAGATTTGGTCTAGGAATTTGATCTGAGCATGCGTGGCACTTTGTCCGTCGGAGTAGGCTACACATGATCAGAGAACGACTGCCAAGACCAAGAACCCATTTTCCTGCAATCGCTTAAAATGCCTGGAGTCCTGTTTGCTATGGAAATTGTAGGCCAGCTATAAGTCCCTGTACACACGGTCAGAGATTTCGACAACCAAATCCGTCGGATTTTGTCCGTCGGATCTTGTCCGTCGGATCTTGTCCGAAACTGTTGCATACACACGGTCGGACTAAGTTGTCGAAAAATCCGATCATTCAGAAGGTGATGACGTAATTTCGTTACGATGGGACTACGTTCAGACTAGTAGCCAATAGCTTTGATGTAGGAATTTGATCTGAGCATGCGTGGCACTTGGTCCGATCAAAATTCTCTACACATGATCGGAGTATGTCCGATCGAACCAGTTGGTCGGAAAATATTTCCAACAAGTTGGAAAATTGGGTCCGACGGATATTCCGACGGAATCAGTCCGATGCAGACCACACACAGTCAGATTATCCGACAACATCCGATAGGACACATTCCAACGGATTCTCCGACCGTGTGTACAAGGGCTTTAACAGATGTTATGGGGTTGATTTACTAAAGGCAAATAGTCTGTGCACTCTGCAAGGGCAGTTGCTCCAGAGCTTAGTAAGTGGGTATTCTTTGCAAAGTAAAGACTTACCTCAATCAGATGCATGGAAAATAAAAATAAAAACAGCAACTTTTCTTGCACATGATTGGATGATGGAAGTCAATCAGATTGTACATAACAGTGATGACGTTATTTCGTTACGACGTCACGGGACTATGTTCAGGCTAGTAGCCAATAGATTTGGTCTGAGCATGCATGGCACTTTGTCCGTCGGAGTAGGCTACACATGATCGGAGAATGACTGCCAAGACCAAGAACCCATTTTCCTGCAATCGCTTAAAATGCCTGGAGTCCTGTTTGCTATGCAAATTGTGGGCCAGCTATAACAGATGTTATGGGGTTGATTTTACGAAAGGCAAATAGTCTGTGCACTCTGCAAGGGCAGTTGCTCCAGAGCTTAGTAAGTGAGGTAACTTTACTTTGCAAAGAATACCCAATCAGATGCAAGGAAAATAAAAAAATAAAAACAGCAATTTTGCTTGCAAATGATTGGATGATGGAAGTCAGCAGAACTTATGCTCATTTACTAAGCTCTGGAGCAACTGCACTTTCTAGAGTGCACAGTCAGTTTGCCATTAGTAAATCAATGCTATGTGACTTGTGGGGAAGATTTACCAAAACTGAAAACACAGAATCTGGTGCAGCCATGCATAGTAATCAATCAGCTTCCATGTTTTATTGTCGGAGCTTAACCTCCCTGGCGGTCTGATTCAGTCTGGAATTAGGTGCTGAAAGCGGTACAATTATTTTGCATGGAAATCTGGCTTTTATTTTGTAGTCCTGTAATTCTTAGGAATAACGCTTAAATCTGTTCAAACCAAAGTCTAGCAGACATCCCGGGTATGATAAAGTTTATAATATAATAAAGAATAATAAAAATTATTCAATAATGTAATCAAATCCTAAAACACTGAAAAAGGGACACGTTTTGGTTGCTATGGACAATCTCCAAATTCCAGGCAGAAAAAACAGTATTTATAATATAAAAGTGCATGCAGGGCACTGCACAGACCACTAGGGACAAAGGGTGTGTGTAATTTTGTAATACAGCACTGTAATCTGTAAGAAAACAGTACTGTGTGTGTTTTGTGTACTTTTACTTTTTTGAATTTGCCGCCGTTCTCCGCTCCCGTGCGTCGTAACGTCGCAGGCATTCGGCACTGTGAATCGAGCGGAGGACGGCTCGATCACACAGCGCGGAGGACATCGCTGGATCCAGGGGACAAGGTAAGTAACGTTACCTGTGTCCTCCCCTGCATCGAGCGATGCGATCCCGAGTCTGGCTCGGGGTTACCGCTCCTGTAATTAAAATCCCAACCCGAGCCAGACTCGGGATTACCGCTAGGGGGGTTAATTGAGCAAGCTGAAGTTAGAAGCTGATTGGTTACCATGCGCAACTACACCAGATTCTGGGTGCTCCAGTTTTAGCAAATCCCCCTCACAGTGCATCCAAATTGCAGACAGACTAGTGCATTTGCTTAGCAAAAGAATAGGTAGCATGCGTATTTGTGTATGCATTTATATTAGGGCTGTTACTGATTAAAATTTTCATGTTCAATTAATCAATTTTTTTTTTAAATCGATGAATCGACTAATTTCGATCAATTATAACGCACATACAGATCCAACTATTTTTTAGCTGCTCTCTTTGCATTGCAACTCTGCATTAGTCAGTGGTAAATGTGGTATACACTTTATACAATCACCCGACACTAGTTAGTTTCCACAATCCATGACTTGACTTCACAGTCCACACAAATACGTTTTAAATTCAAACTGTAGCACTGACGTCAGTCATTTATTTTTTATTAAGCTTTAAGAAAAACTTAGTTAGTTTAACTTTAATTATAAAACTTATCTAGTATATTGACTGTCAGTCACTTTATAGTAGGCATCACTTTATTCAGTCACACAGACATACCAGAGTGTTTACATTTTGTTGTTTTTTTAACAACAATGTTAAAAACGGAGGTTATCAAATTTGCCTTCACTTAGCTCAGTGAGTGATCCCAGTTAACCACATCCGTATTTACCATCACTGTCCAGGCTGTCCAGTGACGTCACGGACATGGATGTCACCGGACTCCTCCCCCCTCCCCTTCGTTAGCAGACGGAGGCACTTGTGGAAGGGGGGGAGGAGTCCGGTGACATCGATGTCCGTGACGTCACCGGACTCCTCCCCCCTTCCCTTCGTTAGCAGACGGAGGCACTTGGGGAAAGGGGGGGAGGAGTCCGGTGACGTCACGGACATCGACGTCACCGGACTCCTCCCCCCTTCCCTTCGTTAGCAGACGGAGGCACTTGGGGAAGGGGGGAGGAGTCCGGTGACGTCGATGTCCGTGACGTCACCGGACTCCTCCCCCCTTCCCTTCGTTAGCAGACGGAGGCATTTGTAGAAGGGGGGGAAGGAGTCCGGTGATGTCGATGTCCGTGACGTCACCGGACTCCTCCCCCCTTCCCTTCGTTAGCAGACGGAGGCACTTGGGGAAAGGGGGGTGGAGTCCGGTGACGTCACGGACATCGACGTCACCGGACTCCTCCCCCCTTCCCTTCGTTAGCAGACAGAGGCACTTGGGGAAGGGGGGAGGAGTCCGGTGACGTCGATGTCCGTGACGTCACCGGACTCCTCCCCCCTTCCCTTCGTTAGCAGACGGAGGCATTTGTAGAAGGGGGGGAAGGAGTCCGGTGATGTCGATGTCCGTGATGTCACCGGACTCCTCCCCCCTTCCCTTCGTTAGCAGACGGAGGCACTTGGGGAAGGGGGGGAGGAGTCCGGTGATGTCCATGTCTGTGACGTCACCGGATCTCCGACGGAACTCCCTGAAGACGGCGGAGAGGTGAGAATTTTGATCGATCAAAAAATAATAA
This sequence comes from Lithobates pipiens, assembly GCF_037356315.1. NCBI lineage: Eukaryota > Metazoa > Chordata > Amphibia > Anura > Ranidae > Lithobates > Lithobates pipiens. Next base: position 4,632,246 of record NW_027507871.1, on the reverse strand, counting down.
TTTACAATAAATTGAGGAATTCATCTTTAATTTTCCCAGCCCTAATTTTTATTTGTGGCACTCTGCATGCCTTGTATTGTATTCTTGCAACTGGAAATCATTTGTAAATGCAGAATTCTTATTTAGTAAAGGCACATTAATATACTACTGGGTTGTTTCCCACCAAAAAAAAAAAAAGCGGCGAGAATTGGCTAAAAAGCATCGCATAAACTAAACGCGAGATCAAGAAACCTGCCCGATAAAGAATTCAAAGCTGAAAAAGAGAGAGAAGAATCATTTAGAGATTTCTTTAGTGGAAAGCACAGCGGAGGGAAAATCCATGAAAACACAAAGGAACAAAAATAAGTACAAATAAAGCAAAAGTATAAAAGCTGAGCGAACTACTACCTACAAACCTAAAGCTGAGAGCAGGAATTCCTGCAACCAGTCAGACTGGTATCCCGCTTGTCTCTGGACAGTTTTGGCTTCCCATCTTTTGGCTATCATCACGAAGTGCAGTATTCGTTCTTATCGGTTTTTGGGGGAGGGAGAAATCTGGCGCCTCTTGTTGAGTGTCGGCGCTGTTTAGTAACCTTCCTGATGTAATTAGGTGGGAATGGCCTTTCTCCTCTCCGGTTGATTTTGGCCTTGTGCACCATTCTTATCCTCGATTGAAGACAAGGCTCTCCCTAAGTTCTGAGCAGGGCCGGGACAAGGGGTGGGCAGGAGGGGGCGGCTGCCCCTGGCGCAATGGTAATATTGCAGAGGTAGGGGGCACCCTGAGCCTAACCCTAAGGGAAAGGTGGGGCGCAGTTTGGCATCTTTGCCCTGGGCGCTGGGTGACCTTGTCCCGGCACTGGTTCTGAGGCCTTCCTGGTAGGGACGGTGATGTCTGCTATGGCTCTTAAAGTGGTTGTAAACCCTTACAAACCACTTTGACCTACAGGTAAGCCTAGATTAAGGCTTGCCTGTAGGTCCAAGCAATATCTCCTAAACCTATATGGTTTAGGAGATATTTGCCCGAAAACGGGCACCGCTGTCTACGGCGCGCTGGCGCACTGAGCGCGGCATTTCCAAGAATGGAGCTGACCAGCGTGTCGACTCCGGTGCGCATGCGTGGGAGTGACGTCATCGCGGCTTCGCCAAATGACAGCGGCGGAGCTGCGAGACCCCACCAACAAGATGGACTACAGGGGACAGGGGCGACTTCGCTGGCTCCTGTGTCAGGTAAGTGACACATAATGGACTACTATGCGATGCGATGCGATGCGATGCATAGTAGTCCATTATGCTTTGCCTTTGCAGGGAATGAAAGAGGAAGTAAACTCATCAGGATTTACTTCCTCTTTAAAGGCTCTTAAAGAAGCCAGCGTACACCTACGGCAATTTGCGGGAACGAGCCGACCTGCCGCAGTATAATGACAGTGGCTGGTCGGTTGGTCGGCAAGTGGCAAGTGGTTATATCAGCTAAAGACATTCCAGGTGCACAAAACAAAAGGTGCGCAAAGTCTTAGCCCTTGTACACGCGGTCGGACATTCCGACGGAAAATGTCCGATCGGACCGTGTTGTCGGATAATCCGACTGTGTGTGTGGGCTCCATCGGACTGTTTCCGTCGGAGTATCCGACGGACCAAGTTTTCCAGCTGGGCTATAAAATTTTCCGACAACATGGTCCGATCGGTGTAGAGAATTCCGATCGGACAAAGTGCCACGCATGCTCAGATCAAATTCCTAGAAACAAAGCTATTGGCTACTAGCCTGAACGTAGTCCCGTCCTAACGAAATAACGCCATCACGTTCCGAACGATCGGATTTTCTGACAACTTTGTCCGACTGTGTGTATGCAACAGTTTCGGACAAAATCCGACGGATTTGGTTGTCGGAATATCCGACCCGTGTGTACAAGGGCTAACAATTCTTCTTCTTCAGAAAGCAGCCACAGCCTGAGTTATAAAAGCCAGTGCCTTGCCAGCATGCTAAAGATAAGAGCCCTTGCTCTCTATGTCGAAGCAGTGGTCTCTCTGCTGTGGTCTGCCGTGTCTCCTGATGAGCCCGACCTGAAGCTCTGTGGTCAGCAAAGCTCATGCCACCTGCTGACTGGATAGTTTTAACGTCTGACTTAAAGGGGTTGTAAACCCTTACAACACGCTTTCACCTACAGGTGAGACTAGATTAAGGCCTACCTGTAGGTGCTGTAAATATCTCCTACATGGTTTAAAGAAGATGAGTTTACTTCCTCTTTCATTCCCTGCAAAGGTAAAGCATAATGGACTACTATGCATCGCATCGCATCGCATCGCATCACATAGTAGCCCATTATGTGTCACTTACCTGACACAGGAGCCAGCGAAGTCACCGCTGTCCCCTGTAGTCCGGCGCATCCATCTTCTCAGTGGGGTCTCGCTGCTCCACCTCCTGTCATTCGGCGGAGCTGCGATGACGTCACTCCCGCGCATGCGCACGGGGAGCCGCCACACGCGTGGCATCTTCGTGGTTGACGGTGCCGCGCTCAGTGCGCCTGCGCGACGCTGTCTACGGCAAATATCTCCTAAACCGTGTAGGTTTAGGAGATAGTTCTTGGACCTACAGGTAAAGCCTTAATCTAGGCTCGCCTGTAGGTCAAAGTGGTTTGTAAGGGTTTACAACCACTTTAAGGAGATATTTACAATTCCCCGTACGTGGATCCCTTCTGCGCATGCGCAGATGTATTCGGGAAAATTCACACTTTAGAAGGGTCACGGCGTTTCCGTTTTCATTAAAGGACATGCTGTGACGGCCCGGCTCCCGCGGCGCGTGTCGTCACGTGACTCCGGCCAGTCAAAGAGCTGGAGTCCGCGACCCCACGGAAGGAAGATGGACGCTTCCAGCCGGTGAGGAAATCGGGGACATCGCTGGCTCCTGTGTCAGGTAAGTGACACATAATGGGCTACTATGCGGGGCGATGCGATGCACAGTAGCCCATTATGCTTTACCTTATCAGGGAAACAAAGAGGGAAAAAACTCATCAGGGTTTACTTCCTCTATAACAGGGGGTGCGATGGACCTCAGCCTGTTTATTTTTGTGACTTCAATTGGGCATTAAACCGCGGAGGTGACCACCTATGAAGAGTCAGGTCTTCCTCGGTACGCATCGTCCACTCACCTTCTTGAGGTAGACGCGGGCCCCAGATACCTCTTCTATGTGCTTCTTTTTGTACGCCTCAATCAAGTCTGTGAGCGTGTCGTATTTTACATCTCCCAAAGTATATCTCTCACCCTGTGAAGAATAAAAAAAATATAACATCATAATTATTGTACAACAGAGGGGGGGGGGGGGGGGGGAGGGGGAGAGTATAGAGGGGTTCTCACAAGACTTTCTGCAGGTCAGGTAACACACATCCATTTCCTGACCATTAGTGGCCTCCTTAGAAGAAGGGAATCTCTGTGGTTAAAGTAGATGGCATGATAATAGTCATGTGATGGGATCTGTTTGTTAAAATTAGAATTTAACTTGTTAGGGAGGAATAGTGCCCCATCATTGGTATCAGTGGGAGGAATAGTGCCCCATCATTGGTATCAGTGGGAGGAATAGTGTCCCATTATTGGTGTCAGTGGGAGGAATAGTGTCCCATCATTGGTGTCAGTGGGAGGAATAGTGCCCCATCATTGGTGTCAGTGGGAGGAATAGTGCCCCATCATTGGTATCAGTGGGAGGAATAGTGTCCCATTATTGGTGTCAGTGGGAGGAATAGTGTCCCATCATTGGTGTCAGTGGGAGGAATAGTGCCCCATCATTGGTGTCAGTGGGAGGAATAGTGTCCCATTATTGGTGTCAGTGGGAGGAATAGTGTCCCATCATTGGTGTCAGTGGGAGGAATAGTGCCCCATCATTGGTATCAGTGGGAGGAATAGTGCCCCATCATTGGTATCAGTGGGAGGAATAGTGTCCCATTATTGGTGTCAGTGGGAGGAATAGTGTCCCATCATTGGTGTCAGTGGGAGGAATAGTGCCCCATCATTGGTATCAGTGGGAGGAATAGTGCCCCATCATTGGTATCAGTGGGAGGAATAGTGCCCCATCATTGGTATCAGTGGGAGGAATAGTGCCCCATCATTGGTGTCAGTGGGAGGAATAGTGTCCCATTATTGGTGTCAGTGGGAGGAATAGTGTCCCATCATTGGTGTCAGTGGGAGGAATAGTGCCCCATCATTGGTATCAGTGGGAGGAATAGTGCCCCATCATTGGTATCAGTGGGAGGAATAGTGCCCCATCATTGGTATCAGTGGGAGGAATAGTGCCTCATCATTGGTATCAGTGGGAGGAATAGTGCCCCATCATTGGTATCAGTGGGAGGAATAGTGCCCCATCATTGGTGTCAGTGGGAGGAATAGTGCCCCATCATTGGTATCAGTGGGAGGAATAGTGCCCCATCATTGGTGTCAGTGGGAGGAATAGTGCCCCATCATTGGTATCAGTGGGAGGAATAGTGTCCCATCATTGGTGTCAGTGGGGGGAATAGTGCCCCATCATTGGTGTCAGTGGGAGGAATAGTGCCCCATCATTGGTGTCAGTGGGAGGAATAGTGCCCCATCATTGGTGTCAGTGGGGGGAATAGTGCCCCATCATTGGTGTCAGTGGGAGGAATAGTGCCCCATCATTGGTGTCAGTGGGGGGAATAGTGCCCCATCATTGGTGTCAGTGGGAGGAATAGTGCCTCATCATTGGTATCAGTGGGAGGAATAGTGTCCCATCATTGGTATCAGTGGGAGGAATAGTGCCCCATCATTGGTATCAGTGGGAGGAATAGTGTCCCATTATTGGTGCCAGTGGAAGGAATAGTGCCCCATCATTGGTGTCAGTGGGAGGAATAGTGCCCCATCATTGGTATCAGTGGGAGGAATAGTGTCCCATTATTGGTGCCAGTGGAAGGAATAGTGCTCCATCATTGGTATCAGTGGGAGGAATAGTGCCCCATCATTGGTATCAGTGGGAGGAATAGTGCCCCATCATTGGTGTCAGTGGGAGGAATAGTGCCCCATCATTGGTATCAGTGGGAGGAATAGTGTCCCATTATTGGTGTCAGTGGGAGGAATAGTGTCCCATCATTGGTGTCAGTGGGAGGAATAGTGCCCCATCATTGGTGTCAGTGGGAGGAATAGTGTCCCATTATTGGTGTCAGTGGGAGGAATAGTGTCCCATCATTGGTGTCAGTGGGAGGAATAGTGCCCCATCATTGGTATCAGTGGGAGGAATAGTGCCCCATCATTGGTATCAGTGGGAGGAATAGTGCCTCATCATTGGTATCAGTGGGAGGAATAGTGCCCCATCATTGGTATCAGTGGGAGGAATAGTGTCCCATTATTGGTGTCAGTGGGAGGAATAGTGTCCCATCATTGGTGTCAGTGGGAGGAATAGTGCCCCATCATTGGTATCAGTGGGAGGAATAGTGCCCCATCATTGGTATCAGTGGGAGGAATAGTGCCCCATCATTGGTATCAGTGGGAGGAATAGTGTCCCATTATTGGTGTCAGTGGGGGGAATAGTGCCCCATCATTGGTGTCAGTGGGAGGAATAGTGCCCCATCATTGGTGTCAGTGGGAGGAATAGTGCCCCATCATTGGTGTCAGTGGGAGGAATAGTGCCCCATCATTGGTGTCAGTGGGAGGAATAGTGCCCCATCATTGGTGTCAGTGGGAGGAATAGTGCCCCATCATTGGTATCAGTGGGAGGAATAGTGTCCCATTATTGGTGTCAGTGGGAGGAATAGTGTCCCATCATTGGTGTCAGTGGGAGGAATAGTGCCTCATCATTGGTATCAGTGGGAGGAATAGTGCCCCATCATTGGTATCAGTGGGAGGAATAGTGTCCCATTATTGGTGTCAGTGGGGGGAATAGTGCCCCATCATTGGTGTCAGTGGGAGGAATAGTGCCCCATCATTGGTGTCAGTGGGAGGAATAGTGCCCCATCATTGGTGTCAGTGGGAGGAATAGTGCCCCATCATTGGTGTCAGTGGGAGGAATAGTGCCCCATCATTGGTGTCAGTGGGGGGAATAGTGCCCCATCATTGGTGTCAGTAGGGGGAATAGTGCCCCATCATTGGTATCAGTGGGAGGAATAGTGCCCCATCATTGGTATCAGTGGGAGGAATAGTGTCCCATTATTGGTGTCAGTGGGAGGAATAGTGTCCCATCATTGGTGTCAGTGGGAGGAATAGTGCCCCATCATTGGTGTCAGTGGGAGGAATAGTGTCCCATTATTGGTGTCAGTGGGAGGAATAGTGTCCCATCATTGGTGTCAGTGGGAGGAATAGTGCCCCATTATTGGTGTCAGTGGGAGGAATAGTGTCCCATCATTGGTATCAGTGGGAGGAATAGTGTCCCATTATTGGTGTCAGTGGGAGGAATAGTGTCCCATCATTGGTGTCAGTGGGAGGAATAGTGTCCCATTATTGGTGTCAGTGGGAGGAATAGTGTCCCATCATTGGTATCAGTGGGAGGAATAGTGTCCCATTATTGGTGCCAGTGGAAGGAATAGTGCCTCATCATTGGTATCAGTGGGAGGAATAGTGCCCCATCATTGGTGTCAGTGGGAGGAATAGTGTCCCATTATTGGTGCCAGTGGAAGGAATAGTGCCCCATCATTGGTGTCAGTGGGAGGAATAGTGCCCCATCATTGGTGTCAGTGGGAGGAATAGTGCCCCATCATTGGTATCAGTGGGAGGAATAGTGCTCCATCATTGGTATCAGTGGGAGGAATAGTGCCCCATCATTGGTATCAGTGGGAGGAATAGTGCCCCATCATTGGTGTCAGTGGGAGGAATAGTGCCCCATCATTGGTATCAGTGGGAGGAATAGTGTCCCATTATTGGTGTCAGTGGGAGGAATAGTGTCCCATCATTGGTGTCAGTGGGAGGAATAGTGCCCCATCATTGGTGTCAGTGGGAGGAATAGTGTCCCATTATTGGTGTCAGTGGGAGGAATAGTGTCCCATCATTGGTGTCAGTGGGAGGAATAGTGCCCCATCATTGGTATCAGTGGGAGGAATAGTGCCCCATCATTGGTGTCAGTGGGAGGAATAGTGCCCCATCATTGGTATCAGTGGGAGGAATAGTGCCTCATCATTGGTATCAGTGGGAGGAATAGTGCCCCATCATTGGTATCAGTGGGAGGAATAGTGCCCCATCATTGGTGTCAGTGGGAGGAATAGTGCCCCATCATTGGTGTCAGTGGGAGGAATAGTGTCCCATCATTGGTGTCAGTGGGAGGAATAGTGCCCCATCATTGGTATCAGTGGGAGGAATAGTGTCCCATCATTGGTGTCAGTGGGAGGAATAGTGCCCCATCATTGGTATCAGTGGGAGGAATAGTGCCTCATCATTGGTATCAGTGGGAGGAATAGTGCCCCATCATTGGTATCAGTGGGAGGAATAGTGCCCCATCATTGGTGTCAGTGGGAGGAATAGTGCCCCATCATTGGTATCAGTGGGAGGAATAGTGCCCCATCATTGGTGTCAGTGGGAGGAATAGTGCCCCATCATTGGTATCAGTGGGAGGAATAGTGTCCCATCATTGGTGTCAGTGGGGGGAATAGTGCCCCATCATTGGTGTCAGTGGGAGGAATAGTGCCCCATCATTGGTGTCAGTGGGAGGAATAGTGCCCCATCATTGGTGTCAGTGGGAGGAATAGTGCCCCATCATTGGTGTCAGTGGGAGGAATAGTGCCCCATCATTGGTGTCAGTGGGGGGAATAGTGCCCCATCATTGGTGTCAGTAGGGGGAATAGTGCCCCATCATTGGTATCAGTGGGAGGAATAGTGCCCCATCATTGGTATCAGTGGGAGGAATAGTGTCCCATTATTGGTGTCAGTGGGAGGAATAGTGTCCCATCATTGGTGTCAGTGGGAGGAATAGTGCCCCATCATTGGTGTCAGTGGGAGGAATAGTGTCCCATCATTGGTGTCAGTGGGAGGAATAGTGCCCCATCATTGGTGTCAGTGGGAGGAATAGTGTCCCATTATTGGTGTCAGTGGGAGGAATAGTGTCCCATCATTGGTGTCAGTGGGAGGAATAGTGCCCCATCATTGGTATCAGTGGGAGGAATAGTGCCCCATCATTGGTATCAGTGGGAGGAATAGTGCCTCATCATTGGTATCAGTGGGAGGAATAGTGCCCCATCATTGGTATCAGTGGGAGGAATAGTGCCCCATCACTGGTGTCAGTGGGAGGAATAGTGCCCCATCATTGGTATCAGTGGGAGGAATAGTGCCCCATCATTGGTGTCAGTGGGAGGAATAGTGCCCCATCATTGGTATCAGTGGGAGGAATAGTGTCCCATCATTGGTGTCAGTGGGGGGAATAGTGCCCCATCATTGGTGTCAGTGGGAGGAATAGTGCCCCATCATTGGTGTCAGTGGGAGGAATAGTGCCCCATCATTGGTGTCAGTGGGAGGAATAGTGCCCCATCATTGGTGTCAGTGGGAGGAATAGTGCCCCATCATTGGTGTCAGTGGGGGGAATAGTGCCCCATCATTGGTGTCAGTAGGGGGAATAGTGCCCCATCATTGGTATCAGTGGGAGGAATAGTGCCCCATCATTGGTATCAGTGGGAGGAATAGTGTCCCATTATTGGTGTCAGTGGGAGGAATAGTGTCCCATCATTGGTGTCAGTGGGAGGAATAGTGCCCCATCATTGGTGTCAGTGGGAGGAATAGTGTCCCATTATTGGTGTCAGTGGGAGGAATAGTGTCCCATCATTGGTGTCAGTGGGAGGAATAGTGCCCCATCATTGGTATCAGTGGGAGGAATAGTGCCCCATCATTGGTATCAGTGGGAGGAATAGTGTCCCATTATTGGTGTCAGTGGGAGGAATAGTGTCCCATCATTGGTGTCAGTGGGAGGAATAGTGCCCCATCATTGGTATCAGTGGGAGGAATAGTGCCCCATCATTGGTATCAGTGGGAGGAATAGTGCCCCATCATTGGTATCAGTGGGAGGAATAGTGCCCCATCATTGGTGTCAGTGGGAGGAATAGTGTCCCATTATTGGTGTCAGTGGGAGGAATAGTGTCCCATCATTGGTGTCAGTGGGAGGAATAGTGCCCCATCATTGGTATCAGTGGGAGGAATAGTGCCCCATCATTGGTATCAGTGGGAGGAATAGTGCCCCATCATTGGTATCAGTGGGAGGAATAGTGCCTCATCATTGGTATCAGTGGGAGGAATAGTGCCCCATCATTGGTATCAGTGGGAGGAATAGTGCCCCATCATTGGTGTCAGTGGGAGGAATAGTGCCCCATCATTGGTATCAGTGGGAGGAATAGTGCCCCATCATTGGTGTCAGTGGGAGGAATAGTGCCCCATCATTGGTATCAGTGGGAGGAATAGTGTCCCATCATTGGTGTCAGTGGGGGGAATAGTGCCCCATCATTGGTGTCAGTGGGAGGAATAGTGCCCCATCATTGGTGTCAGTGGGAGGAATAGTGCCCCATCATTGGTGTCAGTGGGGGGAATAGTGCCCCATCATTGGTGTCAGTGGGAGGAATAGTGCCCCATCATTGGTGTCAGTGGGGGGAATAGTGCCCCATCATTGGTGTCAGTGGGAGGAATAGTGCCTCATCATTGGTATCAGTGGGAGGAATAGTGTCCCATCATTGGTATCAGTGGGAGGAATAGTGTCCCATTATTGGTGCCAGTGGAAGGAATAGTGCCCCATCATTGGTGTCAGTGGGAGGAATAGTGCCCCATCATTGGTATCAGTGGGAGGAATAGTGTCCCATTATTGGTGCCAGTGGAAGGAATAGTGCTCCATCATTGGTATCAGTGGGAGGAATAGTGCCCCATCATTGGTATCAGTGGGAGGAATAGTGTCCCATTATTGGTGCCAGTGGAAGGAATAGTGCCCCATCATTGGTGTCAGTGGGAGGAATAGTGCTCCATCATTGGTATCAGTGGGAGGAATAGTGTCCCATTATTGGTGCCAGTGGAAGGAATAGTGCCCCATCATTGGTGTCAGTGGGAGGAATAGTGCCCCATCATTGGTGTCAGTGGGAGGAATAGTGCCCCATCATTGGTATCAGTGGGAGGAATAGTGTCCCATTATTGGTGTCAGTGGGAGGAATAGTGTCCCATCATTGGTGTCAGTGGGAGGAATAGTGCCCCATCATTGGTGTCAGTGGGAGGAATAGTGTCCCATTATTGGTGTCAGTGGGAGGAATAGTGTCCCATCATTGGTGTCAGTGGGAGGAATAGTGCCCCATCATTGGTGTCAGTGGGAGGAATAGTGCTCCATCATTGGTATCAGTGGGAGGAATAGTGTCCCATTATTGGTGCCAGTGGAAGGAATAGTGCCCCATCATTGGTGTCAGTGGGAGGAATAGTGCCCCATCATTGGTGTCAGTGGGAGGAATAGTGCCCCATCATTGGTATCAGTGGGAGGAATAGTGTCCCATTATTGGTGTCAGTGGGAGGAATAGTGTCCCATCATTGGTGTCAGTGGGAGGAATAGTGCCCCATCATTGGTGTCAGTGGGAGGAATAGTGTCCCATTATTGGTGTCAGTGGGAGGAATAGTGTCCCATCATTGGTGTCAGTGGGAGGAATAGTGCCCCATCATTGGTGTCAGTGGGAGGAATAGTGTCCCATCATTGGTATCAGTGGGAGGAATAGTGCCCCATCATTGGTATCAGTGGGAGGAATAGTGCCTCATCATTGGTATCAGTGGGAGGAATAGTGCCCCATCATTGGTATCAGTGGGAGGAATAGTGCCCCATCATTGGTGTCAGTGGGAGGAATAGTGCCCCATCATTGGTATCAGTGGGAGGAATAGTGCCCCATCATTGGTGTCAGTGGGAGGAATAGTGCCCCATCATTGGTATCAGTGGGAGGAATAGTGTCCCATCATTGGTGTCAGTGGGGGGAATAGTGCCCCATCATTGGTGTCAGTGGGAGGAATAGTGCCCCATCATTGGTGTCAGTGGGAGGAATAGTGCCCCATCATTGGTGTCAGTGGGGGGAATAGTGCCCCATCATTGGTGTCAGTGGGAGGAATAGTGCCCCATCATTGGTGTCAGTGGGGGGAATAGTGCCCCATCATTGGTGTCAGTGGGAGGAATAGTGCCTCATCATTGGTATCAGTGGGAGGAATAGTGTCCCATCATTGGTATCAGTGGGAGGAATAGTGTCCCATTATTGGTGCCAGTGGAAGGAATAGTGCCCCATCATTGGTGTCAGTGGGAGGAATAGTGTCCCATTATTGGTGCCAGTGGAAGGAATAGTGCCCCATCATTGGTATCAGTGGGAGGAATAGTGTCCCATTATTGGTGCCAGTGGGAGGAATAGTGCTCCATCATTGGTATCAGTGGGAGGAATAGTGCCCCATCATTGGTATCAGTGGGAGGAATAGTGTCCCATTATTGGTGCCAGTGGAAGGAATAGTGCTCCATCATTGGTGTCAGTGGGAGGAATAGTGCTCCATCATTGGTGTCAGTGGGAGGAATAGTGCTCCATCATTGGTGTCAGTGGGAGGAGTAGTGCCCCATCATTGGTGTCAGTGGGAGGAATAGTGCCCCATCATTGGTATCAGTGGGAGGAATAGTGTCCCATTATTGGTGCCAGTGGAAGGAATAGTGCTCCATCATTGGTGTCAGTGGGAGGAATAGTGCTCCATCATTGGTGTCAGTGGGAGGAATAGTGCCCCATCATTGGTATCAGTGGGAGGAATAGTGCCCCATCATTGGTGTCAGTGGGAGGAATAGTTCCCCGTCACTGGTGTCAGTGGGAGGAATAGTGTCCCATTATTGGTGCCAGTGGAAGGAATAGTGCTCCATCATTGGTATCAGTGGGAGGAATAGTGCCCCATCATTGGTATCAGTGGGAGGAATAGTGCCCCATCATTGGTGTCAGTGGGAGGAATAGTGCCCCATCATTGGTATCAGTGGGAGGAATAGTGTCCCATTATTGGTGCCAGTGGAAGGAATAGTGCTCCATCATTGGTGTCAGTGGGAGGAATAGTGTCCCATCATTGGTGTCAGTGGGAGGAATAGTGCCCCATCATTGGTATCAGTGGGAGGAATAGTGTCCCATTATTGGTGCCAGTGGAAGGAATAGTGCTCCATCATTGGTGTCAGTGGGAGGAATAGTGTCCCATCATTGGTGTCAGTGGGAGGAATAGTGCTCCATCATTGGTGTCAGTGGGAGGAATAGTGCTCCATCATTGGTGTCAGTGGGAGGAATAGTGTCCCATCATTGGTGTCAGTGGGAGGAATAGTGCCCCATCATTGGTATCAGTGGGAGGAATAGTGTCCCATTATTGGTGCCAGTGGAAGGAATAGTGCTCCATCATTGGTGTCAGTGGGAGGAATAGTGCTCCATCATTGGTGTCAGTGGGAGGAATAGTGCCCCATCATTGGTATCAGTGGGAGGAATAGTGCCCCATCATTGGTGTCAGTGGGAGGAATAGTTCCCCGTCATTGGTGTCAGTGGGAGGAATAGTTCCCCGTCATTGGTGTCAGTGGGAGGAATAGTTCCCCGTCATTGGTGTCAGTGGGAGGAATAGTGCCCCATCATTGGTGTCAGTGGGAGGAATAGTGCCCCATCATTGGTGTCAGTGGGAGGAATAGTGCCCCATCATTGGTGTCAGTGGGAGGAATAGTGCCCCATCATTGGTGTCAGTGGGAGGAATAGTGCCCCATCATTGGTGTCAGTGGGGGGAATAGTGCCCCATCATTGGTATCAGTGGGAGGAATAGTGCCCCATCATTGGTGTCAGTGGGAGGAATAGTGCCCAATCATTGGTGTCAGTGGGAGGAATAGTGCCCCATCATTGGTGTCAGTTGGAGGAATAGTGTCCCATCATTGGTGTCAGTGGGAGGAATAGTGCCCCATCATTGGTGTCAGTTGGAGGAATAGTGCCCCATCATTGGTATCAGTGGGAGGAATAGTGCCCCATCATTGGTGTCAGTGGGAGGAATAGTGTCCCATCATTGGTGTCAGTGGGAGGAATAGTGCCCCATCATTGGTATCAGTTGGGGGAATAGTGCCCCATCATTGGTGTCAGTGGGAGGAATAGTGCCCCATCATTGGTGTCAGTGGGAGGAATAGTGCCCCATCATTGGTGTCAGTTGGAGGAATAGTGTCCCATCATTGGTTTCAGTGGGAGGAATAGCGCCCCATCATTGGTGTCAGTTGGAGGAATAGTGCCCCATCATTGGTATCAGTGGGAGGAATAGTGTCCCATCATTGGTGTCAGTGGGAGGAATAGTGCCCCATCATTGGTATCAGTGGGGGGAATAGTGCTCCATCATTGATGTCAGTGGGAGGAATAGTGCCCCATCATTGGTGTCAGTGGGAGGAATAGTGCCCCATCATTGGTGTCAGTGGGAGGAATAGTGCCCCATCATTGGTGTCAGTGGGAGGAATAGTGCCCCATCATTGGTGTCAGTGGGAGGAATAGTGCCCCATCATTGGTGTCAGTGGGAGGAATAGTGCCCCATCATTGGTGTCAGTGGGAGGAATAGTGCCTCATCATTGGTATCAGTGGGAGGAATAGTGCCTCATCATTGGTATCAGTGGGAGGAATAGTGTCCCATCATTGGTGTCAGTGGGAGGAATAGTGCCCCATCATTGGTATCAGTGGGGGGAATAGTGCTCCATCATTGATGTCAGTGGGAGGAATAGTGCCCTATCATTGGTATCAGTGGGAGGAATAGTGCCCCATCATTGGTGTCAGTGGGAGGAATAGTGCCCCATCATTGGTGTCAGTGGGAGGAATAGTGCCCCATCATTGGTGTCAGTGGGAGGAATAGTGCCTCATCATTGGTATCAGTGGGAGGAATAGTGCCTCATCATTGGTATCAGTGGGAGGAATAGTGCCCCTTCATTGGTGTCAGTGGGAGGAATAGCGCCCCATCATTGGTGTCAGTGGGAGGAATAGTGCCCCATCATTGGTGTCAGTGGGAGGAATAGTGCCCCATCATTGGTGTCAGTGGGAGGAATAGCGCCCCATCATTGGTGTCAGTGGGAGGAATAGTGCCCCATCATTGGTATCAGTGGGAGGAATAGTGTCCCATCATTGGTATCAGTGGAGGAATAGTGCCCCATCATTGGTATCAGTGGGAGGAATAGTGCCTCATCATTGGTATCAGTGGGAGGAATAGTGCCCCATCATTGGTATCAGTGGGAGGAATAGTGCCCCTTCATTGGTGTCAGTGGGAGGAATAGTGCCCCATCATTGGTGTCAGTGGGAGGAATAGCGCCCCATCATTGGTGTCAGTGGGAGGAATAGTGCCCCATCATTGGTGTCAGTGGGAGGAATAGTGCCCCATCATTGGTGTCAGTGGGAGGAATAGCGCCCCATCATTGGTGTCAGTGGGAGGAATAGTGCCCCATCATTGGTATCAGTGGGAGGAATAGTTCCTCATCATTGGTGTCAGTGGGAGGAATAGTGCCCCATCATTGGTGTCAGTGGGAGGAATAGCGCCCCATCATTGGTGTCAGTGGGAGGAATAGTGCCCCATCATTGGTGTCAGTGGGAGGAATAGTGCCCCATCATTGGTGTCAGTGGGAGGAATAGTGCCCCATCATTGGTATCAGTGGGAGGAATAGTGCCCCATCATTGGTGTCAGTGGGAGGAATAGTGCCCTATTATTGGTGTCAGTGGGGGGAATAGTGCCCCATCATTGGTGTCAGTGGAAGGAATAGTGCCCCATCATTGGTGTCAGTGGAAAGAATCGTGTCCTATCATTGGTGTTAGTGGGAGGAATAGTGCCCCATCATTGGTGTCAGTGGGAGGAATAGTGCCCCATCATTGGTGTCAGTGAGAGGAATAGTGCCCCATCATTGGTGTCAGTGGGAGGAATAGTGCCCCATCATTGGTGTCAGTGGGAGGAATAGTGTCCCATCATTGGTATCAGTGGAGGAATAGTGCCCCATCATTGGTGTCAGTGGGAGGAATAGTGCCCCATCATTGGTATCAGTGGAGGAATAGTGCCCCATCATTGGTGTCAGTGGGAGGAATAGTGCCCCTTCATTGGTGTCAGTGGGAGGAATAGTGCCCCATCATTGGTGTCAGTGGGAGGAATAGCGCCCCATCATTGGTGTCAGTGGGAGGAATAGTGCCCCATCATTGGTGTCAGTGGGAGGAATAGCGCCCCATCATTGGTGTCAGTGGGAGGAATAGTGCCCCATCATTGGTGTCAGTGGGAGGAATAGTGCCCCATCATTGGTGTCAGTGGGAGTAATAGCGCCCCATCATTGGTGTCAGTGGGAGGAATAGTGCCCCATCATTGGTATCAGTGGGAGGAATAGTGCCCCATCATTGGTGTCAGTGGGAGGAATAGTGCCCCATCATTGGTATCAGTGGGAGGAATAGTGCCCCATCATTGGTATCAGTGGGAGGAATAGTGCCCCATCATTGGTGTCAGTGGAAGGAATAGTGCCCCATCATTGGTGTCAGTGGAAAGAATCGTGTCCTATCATTGGTGTTAGTGGGAGGAATAGTGCCCCATCATTGGTGTCAGTGGGAGGAATAGTGCCCCATCATTGGTGTCAGTGAGAGGAATAGTGCCCCATCATTGGTGTCAGTGGGAGGAATAGTGCCCCATCATTGGTGTCAGTGGGAGGAATAGTGTCCCATCATTGGTATCAGTGGAGGAATAGTGCCCCATCATTGGTATCAGTGGGAGGAATAGTGCCCCATCATTGGTATCAGTGGGAGGAATAGTGCCCCATCATTGGTGTCAGTGGAAGGAATAGTGCCCCATCATTGGTGTCAGTGGAAAGAATCGTGTCCTATCATTGGTGTTAGTGGGAGGAATAGTGCCCCATCATTGGTGTCAGTGAGAGGAATAGTGCCCCATCATTGGTGTCAGTGGGAGGAATAGTGTCCCATCATTGGTGTCAGTGGGAGGAATAGTGCCCCATCATTGGTATCAGTGGGAGGAATAGTGCCCCATCATTGGTATCAGTGGAAGGAATCGTGCCCCATCATTGGTGTCAGTGGGAGGAATAGTGCCCCATCATTGGTATCAGTGGAGGAATAGTGCCCCATCATTGGTATCAGTGGGAGGAATAGTGTCCCATCATTGGTGTCAGTGGGAGGAATAGTGTCCCATCATTGGTATCAGTGGAGGAATAGTGCCCCATCATTGGTATCAGTGGGAGGAATAGTGCCCCATCATTGGTGTCAGTGGGAGGAATAGTGCCCCATCATTGGTGTCAGTGGGAGGAATAGTGCCCCATCATTGGTGTCAGTGGGAGGAATAGTGCCCCATCATTGGTGTCAGTGGGAGGAATAGTGCCCCATCATTGGTGTCAGTGGGAGGAATAGTGCCTCATCATTGGTATCAGTGGGAGGAATAGTGCCTCATCATTGGTATCAGTGGGAGGAATAGTGCCCCATCATTGGTGTCAGTGGGAGGAATAGTGCCCCATCATTGGTATCAGTGGGGGGAATAGTGCTCCATCATTGATGTCAGTGGGAGGAATAGTGCCCCATCATTGGTGTCAGTGGGAGGAATAGTGCCCCATCATTGGTGTCAGTGGGAGGAATAGTGCCCCATCATTGGTGTCAGTGGGAGGAATAGTGCCTCATCATTGGTATCAGTGGGAGGAATAGTGCCCCTTCATTGGTGTCAGTGGGAGGAATAGTGCCTCATCATTGGTATCAGTGGGAGGAATAGTGCCCCTTCATTGGTGTCAGTGGGAGGAATAGTGCCCCATCATTGGTGTCAGTGGGAGGAATAGCGCCCCATCATTGGTGTCAGTGGGAGGAATAGTGCCCCATCATTGGTGTCAGTGGGAGGAATAGTGCCCCATCATTGGTGTCAGTGGGAGGAATAGCGCCCCATCATTGGTGTCAGTGGGAGGAATACTGCCCCATCATTGGTATCAGTGGGAGGAATAGTGCCCCATCATTGGTGTCAGTGGGAGGAATAGCGCCCCATCATTGGTGTCAGTGGGAGGAATAGTGCCCCATCATTGGTGTCAGTGGGAGGAATAGTGTCCCATCATTGGTATCAGTGGAGGAATAGTGCCCCATCATTGGTATCAGTGGGAGGAATAGTGTCCCATCATTGGTATCAGTGGGAGGAATAGTGCCCCTTCATTGGTGTCAGTGGGAGGAATAGTGCCCCATCATTGGTGTCAGTGGGAGGAATAGCGCCCCATCATTGGTGTCAGTGGGAGGAATAGTGCCCCATCATTGGTATCAGTGGGAGGAATAGTGTCCCATCATTGGTATCAGTGGGAGGAATAGTGCCCCTTCATTGGTGTCAGTGGGAGGAATAGTGCCCCATCATTGGTGTCAGTGGGAGGAATAGCGCCCCATCATTGGTGTCAGTGGGAGGAATAGTGCCCCATCATTGGTGTCAGTGGGAGGAATAGTGCCCCATCATTGGTGTCAGTGGGAGGAATAGCGCCCCATCATTGGTGTCAGTGGGAGGAATAGTGCCCCATCATTGGTATCAGTGGGAGGAATAGTTCCTCATCATTGGTGTCAGTGGGAGGAATAGCGCCCCATCATTGGTGTCAGTGGGAGGAATAGCGCCCCATCATTGGTGTCAGTGGGAGGAATAGCGCCCCATCATTGGTGTCAGTGGGAGGAATAGTGCCCCATCATTGGTGTCAGTGGGAGGAATAGTGCCCCATCATTGGTGTCAGTGGGAGGAATAGTGCCCCATCATTGGTATCAGTGGGAGGAATAGTGCCCCATCATTGGTGTCAGTGGGAGGAATAGTGCCCTATTATTGGTGTCAGTGGGGGGAATAGTGCCCCATCATTGGTGTCAGTGGAAGGAATAGTGCCCCATCATTGGTGTCAGTGGAAAGAATCGTGTCCTATCATTGGTGTTAGTGGGAGGAATAGTGCCCCATCATTGGTGTCAGTGGGAGGAATAGTGCCCCATCATTGGTGTCAGTGAGAGGAATAGTGCCCCATCATTGGTGTCAGTGGGAGGAATAGTGCCCCATCATTGGTGTCAGTGGGAGGAATAGTGTCCCATCATTGGTATCAGTGGAGGAATAGTGCCCCATCATTGGTGTCAGTGGGAGGAATAGTGCCCCATCATTGGTATCAGTGGAGGAATAGTGCCCCATCATTGGTGTCAGTGGGAGGAATAGTGCCCCTTCATTGGTGTCAGTGGGAGGAATAGTGCCCCATCATTGGTGTCAGTGGGAGGAATAGCGCCCCATCATTGGTGTCAGTGGGAGGAATAGTGCCCCATCATTGGTGTCAGTGGGAGGAATAGCGCCCCATCATTGGTGTCAGTGGGAGGAATAGTGCCCCATCATTGGTGTCAGTGGGAGGAATAGTGCCCCATCATTGGTGTCAGTGGGAGTAATAGCGCCCCATCATTGGTGTCAGTGGGAGGAATAGTGCCCCATCATTGGTATCAGTGGGAGGAATAGTGCCCCATCATTGGTGTCAGTGGGAGGAATAGTGCCCCATCATTGGTATCAGTGGGAGGAATAGTGCCCCATCATTGGTATCAGTGGGAGGAATAGTGCCCCATCATTGGTGTCAGTGGAAGGAATAGTGCCCCATCATTGGTGTCAGTGGAAAGAATCGTGTCCTATCATTGGTGTTAGTGGGAGGAATAGTGCCCCATCATTGGTGTCAGTGGGAGGAATAGTGCCCCATCATTGGTGTCAGTGAGAGGAATAGTGCCCCATCATTGGTGTCAGTGGGAGGAATAGTGCCCCATCATTGGTGTCAGTGGGAGGAATAGTGTCCCATCATTGGTATCAGTGGAGGAATAGTGCCCCATCATTGGTGTCAGTGGGAGGAATAGTGCCCCATCATTGGTGTCAGTGGGAGGAATAGTGTCCCATCATTGGTGTCAGTGGGAGGAATAGTGCCCCATCATTGGTATCAGTGGGAGGAATAGTGTCCCATCATTGGTGTCAGTGGGAGGAATAGTGCTCCATCATTGGTGTCAGTGGGAGGAATAGTGCCCCATCATTGGTGTCAGTGGGAGGAATAGTGTCCCATCATTGGTGTCAGTGGGAGGAATAGTGCCCCATCATTGGTATCAGTGGAAGGAATCGTGCCCCATCATTGGTGTCAGTGGGAGGAATAGTGCCCCATCATTGGTATCAGTGGAGGAATAGTGCCCCATCATTGGTGTCAGTGGAGGAATAGTGCTCCATCATTGGTGTCAGTGGGAGGAATAGTGTCCCATCATTGGTGTCAGTGGGAGGAATAGTGCCCCATCATTGGTATCAGTTGGGGGAATAGTGCCCCATCATTGGTGTCAGTGGGAGGAATAGTGCCCCATCATTGGTGTCAGTGGGAGGAATAGTGCCCCATCATTGGTGTCAGTTGGAGGAATAGTGTCCCATCATTGGTTTCAGTGGGAGGAATAGTGCCCCATCATTGGTGTCAGTTGGAGGAATAGTGTCCCATCATTGGTGTCAGTGGGAGGAATAGTGCCCCATCATTGGTATCAGTGGGGGGAATAGTGCTCCATCATTGATGTCAGTGGGAGGAATAGTGCCCCATCATTGGTGTCAGTGGGAGGAATAGTGCCCCATCATTGGTGTCAGTGGGAGGAATAGTGCCCCATCATTGGTGTCAGTGGGAGGAATAGTGCCCCATCATTGGTGTCAGTGGGAGGAATAGTGCCCCATCATTGGTGTCAGTGGGAGGAATAGTGCCCCATCATTGGTGTCAGTGGGAGGAATAGTGCCTCATCATTGGTATCAGTGGGAGGAATAGTGCCTCATCATTGGTATCAGTGGGAGGAATAGTGCCCCATCATTGGTGTCAGTGGGAGGAATAGTGCCCCATCATTGGTATCAGTGGGGGGAATAGTGCTCCATCATTGATGTCAGTGGGAGGAATAGTGCCCTATCATTGGTATCAGTGGGAGGAATAGTGCCCCATCATTGGTGTCAGTGGGAGGAATAGTGCCCCATCATTGGTGTCAGTGGGAGGAATAGTGCCCCATCATTGGTGTCAGTGGGAGGAATAGTGCCTCATCATTGGTATCAGTGGGAGGAATAGTGCCTCATCATTGGTATCAGTGGGAGGAATAGTGCCCCTTCATTGGTGTCAGTGGGAGGAATAGCGCCCCATCATTGGTGTCAGTGGGAGGAATAGTGCCCCATCATTGGTGTCAGTGGGAGGAATAGTGCCCCATCATTGGTGTCAGTGGGAGGAATAGCGCCCCATCATTGGTGTCAGTGGGAGGAATAGTGCCCCATCATTGGTATCAGTGGGAGGAATAGTGTCCCATCATTGGTATCAGTGGAGGAATAGTGCCCCATCATTGGTATCAGTGGGAGGAATAGTGCCTCATCATTGGTATCAGTGGGAGGAATAGTGCCCCATCATTGGTATCAGTGGGAGGAATAGTGCCCCTTCATTGGTGTCAGTGGGAGGAATAGTGCCCCATCATTGGTGTCAGTGGGAGGAATAGCGCCCCATCATTGGTGTCAGTGGGAGGAATAGTGCCCCATCATTGGTGTCAGTGGGAGGAATAGTGCCCCATCATTGGTGTCAGTGGGAGGAATAGCGCCCCATCATTGGTGTCAGTGGGAGGAATAGTGCCCCATCATTGGTATCAGTGGGAGGAATAGTTCCTCATCATTGGTGTCAGTGGGAGGAATAGTGCCCCATCATTGGTGTCAGTGGGAGGAATAGCGCCCCATCATTGGTGTCAGTGGGAGGAATAGTGCCCCATCATTGGTGTCAGTGGGAGGAATAGTGCCCCATCATTGGTGTCAGTGGGAGGAATAGTGCCCCATCATTGGTATCAGTGGGAGGAATAGTGCCCCATCATTGGTGTCAGTGGGAGGAATAGTGCCCTATTATTGGTGTCAGTGGGGGGAATAGTGCCCCATCATTGGTGTCAGTGGAAGGAATAGTGCCCCATCATTGGTGTCAGTGGAAAGAATCGTGTCCTATCATTGGTGTTAGTGGGAGGAATAGTGCCCCATCATTGGTGTCAGTGGGAGGAATAGTGCCCCATCATTGGTGTCAGTGAGAGGAATAGTGCCCCATCATTGGTGTCAGTGGGAGGAATAGTGCCCCATCATTGGTGTCAGTGGGAGGAATAGTGTCCCATCATTGGTATCAGTGGAGGAATAGTGCCCCATCATTGGTGTCAGTGGGAGGAATAGTGCCCCATCATTGGTATCAGTGGAGGAATAGTGCCCCATCATTGGTGTCAGTGGGAGGAATAGTGCCCCATCATTGGTGTCAGTGGGAGGAATAGTGCCCCTTCATTGGTGTCAGTGGGAGGAATAGTGCCCCATCATTGGTGTCAGTGGGAGGAATAGCGCCCCATCATTGGTGTCAGTGGGAGGAATAGTGCCCCATCATTGGTGTCAGTGGGAGGAATAGCGCCCCATCATTGGTGTCAGTGGGAGGAATAGTGCCCCATCATTGGTGTCAGTGGGAGGAATAGTGCCCCATCATTGGTGTCAGTGGGAGTAATAGCGCCCCATCATTGGTGTCAGTGGGAGGAATAGTGCCCCATCATTGGTATCAGTGGGAGGAATAGTGCCCCATCATTGGTGTCAGTGGGAGGAATAGTGCCCCATCATTGGTATCAGTGGGAGGAATAGTGCCCCATCATTGGTATCAGTGGGAGGAATAGTGCCCCATCATTGGTGTCAGTGGAAGGAATAGTGCCCCATCATTGGTGTCAGTGGAAAGAATCGTGTCCTATCATTGGTGTTAGTGGGAGGAATAGTGCCCCATCATTGGTGTCAGTGGGAGGAATAGTGCCCCATCATTGGTGTCAGTGAGAGGAATAGTGTCCCATCATTGGTATCAGTGGAGGAATAGTGCCCCATCATTGGTGTCAGTGGGAGGAATAGTGCCCCATCATTGGTATCAGTGGAGGAATAGTGCCCCATCATTGGTGTCAGTGGGAGGAATAGTGCCCCATCATTGGTGTCAGTGGGAGGAATAGTGCCCCATCATTGGTGTCAGTGGGAGGAATAGTGCCCCATCATTGGTGTCAGTGGGAGGAATAGTGTCCCATCATTGGTATCAGTGGAGGAATAGTGCCCCATCATTGGTGTCAGTGGGAGGAATAGTGCCCCATCATTGGTATCAGTGGAGGAATAGTGCCCCATCATTGGTGTCAGTGGGAGGAATAGTGCCCCATCATTGGTATCAGTGGGAGGAATAGTGCCCCATCATTGGTGTCAGTGGGAGGAATAGTGCCCCATCATTGGTGTCAGTGAGAGGAATAGTGCCCCATCATTGGTGTCAGTGGGAGGAATAGTGTCCCATCATTGGTGTCAGTGGGAGGAATAGTGCCCCATCATTGGTATCAGTGGGAGGAATAGTGCCCCATCATTGGTATCAGTGGAAGGAATCGTGCCCCATCATTGGTGTCAGTGGGAGGAATAGTGCCCCATCATTGGTATCAGTGGAGGAATAGTGCCCCATCATTGGTATCAGTGGGAGGAATAGTGTCCCATCATTGGTGTCAGTGGGAGGAATAGTGTCCCATCATTGGTATCAGTGGAGGAATAGTGCCCCATCATTGGTATCAGTGGGAGGAATAGTGCCCCATCATTGGTGTCAGTGGGAGGAATAGTGCCCCATCATTGGTGTCAGTGGGAGGAATAGTGCCCCATCATTGGTGTCAGTGGGAGGAATAGTGCCCCATCATTGGTGTCAGTGGGAGGAATAGTGCCCCATCATTGGTGTCAGTGGGAGGAATAGTGCCTCATCATTGGTATCAGTGGGAGGAATAGTGCCTCATCATTGGTATCAGTGGGAGGAATAGTGCCCCATCATTGGTGTCAGTGGGAGGAATAGTGCCCCATCATTGGTATCAGTGGGGGGAATAGTGCTCCATCATTGATGTCAGTGGGAGGAATAGTGCCCCATCATTGGTGTCAGTGGGAGGAATAGTGCCCCATCATTGGTGTCAGTGGGAGGAATAGTGCCCCATCATTGGTATCAGTGGGAGGAATAGTGCCTCATCATTGGTATCAGTGGGAGGAATAGTGCCTCATCATTGGTATCAGTGGGAGGAATAGTGCCCCATCATTGGTGTCAGTGGGAGGAATAGTGCCCCATCATTGGTGTCAGTGGGAGGAATAGTGCCTCATCATTGGTATCAGTGGGAGGAATAGTGCCTCATCATTGGTATCAGTGGGAGGAATAGTGCCCCATCATTGGTGTCAGTGGGAGGAATAGTGCCCCATCATTGGTGTCAGTGGGAGGAATAGTGCCCCATCATTGGTGTCAGTGGGAGGAATAGCGCCCCATCATTGGTGTCAGTGGGAGGAATAGTGCCCCATCATTGGTGTCAGTGGGAGGAATAGTGCCCCATCATTGGTGTCAGTGGGAGGAATAGCGCCCCATCATTGGTGTCAGTGGGAGGAATACTGCCCCATCATTGGTATCAGTGGGAGGAATAGTGCCCCATCATTGGTGTCAGTGGGAGGAATAGCGCCCCATCATTGGTGTCAGTGGGAGGAATAGTGCCCCATCATTGGTGTCAGTGGGAGGAATAGTGTCCCATCATTGGTATCAGTGGAGGAATAGTGCCCCATCATTGGTATCAGTGGGAGGAATAGTGCCTCATCATTGGTATCAGTGGGAGGAATAGTGCCCCTTCATTGGTGTCAGTGGGAGGAATAGTGCCCCATCATTGGTGTCAGTGGGAGGAATAGCGCCCCATCATTGGTGTCAGTGGGAGGAATAGTGCCCCATCATTGGTGTCAGTGGGAGGAATAGTGCCCCATCATTGGTGTCAGTGGGAGGAATAGCGCCCCATCATTGGTGTCAGTGGGAGGAATAGTGCCCCATCATTGGTATCAGTGGGAGGAATAGTTCCTCATCATTGGTGTCAGTGGGAGGAATAGTGCCCCATCATTGGTGTCAGTGGGAGGAATAGCGCCCCATCATTGGTGTCAGTGGGAGGAATAGTGCCCCATCATTGGTGTCAGTGGGAGGAATAGTGCCCCATCATTGGTGTCAGTGGGAGGAATAGTGCCCCATCATTGGTATCAGTGGGAGGAATAGTGCCCCATCATTGGTGTCAGTGGGAGGAATAGTGCCCTATTATTGGTGTCAGTGGGGGGAATAGTGCCCCATCATTGGTGTCAGTGGAAGGAATAGTGCCCCATCATTGGTGTCAGTGGAAAGAATCGTGTCCTATCATTGGTGTTAGTGGGAGGAATAGTGCCCCATCATTGGTGTCAGTGGGAGGAATAGTGCCCCATCATTGGTGTCAGTGAGAGGAATAGTGCCCCATCATTGGTGTCAGTGGGAGGAATAGTGCCCCATCATTGGTGTCAGTGGGAGGAATAGTGTCCCATCATTGGTATCAGTGGAGGAATAGTGCCCCATCATTGGTGTCAGTGGGAGGAATAGTGCCCCATCATTGGTATCAGTGGAGGAATAGTGCCTCATCATTGGTGTCAGTGGGAGGAATAGTGCCCCTTCATTGGTGTCAGTGGGAGGAATAGTGCCCCATCATTGGTGTCAGTGGGAGGAATAGCGCCCCATCATTGGTGTCAGTGGGAGGAATAGTGCCCCATCATTGGTGTCAGTGGGAGGAATAGCGCCCCATCATTGGTGTCAGTGGGAGGAATAGTGCCCCATCATTGGTGTCAGTGGGAGGAATAGTGCCCCATCATTGGTGTCAGTGGGAGTAATAGCGCCCCATCATTGGTGTCAGTGGGAGGAATAGTGCCCCATCATTGGTATCAGTGGGAGGAATAGTGCCCCATCATTGGTGTCAGTGGGAGGAATAGTGCCCCATCATTGGTATCAGTGGGAGGAATAGTGCCCCATCATTGGTATCAGTGGGAGGAATAGTGCCCCATCATTGGTGTCAGTGGAAGGAATAGTGCCCCATCATTGGTGTCAGTGGAAAGAATCGTGTCCTATCATTGGTGTTAGTGGGAGGAATAGTGCCCCATCATTGGTGTCAGTGGGAGGAATAGTGCCCCATCATTGGTGTCAGTGAGAGGAATAGTGCCCCATCATTGGTGTCAGTGGGAGGAATAGTGCCCCATCATTGGTGTCAGTGGGAGGAATAGTGTCCCATCATTGGTATCAGTGGAGGAATAGTGCCCCATCATTGGTGTCAGTGGGAGGAATAGTGCCCCATCATTGGTGTCAGTGGGAGGAATAGTGTCCCATCATTGGTGTCAGTGGGAGGAATAGTGCCCCATCATTGGTATCAGTGGGAGGAATAGTGTCCCATCATTGGTGTCAGTGGGAGGAATAGTGCTCCATCATTGGTGTCAGTGGGAGGAATAGTGCCCCATCATTGGTGTCAGTGGGAGGAATAGTGTCCCATCATTGGTGTCAGTGGGAGGAATAGTGCTCCATCATTGGTGTCAGTGGGAGGAATAGTGCCCCATCATTGGTATCAGTGGAAGGAATCGTGCCCCATCATTGGTGTCAGTGGGAGGAATAGTGCCCCATCATTGGTGTCAGTGGGAGGAATAGTGTCCCATCATTGGTATCAGTGGAGGAATAGTGCCCCATCATTGGTGTCAGTGGGAGGAATAGTGTCCCATCATTGGTATCAGTGGAGGAATAGTGCCCCATCATTGGTATCAGTGGGAGGAATAGTGCCCCATCATTGGTGTCAGTGGGAGGAATAGTGCCCCATCATTGGTGTCAGTGGGAGGAATAGTGCCCCATCATTGGTGTCAGTGGGAGGAATAGTGCCCCATTATTGGTGTCAGTATTAGGAACTACTATATGCCCCTTTGTTGATGACGGTGGAGGGAATAATGCCCAAGGGCCGTAGTTTGGAGACCTCTGTTGCAAAGCATTGAACAGCCCCTCTTTGTGGAAACAGTCGACCTTCTTTCATGAGGCGCCCCTCAGGACGGAAGTCTCACCTCACACATGATCTTGATGTGAGTGACTCGCGGTTTTCCATCTTTCATGTCGGCGGTGAGGACGGAGGTGACGAAATCTCCAGGTTTGCTGCGACTCTCTCGCACCAGGAAAGTCCACGGTTCTCCTTTCTCCTGGAGCAGTTTCTCCGCATCGGGTCCCGAGAGATAACCGTGGTACCAGCTGCGGGCAGAGAAGACACACATCTGGTCATGTGGTGTGGGGGAGGTGGTTGCGGGACACAGCAGGGGGCACCTAGTGGGGTGCTGGAGGGTTGGGTCATCTGTGTGGAAGGGGCGGGGACCCCCTTGACGGTCAATGAAGTAGCATCTATGCCCGCATGCCGTAAAAGTCTGTGTCCTGTGTGCAGATACCAGGAGCGCTATTGGGTGGCCTTGAAGGTAATTTGTCTCCAATAAAAAGGGGACCAACAGTTTTTAAAGCAGAACTCCGGCCGCCCCTTCAGTCTCGCTCATTTGTAGCTCCTCCTCTCTTGTCATGAACTAGCTTTGCTCTGATTAGACAATTGTTACAATTTGTTTCATTTTTCGGAGATTCAGATGTATCCGAATTTACAAAATAGACATTAAAGGGGTTGTAAAAGTTTGTTTTTTTATTTTCTAAATAGGTTCCTTTAAGTTAGTGCATTGTTGGTTCACTTTACCTTTTCCTTCGATTTCCCTTCTAAATGTTTTTTTTTTCTTTGTGGGAATTTGTCACTTCCTGTTTGTCCTCAGTAAACTTCACACCATCATCTGAGTGGTGTTTAGTCAGCCAGGACAGATTACTGAGGAGGAACAGGAAGTGAGAAATTCCAACAAAGAAAAAAAAAACATTTAGAAGGGAAATCGAAGGAAAAGGTAAAGTGAACCAACAATGCACTAACTTAAAGGAACCTATTTAGAAAATAAAAAACGAACCTTTACAACCCCTTTAACCTCTTCCCACCCGGGCCAATTCCGGGACTTCCCTCCTACCAGTGTTCATTTACCTTTTCCTTCGATTTCCCTTCTAAATGTTTTTTTTTTCTTTGTCGGAATTTGTCACTTCCTGTTTGTCCTCAGTAAACTTCACACCATCATCTGAGCGGTGTTTAGTCAGCCAGAACAGCTTACTGAGGAGGAACAGGAAGTGAGAAATTCAGACAAAGAAAAAAAAAACATTTAGAAGGGAAATCGAAGGAAAAGGTAAGTGAACCAACAATGCACTAGCTTAAAGGAACCTATTTAGAAAATAAAAAACAAACCTTTACAACCCCTTTAACCTCTTCCCACCCGGGCCAATTCCGGGACTTCCCTCCTACCAGTGTTCCTTTACCTTTTCCTTCGATTTCCCTTCTTAATGTTTTTTTTTTTTGTCGAAATTTCTCACTTCCTGTTTCTCCTCAGTAAACTTCACACCATCATCCGAGTGGTGTTTAGTCAGCCAGGACAGATTACTGAGGAGGAACAGGAAGTGAGAAATTCAGACAAAGACAAAAAAAACATTTAGAAGGGAAATCGAAGGAAAAGGTAAAGTGAACCAACAATGCACTAACTTAAAGGAACCTATTTAGAAAATAAAAAACGAACCTTTACAACCCCTTTAACCTCTTCCCACCCGGGCCAATTCCGGGACTTCCCTCCTACCAGTGTTCATTTACCTTTTCCTTCGATTTCCCTTCTAAATGTTTTTTTTTTCTTTGTCAGAATTTGTCACTTCCTGTTTGTCCTCAGTAAACTTCACACCATCATCTGAGCGGTGTTTAGTCACCCAGGACAGATTACTGAGGAAGAACAGGAAGTGAGAAATTTAGACAAAGAAAACAAAGAAAAAAAAAACATTTAGAAGGGAAATCGAAGGAAAAGATAAGTGAACCAACAATGCACTAGCTTAAAGGAACCTATTTAGAAAATAAAAAACGAACTTTTACAACCCCTTTAACCTCTTCCCACCCGGGCCAATTCCAGGACTTCCCTCCTACCAGCGTTCATTTACCTTTTCCTTCGATTTCCCTTCTAAATGTTTTTTTCTTTGTTGGAATTTCTTACTTCCTGTTTCTCCTCAGTAAACTTCACACCATCATCCGAGCGGTGTTTAGTCACCCAGAACAGCTTACTGGAGGAGGAACAGGAAGTGAGAAATTCAGACAAAGAAAAAAAAAGCATTTAGAAGGGAAATCGAAGGAAAAGGTAAAGTGAACCAACAATGCACTAACTTAAAGGAACCTATTTAGAAAATAAAAAACGAACTTTTACAACCCCTTTAACCTTTTCCCACCCGGGCCAATTCCGGGACTTCCCTCCTACCAGCGTTCATTTACCTTTTCCTTCGATTTCCCTTCTAAATGTATTTTTTTTCTTTGTCGGAATTTGTCACTTCCTGTTTGTCCTCAGTAAACTTCACACCATCATCTGAGCGGTGTTTAGTCACCCAGAACAGCTTACTGAGGAAGAACAGGAAGTGAGAAATTTAGACAAAGAAAACAAAGAAAAAAAAAACATTTAGAAGGGAAATCCAAGAAAAAGGTAAGTGAACCAACAATGCACTAGCTTAAAGGAACCTATTTAGAAAATAAAAAACGAACTTTTACAACCCCTTTAACCTCTTCCCACCCGGGCCAATTCCGGGACTTCCCTCCTACCAGTGTTCATTTACCTTTTCCTTCGATTTCCCTTCTAAATGTTTTTTTCTTTGTCGGAATTTCTCACTTCCTGTTTCTCCTCAGTAAACTTCACACCATCATCCGAGCCGTGTTTAGTCAGCCAGAACAGATTACTGAGGAGGAACAGGAAGTGAGAAATTCAGACAAAGAAAAAAAAAACATTTAGAAGGGAAATCGAAGGAAAAGATAAGTGAACCAACAATGCACTAGCTTAAAGGAACCTATTTAGAAAATAAAAAACGAACTTTTACAACCCCTTTAACCCCTTCCCACCCGGGCTAATTCCAGGACTTCCCTCCTACTAGTGTTCATTTACCTTTTCCTTCGATTTCCTTTCTAAATGTTTTTTTTTTCTTTATCGGAATTTGTCACTTCCTGTTTGTCCCCAGTAAACTTCACACCATCATCTGAGCGGTGTTTAGTCAGCCAGAACAACTTACTGAGGAGGAACAGGAAGTGAGAAATTCAGACAAAGAAAAAAAAAACATTTATAAGGGAAATTGAAGGAAAAGGTAAAGTGAACCAACAATGCACTAGCTTAAAGGAACCTATTTAGAAAATAAAAAAACGAACCTTTACAACCCCTTTAACCTCTTCCCACCGGGGCCAATTCCGAGACTTCCCTCGGAACGAGGTGACGTACAAAACGTACGACGGGACTACATAGAGGCCAGTAGCCAATAGCTTTCGTCTCCAAATTTTTTCTGAGAATGCGTGGCACTTTGTGCGCCGGAATTCTCTACACACGATCGGAAAAAGTCCGATCGGATTTTGTTGTCGGAAAATTTTAGATCCAGCGCTCAAACTTTTTCCGTCAGAAATTCTAATAGGAAAAGTCCGATAGAGCCCACACACACGATCGGATTTTCTGACAACATAATCCGATCGGACTATTTGTGTACGGGGCATTAGTCCTATTTTAGTCTTCTGCAATTTGTTTTAGTTTTAGTCTTATGCCCCGTACACACTGTCGGACTTTCCGACGGAAAACGTGCGATCGGGTCGCGATGTCGGAAAATCCGATTGTTGTGCGGGGCTCCATCAAAACGTTTTCCGTCTGAATTTCCGACACACGCAAAGTTTGAGAGCTGGAGCTAAAATTTTCCCAAATCGTTTAAATTCCGATCGTGCGTAGACAATTCCGGCGCACAAAGTGCCGCGCATGCTCAGAATAAATGACAAGACGAAATCTATTGGCTACTGGCCTCTGTATAGTCCCGCCGTACGTGTTCTACGTCGCCGCGTCCTGAACGATCGGATTTTCTGACGACTTTGTGCGGCCGCGTGTGTGCAAGACAAGTTTGGGCCAAAATCCGTTGGAAAAAATCAGACGGATTTTGTCAGCGGAAAGTCCCATCTTAGTTTTAGTCGTATTTTAGTCATCTCATTTGTTTTACTTTTAGTTGTATTTTAGTCATCTCATTTGTTTTACTTTTAGTCGTATTTTAGTCATCTCATTTGTTTTACTTTTAGTCGTATTTTAGTCATCTCATTTGTTTTAGTCGTATTTTAGTCATCTCATTTGTTTTAGTTTTAGTCGTATTTTAGTCATCTCATTTGTTTTACTTTTAGTCGTATTTTAGTCATCTCATTTGTTTTAGTTTTAGTCGTATTTTAGTCATCTCATTTGTTTTACTTTTAGTCGTATTTTAGTCATCTCATTTGTTTTACTTTTAGTCGTATTTTAGTCATCTCATTTGTTTTAGTCGTATTTTAGTCAGCTCATTTTGTTTTACTTTTAGTTGTATTTTAGTCATCTTATTTGTTTTACTTTTAGTCGTATTTTAGTCATCTCATTTGTTTTAGTCGTATTTTAGTCATCTCATTTGTTTTACTTTTAGTCGTATTTTAGTCCACTAGAATAGTATTCATTTAGTCGGCTACAATGTTTTAGTCATTTTAGTGGATGGAATTAACACTGGCTTCTGCATGTAAAAGTCAGCATATTTTTTTTTCTCGAAATTATATATGTTTTTTTCTTTAGTGGTTGCAATTTTTTATATCACGCGATATTTGCGTAGCGATTTTTCAAACTTGTTTAAAAAAAAAATAAAAAATAAAAACAGTTTCATGAATAATAAAAAAAAAAAAGTAACGTTAGCACGATTTTTTTTGTATAATGTGAAAGATGATGTTACGTAAATGGATCCCAAACACGTCACGCTTGAAAATTGCGCACACTCGTGGGATGGCGCCAAACTCCGGGACTTAAAAATCTCTATCGGTGACGCTTTAACATTTTTTGCAGGTTATCAGTTTAGAGCTACAGAGGAGGTCTAGTGCTAGAATCGTCGCTTTTGCTCTAACGCACGTGGCGATACCTCACATGTGTGATTTGAACGCCGTTTACATACGTGGGCGTGACTTGTGTACGCGTTCGCTTCACGCGGGGACAGGGGCGCTTTAAATTATTTTTCTTTTTTTTTTACATTTTTTTTTTTTTTTTTTTACACTTTCTTTAAAAAAAAAAAGTTTTTGGTCACTTTTATCCCTAGAAATGTAAACATCCCTTGTAATAGGAATGGTGTGTGACGGGTCCTCTTTACGGAGAGCTGTGGGGTCTATAAGACCCCTCCCCCACATCTCTCCTCCAGGATGGAAAAACCTGAGATCCAAAAAATAAATAAAAAATTGAACTGTCTCGGCCTTTCCAGCCGCGTCCTCGGTTTTGTTTACATCCGCCGGCCTCGTGAAGGGGAGGGGGGGGTGTCCCTTCCCTCCAATCAGCTGTCAGAGCTCTCCTCACTGAGCTCTGCAGAGTGTAATTTCTGCTCTCCGCCCCCCCACCCCCCTCCTTTTTTAACAGCTCAAACAAGCTGTATAAATTCTGGACTTTGAATGGCTATAGAGAAGAGAAGACCTTAGATAAACAGGTACAACTTATGCAGGAGGATTTGTTTCATCTCTGTGGATCACCGGAGGCCGATCACCTCTCTGGGTATATAGAAGGGTTTACAACCACTTTAACTGCAGCAAAGCAAAATCAGGTCTTCTGCCCCGGCACAGCTGTGTTATGTGGAAGATGTGTAGGGGTCAGGGCCGTCTTTAATATTGATTGGACCCCGGGGCAAAAATTTTCTTGGGGCAGTTTTGCTCTCCACCTGCTCAGAGACATACAATAAATAGCAGCTAGACTCAAAATCTGTTTACTGAATCAGATTAGGTGGCTATTGCAATAGATTGCCAGAGGTTACAGGGCATCATTACCGCTCACTGACTGGTTGCCAGAGGTTACAGGGCATCATTACCGCTCACTGACTGGTTGCCAGAGGTTACAGGGCATCATTATCGCTCACTGACTGGTTGCCAGAGGTTACAGGGCATCATTATCGCTCACTGACTGGTTGCCAGAGGTTACAGGGCATCATTACCGCTCACTGACTAGTTGCTAGAGGTTACAGGGCATCATTACCGCTCACTGATTAGTTGCTAGAGAGTTACAGCACATGATTTCTGCTTGTTGATTGGTTGCTAGAGATTACTGTGGATATGACATCAGGAGGGCATTATATACATATCAATGCTGCCAGTGGCCCCTATTTACATGTGGATGCAACTGCTATTTACATATGAATGCCGGTAATTTACATGTAAACACAGGGTCTGCAGCTGAGTGCTCTGTACGCAACAATAGGGCAGAGCTGGGCAGCATTAGTAGCAGCACTTCACACTGAGATATGAGGACACAGCACGGGACTAAAACCTCACGGGATGAGGGAATTTACACCTGGATAGTTGGCAAGTATGAAGCAGCTGCTTTGGGCCCCATAACAATGACAGGGCCCGGGGCAGCTGCCCCTTTTGCCCTGCCTTAAAAACGGTCCTGGTAGGGGTTGGGGTAGACGTGGAGTCACAGATACTCCTGTGTTATGTGGAAGAGCTGTGTAAATCTCAGGACCGCATGGAAAGTAATACAAATCATCTGGAGGGTAAAACATCTTCCATGGAAAAGATCATATAACCCCCCCCCCATAGCTGGAAGTACCACCAGATAACTGGAAAAGGCACCAATGGAATATCAGAATGCTGAGGGAACGTGGTGAAAGTGGACCTCAGGTGGACCTTGGGTGGACCTCAGGTGGACCTCAGGTGGACCTCAGGTGGACCTCAGGTGGACCTCAGGTGGAGCTCAGGTGGACCTCAGGTGGACCTCAGGTGGACCTCAGGTGGACCTCAGGTGGAGCTCAGGTGGAGCTCAGGTGGAGCTCAGGTGGAGCTCAGGTGGACCTTAGGTGGACCTCAGGTGGACCTCAGGTGGACCTCAGGTGAGCTGGTAAGTGACTAAATCACTTTGCTGTGAATGAAAGGCGGAAGATCGGGTTGAAGAGTTACGTTACAAGGAAAGGTTATGGATAGCTTCTTAGTCTTGGCTTTTGGGGTTGGAGTTTTGTCACAGATCAGCGTTATGGGTTGGTTTGAGGCTACGTGTTGTGCCTTGGGGTTAATCTGAGGTTTGCAATCAGGGGTTTGGTTCACGTTTACAGGAAATTGTGGAGTGCGAAGCATCGAGTGAGATCATTTGAAGTTCCTGTCTAATCACATCGTTTGTCAGGTGTGACATTTCTTGGTGTTGAACTGAACGTGCCAAAAATAAATCACCAAAAATAAGAAGGAGCGTCTTCTCTCCTCTCGCTTCTCTTTTTTCCGGTTGGTTTGGAAGTGGCACTGGGCATGAACTCTGTTCCTGAAGCTCAGATACACTCCGAGTACAGTACAGGGGAACATTCTCTTTCCTGCCCCCCAACCACGCTCTACCACATCCTTCTCAACCTTCATATCCAAAGGAATCATTTTCTTGTCCTTGGTTACCCCCTGATAAAATAAAATCCATTGGGGTTCAGTGGGAATAATGCCCCTTACATTGGTAATCATTGCAATGAATGACACCCTTAGATTGGAGATCGTTGTGAAGAATTCCTTCCTTAGGGTGGTGGTCAGAATGACCCCCTTACATTGGTGATCATTGGAATGAATGACCCCCTTATGTTGGTGATCATTGTGAAGAACGCTCTCCTTAGGGTGGTGGTCAGAATGACCCCCTTACATTGGTGATCATTGGAATGAATGACCCCCTTATGTTGGAGATCATTGTGAAGAACGCTCTCCTTAGGGTGGTGGTCAGAATGACCCCCTTACATTGGAGATCATTGTGAAGAACCCTTTCCTTAGGGTGGTGGTCAGAATGACCCCCTTACGTTGGAGATCATTGTGAAGAACCCTTTCCTTAGGGTGGTGGTCATAATGACCCCCTTACGTTGGAGATCATTGTGAAGAACCCTTTCCTTAGGGTGGTGGTCAGAATGACCCCCTTACATTGGAGATCATTGTGAAGAACCCTTTCCTTAGGGTGGTGGTCAGAATGACCCCCTTACGTTGGAGATCATTGTGAAGAACCCTTTCCTTAGGGTGGTGGTCAGAATGACCCCCTTACGTTGGAGATCATTGTGAAGAACGCTCTCCTTAGGGTGGTGGTCAGAATGACCCCCTTACGTTGGAGATCATTGTGAAGAACGCTCTCCTTAGGGTGGTGGTCAGAATGACCCCCTTACGTTGGAGATTATTGTGAAGAACCCTTTCCTTAGGGTGGTGGTCAGAATGACCCCCTTACATTGGAGATCATTGTGAAGAACCCTTTCCTTAGGGTGGTGGTCATAATGACCCCCTTACATTGGAGATCATTGTGAAGAACCCTTTCCTTAGGGTGGTGGTCAGAATGACCCCCTTACGTTGGAGATCATTGTGAAGAACCCTTTCCTTAGGGTGGTGGTCAGAATGACCCCCTTACATTGGAGATCATTGTGAAGAACCCTTTCCTTAGGGTGGTGGTCAGAATAAACCCCCTTACATTGGAGATCATTGTGAAGAACCCTTTCCTTAGGGTGGTGGTCATAATGACCCCCTTACGTTGGAGATCATTGTGAAGAACCCTTTCCTTAGGGTGGTGGTCAGAATGACCCCCTTACGTTGGAGATCATTGTGAAGAACCCTCTCCTTAGGGTGGTGGTCAGAATGACCCCCTTACGTTGGAGATCATTGTGAAGAACCCTTTCCTTAGGGTGGTGGTCAGAATGACCCCCTTACATTGGTGATCATTGTGAAGAACGCTCTCCTTAGGGTGGTGGTCAGAATGACCCCCTTACGTTG
Organism: Lithobates pipiens; assembly: GCF_037356315.1. Lineage (NCBI taxonomy): Eukaryota > Metazoa > Chordata > Amphibia > Anura > Ranidae > Lithobates > Lithobates pipiens. Next base: position 4,597,677 of record NW_027507871.1, on the reverse strand, counting down.
GAGATCATTGTGAAGAACGCTCTCCTTAGGGTGGTGGTCAGAATGACCCCCTTACGTTGGAGATCATTGTGAAGAACGCTCTCCTTAGGGTGGTGGTCAGAATGACCCCCTTACGTTGGAGATCATTGTGAAGAACGCTCTCCTTAGGGTGGTGGTCAGAATGACCCCCTTACGTTGGAGATCATTGTGAAGAACGCTCTCCTTAGGGTGGTGGTCAGAATGACCCCCTTACATTGGTGATCATTGTGAAGAACGCTCTCCTTAGGGTGGTGGTCATTGTGAATGCCATCATTGCCGGTGGTCTCACTGCTTCCTGGAAAGCACCTTCAAAGGAACCCCTAGAAACCTCTGGAGGAACCCTAGGGGGGGTCTACAGGAATAATGATTGAGAATGGCTACTGAACCATCCCTGCCAGTGGCCTCGCTGCTTCCCGGAAATGACCCTCAAAGCTCGGGGTCTCTAGAACAAGTGCTGTGCCCTCCTTCCATGTCCAACACACATGGACTCTGTTATCCCAACTTCCCAAGAATTCCCGATCCTGGATTTACTGCCCCTTTGTCTCAGCTTTAGGTTCTTCCTTTGAACGTCTTGCTGATCAATCTCAAGATCCACAACAGCTCAACTAACCGGGGCTACAGCATTAAATCACCTGGAGAGTTCCCCCCCCTCCCCCAGTATATCGGGTATGAACTTCATACATAGTCAGAGTTTGAAAAACAAAAAACAAAAACAAGCATAGTATAAGTTTAAAACAAAGTAAAGAAAACTATGAGAGTCTCCAGCTCTAGCATGATGATGGGTTTCGCCTATTGACTTCATCAGAGATCCATGTCCACCAGGTGGCGCTCTGCAAGAGCACAATGGGAACCCAGTGCAAATTTGCACTACCAGGAAATCACCTTAAAGATCAATAAGCTGCATACAATTCCTGCACCTTCACCCCCAGATCACCCCAATTCCTTCACCTTCACCCCCAGATCACCCCAATTCCTTCACCTTCACCCCCAGATCACCCCAATTCCTTCACCTTCACCCCCAGATCACCCCAATTCCCGCACCATCACCCCAATTCCTGCACCTTCACCCCCAGATCACCCCAATTCCTTCACCTTCACCCCCAGATCACCCCAATTCCTTCACCTTCACCCCCAGATCACCCCAATTCCTTCACCTTCACCCCCAGATCACCCCAATTCCCGCACCATCACCCCAATTCCTTCACCTTCACCCCTCAGATCACCCCAATTCCTGCACCTTCACCCTCAGATCACCCCAATTCCTGCACCTTCACCCCCAGATCACCCCAATTCCCACACCATCACCCCAATTCCTTCACCTTCACCCCTCAGATCACCCCAATTCCTGCACCTTCACCCTCAGATCACCCCAATTCCTGCACCTTCACCCCCAGATCACCCCAATTCCCACACCATCACCCCAATTCCTTCACCTTCACCCCTCAGATCACCCCAATTCCTGCACCTTCACCCTCAGATCACCCCAATTCCTGCACCTTCACCCCTCAGATCACCCCAATTCCTGCACCTTCACCCCTCAGATCACCCCAATTCCTGCACCTTCACCCCCAGATCACCCCAATTCCTGCACCTTCACCCCTCAGATCACCCCAATTCCTGCACCTTCACCCTCAGATCACCCCAATTCCTGCACCTTCACCCTCAGATCACCCCAATTCCTTCACCTTCACCCCTCAGATCACCCCAATTCCTGCACCTTCACCCCCAGATCACCCCAATTCCTGCACCTTCACCCTCAGATCACCCCAATTCCTTCACCTTCACCCCTCAGATCACCCCAATTCCTTCACCTTCACCCCTCAGATCACCCCAATTCCTGCACCTTCACCCCCAGATCACCCCAATTCCTTCACCTTCACCCCTCAGATCACCCCAATTCCTGTACCTTCACCCCTGAGATCACCCCAATTCCTGAACCTTCACCCCTCAGATCACCCCAATTCCTGAACAGGTAAGTGTCTGTTTATTAAAAGTCAGCAACTACACTTTTTGTAGCTGCTGACTTTTACTAAACATAAAAAGCCCGGAACTCGGCTTTAAAAAAAAAAAATATAAATATACTGTATGTTGTATATATTGTCACAAATAATCCCAGTACTGTGTCTAATGTCTTTATTTCCTGTGATCGTCAGCTCCACCTACTGGTCATAATGCCTCAGTATCTGTTTTTTTTTCATTGCACATATTTTTATTAATCATTTATTTCTTTTTTGGACTGCGCCTTCGAGGTTTTTACATGCTTGGGTTGCACTTTGCACTTTATTTTTATTTACATATTTATGTGTGATATACGAGGTATGTATACACTGGAGGGACAAGCGTTGGACTAGGATTGATTTATTGGTCTGGTCATGAACTCTCATACTGTACAACCGCCCCGATCTATAACCTGCCTTTGCAGCGAGGTGCATCACAAGCAAACAGAAGATTTCCCAGCACACTCCCCAGCCAGCCTGCAAACCAACCCGATCCTCCCGTCTAACAGTTTGTGCTCTGATATAATAAGAGGGGAACTCTGATGTGATAAGGGGGCTCTGATGTGATGGGGGGGCTCTGATGTGATAGGGGGGCTCTGATGTGAGGGGGGAGCTCTGATGTGATAATAGGGCTCTGAAGTGATGGGGGGCTCGGATGCAATAAGGGGGCTCTGATGTTAGGGGGGAGGCTCTGATGTGATGGGGGGGACCTCTGATATGATAAGGAGGCTTTGATGTGATGGGGGGCTCTGATGTGATGGGGGGCTCTGATGTGATAGGGGGGCTCTGATGTGATAGGGGGGCTCTGATGTGATGGGGGGGCTCTGATGTGATAGGGGGGCTCTGATGTGATAGGGGGGCTCTGATGTGATAAGGGGGCTCTGATGTGATAGGGGGGCTCTCATGTGATAGGGGGGCTCTGATGTGATAAGGGGGCTCTGATGTGATAAGGGGGCTCTGATGTGATGGGGGGGCTCTGATGTGATAGGGGGGCTCTGATGTGATAGGGGGGCTCTGATGTGATGGGGGGGCTCTGATGTGATGGGGGGGCTCTGATGTGATAGGGGGGCTCTGATGTGATAGGGGGGCTCTGATGTGATAAGGGGGCTCTGATGTGATAGGGGGGCTCTGATGTGATGGGGGGGCTCTGATGTGATAGGGGGGCTCTGATGTGATAGGGGGGCTCTGATGTGATAAGGGGGCTCTGATGTGATAGGGGGGCTCTCATGTGATAGGGGGGCTCTGATGTGATAAGGGGGCTCTGATGTGATAAGGGGGCTCTGATGTGATGGGGGGGCTCTGATGTGATAGGGGGGCTCTGATGTGATAGGGGGGCTCTGATGTGATGGGGGGGCTCTGATGTGATAGGGGGGCTCTGATGTGATAGGGGGGCTCTGATGTGATAAGGGGGCTCTGATGTGATAAGGGGGCTCTGATGTGATGGGGGGCTCTGATGTGATAGGGGAGACTCTGATGTGATAAGGGGGCTCTAATGTGATGGGGGGCCTCTGATGTGATAGGGGGGCTCTGATGTGATGGGGGGGCTCTGATGTGATAGGGGGGCTCTGATGTGATAGGGGGGCTCTGATGTGATAAGGGGGCTCTGATGTGATAGGGGGGCTCTCATGTGATAGGGGGGCTCTGATGTGATAAGGGGGCTCTGATGTGATAAGGGGGCTCTGATGTGATGGGGGGGCTCTGATGTGATAGGGGGGCTCTGATGTGATAGGGGGGCTCTGATGTGATGGGGGGGCTCTGATGTGATAGGGGGGCTCTGATGTGATAGGGGGGCTCTGATGTGATAAGGGGGCTCTGATGTGATAAGGGGGCTCTGATGTGATGGGGGGCTCTGATGTGATAGGGGAGACTCTGATGTGATAAGGGGGCTCTAATGTGATGGGGGGCCTCTGATTTGATGGAAGATCTCTGATGTGATGGGGGCTCTGATATGATAGGGGAGACTCTGATGTGATAGGGGAGACTCTGATGTGATAGGGGAGACTCTGATGTGATGGGGGACCTCTGATTTGATGGGGGACCTCTGATGTGATAGGGGAGCCTCTGATATGATGGGGGACCTCTGATGTGATGGGGGATCTCTGATGTGATAGGGGAGCCTCTGATATGATGGGGGACCTCTGATGTGATGGGGGATCTCTGATGTGATAGGGGAGACTCTGATATGATGGGGGACCTCTGATGTGATGGGGGATCTCTGATGTGATGGGGGAGACTCTGATATGATGGGGGACCTCTGATTTGATGGGGGGCCTCTGATGTGATGGGGGGGCTCTGATGTGATGGGGGATCTCTGATGTGATGGGGGATCTATGATGTGATGGGGGATCTCTGATGTGATGGGGGATCTCTGATGTGATAAGGGGGCTCTGATGTGATGGGGGATCTCTGATGTGATGGGGGATCTATGATGTGATGGGGGATGTATGATGTGATGGGGGATCTCTGATGTGATAAGGGGGCTCTGATGTGATGGGGGATCTCTGATGTGATGGGGGATCTATGATGTGATGGGAGGACCTCTGATGTGATGGGGGGCTCTGATGTGATGGGGGGACCTCTGATGTGATGGGGGATCTATGATGTGATGGGAGGACCTCTGATGTGATGGGGGCTCTGATGTGATGGGGGGACCTCTGATGTGATGGGGGGCTCTGATGTGATAGGGGAGCCTCTGATGTAATGGGGGCTCTGATATGATGGGAGATCTCTGATGTAATAAGGAGGCTCTGATGTGAGGGGGGGGGGACCTCTCAAGTGATATGGGGGCTCTGAAGTGATAGGGGGGCTCTGATGTGATGGGGAAGTTCTGATGTGATAAGGGGGGTCTGATGTGATGGGGGGGGCTCTGATGTGATCAGGGGGCTCTAATGTGATGGGGGTCCTCTGATGTGATGGGGGACATCTGATGTGATAAGGGGGCTCTGATGTGATAGGGGAGCCTCTGATATGATGGGGGATCTCTGATATGATGGGAGGACCTCTGATGTGATGGGAGGACCTCTGATGTGATAAGAGAGCTCTGATGTGATAGGGGAGACTCTGATGTGATGGGGGACCTCTCAAGTGATATGGGGGCTCTGATGTGATAAGGGGACTCTGATGTGATGGGGGGAGTTCTGATGTGATGGGGGGCTCTGATGTGATAAGGGGGCTCTGATGTGATGGGGGAGCTCTGATGTGATAAGAGGGCTCTGAAGTGATGGGGGGCTCGGATGCAATAAGGGGGCTCTGATGTTAGGGGGGAGGCTCTGATGTGATGGGGGGGACCTCTGATATGATAAGGGGGCTCTGTTGTGATGGGGGGGCTCAAATGTAATAAGGGGGCTCTAATGTGAAGGTAAATTTATCAAGGTTCCTATATGCATCATCCCAGGCTCAGCTTTCAGACTGAGGTGCCTCGAGATTTTTCATACTTTTTTAGGGTGCCGCGACTTTAAAAAATAAAAGGTTGGGAAAAACTGATCTACTATGTGTATTTTCTATAACCATCAGCTCCATCTGTGACATTTCACAGATATAGGAAAATACCCCATTATGGCCACCAGATGGAGCTGATGACTATAGGAAATACACATATTAGATATATCATGGGGATTATTTCCAATGGCTGTGCAAATGTTGAGGCACTGGCACAGCAAATTTTGTATCCAGCCCCCCCCCCCCCCCCCCCCCCAAAAAAAACGTTTTTGTTAGTTTTGGAAGGAGTGGGGAAGGATTAGAACCCCTGTCAGGTTTTTACTCCTATCTGGTGCTCCTTTGGAGAGATTTCTCCTCACTTGCTGCCATTTTACTGTTATATTGTATCCAAAACTAGACAAACGTCTTTTGTTTTATCCCGCAGTCTTCTCTTCTCTAAGTTCAAAGTGCAGAATTTATCAGGCTTGTCTGAGCTTTCAGAAAAAAAAAAAAAGGCACAGGGAGGTGAAGTTACACTATGCAGAGCTCATCGAGAGCTGATTGGAGGGAAGGGACGGGACACCCCTCCCCCCTCTCCTCACACAGCACACAGGAACAGAGCAGAGGCTGTCAATCACAGGCTGTGTGCTGGAGCTCCCTCCCCGTCACCATTTCTCTCTTGGTGTCAGGAAAAAAACTTGTCAGAAGTGAAGCAGAGGAAGGAGGAGGCAGCAGACAGGAACGACGCTCAGTGCTCTGGACTGAGATAAGTACACACTATAGAAGGGATGTGCTTTGTACAGATTTCATGCCTGAGGTTTACAACCATCTTAGCCACTTCCCTTCCCGGCCCATAGTCACATGACGTCCGCAGGTAGGATCTCCCATCCTTTTTGGGGGCATCATACGACGTCCACGGCTTCCCGGCAGCATAGGGGACTCCGGTGGCGCGTGCCTGCCGCGTCACTCGGGAGCCGATGCGCGTGCCCTGCAAGCCGCAATGTCCGCCGGGCACCCGCGACCGCTCGTCACAGGGCAGGAACGTGGATCTGTGAGGGTGAAGAACACGCAGCTCCACGTCCTGTCAGGGGAGAGGAGGCAGATCGTGTGTTCCTAGTATATAGGAAAAACGATCGGTCTCCTCCCCTAGTCCGTCCCATCCCCCCCCCCCACAGTTAGAATCACTCCTTAGGTAACACATTTAACCCCTTGATCACCCCCCCTAATGTTAACCCCTTCCCTGCCAGTGTCATTTATACAGCAATCAATGCATTTTTATAGCACTGATCGCTGTAGAAATCTGAATGGTCCCAAAATAGCGTCCAATCCGTTCGCCGCAATGTCACAGTCACAATAAAAATCGCAGATCGCCGCCATTACTAGTAAAAAAAAAAAATTATAATAATAATAAAAATGCCATAAATCTTTCCCATAGTTTGTAGACGTTATAACATTTGCGCAAACCAATCATTATACGCTTATTGCGATTTTTTTTTATTTATTTTTTTACCAAAAATATGTAGAAGAAGAATATATATCGGCCTAAAATGATGAAGATTTTTTTTTTTTAATTGGGATATTTATTATAACAAAAAAGTAAAATTTTTTGTTTTTTATTTTATTAATTTTTTTTCAAAATTGTTGCTTTTTTTTTTTGTTTGTTTATAGCGCAAAAAATAAAAACCACAGAGATGATCAAATACCACCAAAAGAAATCTCTATTTGTGGGGGGGGGGGGGGGGGAAATGATAAAAATGTCACATGACCACGCAATTACCGTTCAAAATGTTACACCGCTGAAAGCTGAGCATTGGCCTGGGCAGGAAGGGGTGAAAAATGTCCGGTATCGAAGGGGTTAAAGAAGGGGGCGGGTCATCCTATAAGGGTCAGGCACATGTAGAGTCTATACGCAGTGATGGCGAACCTTGGCACCCCAGATGTTTTGGAACTACACTTCCCATGATGCTCATCTACACTGCAGAGTGCAGGAGCATCATGGGAAATGTAGTTCCAAAACATCTGGGGTGCCAAGGTTCCCCATCACTGGTCTATAGGCATTTTCTATGACTGGTGCAGATTTCCCGGGACTTTTCTATGCTGGGAGAGCCGTGCATGCCATGCAAGCTGTATGCAAGTCGTACTCTTGTACATACCAATGCTTCATAGCATTTCCCCACGCACGCGCGTCCATCCAACATATTTCCCCAAATGAAGCCCTCGTGTGCTGGAAATTGCGCAGACAGGAGTATGGCAGGCTGTACGTGGCACATACAGTTCCCCCGGGCATGGAAAAGCGCTGAGAAATTTTAGAAAATGCATAAAAACTCTCCCTGTGCATGCATCCAAATCCATGGATAGGGGCGGTTCCTGTCTCAGGTGCTGTGGAGGGACCCAGCTGGCGTTCAACTGGTGTAATCTGTTGGGTTGGTTTGTCAGGTTTGGGCTATTTCAGACAGGGGGTAAAGCTTACCGTCCTCTGGAAAAAGCGACCCATGGTAGATCGCTTTTCAGAGCGCAGCATAGCGGCTTCCAGGTGCTCAGGAGGCTCTACTCCTTCATTTTAATTTTTTTTTTGCATTGTGGGTCTGCGTTACAACTGCAAGCCAAGCGGTGCTGCCTGTCAAGCTCTGCAGCCCCTTGTGCCTCATGGCTGCGGCACAAGGGGGCCGTATAGAAGCGGCTGTCAGGTGCCCAGGTGTTCAGGAGGTGCTACTCCTGATTCCCTGATTCCCGATCCCCATGAAGAAGTCACGTGGTATGACGTAACGTGTAGGGAGTGGCCGTAGGACGTACCGGAAGTAGAGTAAGACTGGCGGAAGAAGCCATGCCACCATCTTTATCTACCTTGCTGTGCTATTTTATCCTATTTGTAATGTGAGAGTCTCTATGTTTTATTAATAAATCGATCTACATACTTTTAATACTACACCATTGGAGCCTCCTCTCTCTTTCTTCCCCCTTCCCCTCTTGTTTTGAGCCATGCACTACGGAATACATCTTTTGGATTAACAGTAATAGCATCTATGCTAATAATGGCCCTCTAGTGGCCGAATTAGTTATCTACATCTTTCATCTGGATTTCCTTGATGGCTGGATATGAGGAATGAAATGTGAGACCCCCTGTGTTTTTTGATGAGCCTGTTTTCTCTGTTCTAAGGTGAGAGTTCTGGGAGCCCTGACTATTTGAATTCACATCAGTGTTTTTTACCAACATTTCACATTTTTTGTGCTTATATGGACTATTTATTATTTTTTTTTTTCACACGTTGATTTTTGCACTAAGCATATTTATTTATTTATATAGTATTAGCATCATTTGCGCAGGACTCTTCTTTTTGTTATTACTCCTGATTCTGCTTTTATTTTTGCATTGGGGGGCTCTACTCCGGATTTTGCTTTTTATTTTTATGCATTCCGGGTCCGCGCTACAACTGCAAGCCAAGCGGTGCTATCCTGTCAAACGCTGCAGCCCCAGTTAAGATTGCCTTGGCTGCAAAGCATCATGGCTGCAGCACAAGGGGGCGGTATATCAGCAGCTGCCAGGTGCTCAGGAGGCGCTACTCCTATTTTTTTTTTTTTTTTTTGCATCACAGGACTGCACAACAACTGCAATCCAAGCGGTGCTGCCTGTCAAATGCTGCAGCTCCTGACTGCTTTCATTTTTGCATTGGGGGCTGTACTCTGGATTCAGTTTTTTTTTTTTTTTTTGCATTGCGGGTCTGCGCTACAACTGCAAGCCAAGCGGTGATGCCTGTCAAATGCTGCAACCCTGAGTTAGCCATGGCTTCAAAGTAAAGTATCATGGCCGCGGCACAAGGGGGCGGTATAACAGGAGCTGGCTGGTGCTCAGGAGGCGCTACTCCTGACTCAGCTTTTGTTTTTTTGTTTTTTGCATTGCGGGTCCGCGCTACAACTGCAAGCCAAGCGGTGCTAGCTTGTCAAGCGCTGCAGCCCCAGTTAAGATTGCCATGGCTGCAAAGCAAAGCCTCATGGCTGCGGCACAAGGGGGTGGTATAGCAGCGGCTGCCAGGTGCCCAGGTGTTCAGAAGGTGCTACTCCTGACTCTGCTTTTATTTTTGCATTGGGGGCTCTACTCCTGATTCTGTGTTTTTTTTTTTTTTTTTTTGCATTGCAGGTCCGCGCTACAACTGCAAGCCAAGCGGTGCTAGCCTGTCAAGCGCTGCAGCCCCAGTTAAGATTGCCATGGCTACAAAGTATCATGGCTGCGGCACAAGGGGGCAGTATAGCAGCAGCTGGCAGGTGCTCAGGAGGCGCTACTCCTGACTCGGCTTTTGTTTTTTATTTTTTGCATTGCAGGTCCGCGCTACAACTGCAAGCCAAGCAGTGCTAGCCTGTCAAGCGCTGCAGCCCCAGTTAAGATTGCCATGGCTACAAAGTATCATGGCTGCGGCACAAGGGGGCAGTATAGCAGTAGCTGGCAGGTGCTCAGGAGGCGCTACTCCTGACTCAGCTTTTGTTTTTTCTTTTTTGCATTGCAGGTCCGCGCTACAACTGCAAGCCAAGCGGTGCTAGCCTGTCAAGCGCTGCAGCCCCATATAAGATTGCCATGGCTGCAAAGCATCATGGCTGCAGCGCATGAACAGCCAAGTTAGAATGCCACTGGGTGGAGGTGGTAAAACGGTGGCTCGGCCATCTGTTTTTTCTGCCCCCCCCCCCAGCTACCGGTGTGAAAGAACCCGCTGACAGCCAGTCCCCGCTCTGTGTATCAGGAATACTGACAGTAGCTGCTATATGATGGAATCCTGTACACAGGGCGCTGTATAATTAAAGCTGAACTCCGTGCAGAAGATCTGAGATATAAGGAAATAAATCCGCTTTGTCTGTATAGAATTCCTTCGCAAACCCAGATATTAGCTTGTAAAGATCGCAGTGACATCATCACTGTGCTGTACATAGCCTGAGCAGAGGGCAGAACTGTGGGAGGGGCCCAGCAGAAAACTACAGGAGGGGGCGGAGACCAGACCAGTCTTCCTGCACAAGGAGAGAGCAGCAGTGGGCGGTCTTTATTACAGGAGGGGGGCAGAGACCAGGCCAGTCTTCCTGCACAAGGGGAGGGAGCAGCAGAGGGCGGTCTTTATTACAGGAGGGGGGCGGAGACCAGACCAGACCTCCTGCACAAGGGGAGAGAGCAGCAGTGGGTGGTCTTTATTACAGGAGGGGGCGGAGACCAGACCAGTCTTCCTGCACAAGGGGAGGGAGCAGCAGTAGGTGGTCTTTATTACAGGAGGGGGGTGGAGACCAGACCAGTCTTCCTGCACAAGGAGAGAGAGCAACAGTGGGTGGTGTTTATTACAGGAGGGGGGCAGAAACCAGACCAGTCTTCCTGCACAAGGGGAGGGAGCAGCAGTGGGCGGTCTTTATTACAGGAGGTGGGCGGAGACCAGACCAGTCTTCCTGCACAAGGAGAGAGAGCAACAGTGGGCGTTCTTTATTACAGGAGGGGGCGGAGACCAGACCAGTCTTCCTGCACAAGGAGAGAGAGCAGCAGTGGGCGGTCTTTATTACAGGAGTGGGGCGGAGACCAGACCAGTCTTCCTGCACAAGGAGAGAGAGCAGCAGTGGGCGGTCTTTATTACAGGAAGTCTCACACTGGATGACGGCACAGATCCGGAAGAAGGTTCCAGAAGAAACCACGTGACCAATAGATTTAGATATTTGCTTGTAAAGGTCGCAGTGACATCATCACTGTGCTGTACATAGCCTGAGCAGAGGGCAGAACTGTGGGAGGGGCCCAGCAGAAAACTACAGGAGGGGGCGGAGACCAGACCAGTCTTCCTGCACTAGGAGAGAGCAGCAGTGGGCGGTCTTTAGTACAGGAGGGGGCGGAGACCAGGCCAGTCTTCCTGCACAAGGGGAGGGAGCAGCAGAGGGCGGTCTTTATTACAGGAGGTGGTCGGAGACCAGACCAGTCTTCCTGCACAAGGGGAGAGAGCAACAGTGGGCGTTCTTTATTACAGGAGGGGGTGGAGACCAGACCAGTCTTCCTGCACAAGGAGAGAGAGCAGCAGTGGGCGGTCTTTATTACAGGAAGTCTCACGCTGGATGACGGCACAGATCCGGAAGAAGGTTCCAGAAGAAACCACGTGACCAATAGATTTAGATATTTGCTTGTAAAGGTCGCAGTGACATCATCACTGTGCTGTACATAGCCTGAGCAGAGGGCAGAACTGTGGGAGGGGCCCAGCAGAAAACTACAGGAGGGGGCGGAGACCAGACCAGTCTTCCTGCACTAGGAGAGAGCAGCAGTGGGCGGTCTTTAGTACAGGAGGGGGGCGGAGACCAGGCCAGTCTTCCTGCACAAGGGGAGGGAGCAGCAGAGGGCGGTCTTTATTACAGGAGGTGGGCGGAGACCAGACCAGTCTTCCTGCACAAGGAGAGAGAGCAACAGTGGGCGTTCTTTATTACAGGAGGGGGTGGAGACCAGACCAGTCTTCCTGCACAAGGAGAGAGAGCAGCAGTGGGCGGTCTTTATTACAGGAAGTCTCACACTGGATGACGGCACAGATCCGGAAGAAGGTTCCAGAAGAAACCACGTGACCAATAGATTTAGATATTTGCTTGTAAAGGTCGCAGTGACATCATCACTGTGCTGTACATAGCCTGAGCAGAGGGCAGAACTGTGGGAGGGGCCCAGCAGAAAACTACAGGAGGGGGCGGAGACCAGACCAGTCTTCCTGCACTAGGAGAGAGCAGCAGTGGGCGGTCTTTAGTACAGGAGGGGGGCGGAGACCAGGCCAGTCTTCCTGCACAAGGGGAGGGAGCAGCAGAGGGCGGTCTTTATTACAGGAGGGGGGCGGAGACCAGACCAGTCCTCCTGCACAAGGGGAGAGAGCAGCAGTGGGCGGTCTTTATTACAGGAGGGGGCGGAGACCAGACCAGTCTTCCTGCACAAGGGGAGGGAGCAGCAGTGGGCGGTCTTTATTACAGGAGGGAGCGGAGACCAGACCAGTCTTCCTGCACAAGGAGAGAGAGCAGCAGTGGGCGGTCTTTATTACAGGAGGGGGCGGAGACCAGACCAGTCTTCCTGCACAAGGAGAGAGAGCAACAGTGGGCAGTCTTTATTACAGGAGGGGGCGGAGACCAGACCAGTCTTCCTGCACAAGGAGAGAGAGCAACAGTGGGCAGTCTTTATTACAGGAGGGGGCGGAGACCAGACCAGTCTTCCTGCACAAGGAGAGAGAGCAGCAGTGGGCGGTCCTTATTACAGGAAGTCTCACTCTGGATGACGGCACAGATTCGGAAGAAGGTTTCAGAAGAAACCACGTGACCAATAGATTTAGATATTTGCTTATCCCGGAGTTCCGCTTTAGGTTCAATGACTGACTTGAAAATCAAATACAACTGCTGAACCGATCAATAGTAATTGATCAGATAATCTGCATCTAATAAATGATTAGCTAAAGCAAATGCTGAGACGTAATGAAAGTATGTGATAAAATTATGTCCCGTCCCCCGTCCCCCCCCCGGTGCTGTTTGCTTTGTCATTATACATAATTGATCGTCATGGTGTGATTAATGAATTTTCAGTGTCTGTAAACCTCAGACATGAATTCTGAACAAAGCACATCCCTCTATAGTGTGAACTTGTCTCAGTCCAGAGCACTGAGTGTCATTTCTATCTGCTGCTTCCTTCCTCTGCTGTCTGCATGAGTCACTTCTGTCAAGTTTTCCCCTGACACCAACAGATAAAAAGGTGTCAGTGGGAGGGAGCTCCAGCACACAGCTTGTGATTGACAGCCTCAGCTCTAAGCTCTGCAGAATGTAAATTTTCTGAAAGCTCAGACAACCTAGTATAAATTCTGCACTTTGAACGGATGTAGAGAAGAGAAGACTGCAGATAAATGGGTACAACTTATGTAGGAGGATTTGTTTCTTCTCTGTGCATCACCTGAGGCCAGTGGTTTTGCAGTGCCACACGCTGGTTCTCTATGGCGCGGTGCCACACGCTGGTTCTCTATGGCACCGTGCCACACGCTGGTTCTCTATGACGCTGTGCCACAAGCTGGTTCTCTATGGCGCGGTGCCACGCGATGGTTCTCTATGGCGCGGTGCCACGCGATGGTTCTCTATGGTGCTGTGCCACGCGCTGATTCGCTATGACGCGGTGCCACACACTGATTCGCTATGACGCGGTGCCACACGCTGGTTCTCTATGGCGTGGTGCCACACGCTGGTTCTCTATGGCACCGTGCCATACGCTGGTTCTCTATGGCACCGTGCCACGCGCTGGTTCTCTATGGTGCGGTGCCACACGCTGGTTCTCTATGGCACGGTGCCACACGCTGGTTCTCTATGGCGCGGTGCCACACGCTGGTTCTCTATGGTGCGGTGCCACACGCTGGTTCTCTATGGTGTGGTGCCACACGCTGTTTCTGTATGATGCGGTGCCGCACGCTGGTTCTCTATGGTGCGGTGCCACACGCTGGTTCTCTATGGTGCGGTGCCACACGCTGTTTCTGTATGATGCGGTGCCGCACGCTGGTTCTCTATGGTGCGGTGCCATACACTGGTTCTCTATGGTGCGGTGCCACACGCTGGTTCTCTATGGTGCGGTGCCACACGCTGGTTCTCTATGGTGCGGTGCCACACGCTGGTTCTCTATGGTGTGGTGCCATACACTGGTTCTCTATGGTGCGGTGCTACACACTGGTTCTCTATGGTGCGGTGCCACACGCTGGTTCTCTATGGTGCGGTGCCACACGCTGGTTCTCTATGGTGCGGTGCCACGCGCTGGTTCTCTATGGTGCGGTGCCACACGCTGGTTCTCTATGGTGCGGTGCCACACGCTGTTTCTGTATGATGCGTGCCACACGCTGGTTCTCTATGGTGCGGTGCCATACACTGGTTCTCTATGGTGCGGTGCCACACGCTGTTTCTGTATGATGCGGTGCCACACGCTGGTTCTCTATGGTGCGGTGCCACACGCTGGTTCTCTATGGCGCGGTGCCACACGCTGGTTCTCTATGGCACGGTGCCACACGCTGGTTCTCAATGGTGCGGTGCCACACGCTGGTTCTCTATGGTGCGGTGCCACGCGCTGGTTCTCTATGGTGCGGTGCCACGCGCTGGTTCTCTATGGTACGGTGCCACACGCTGGTTCTCTATGGTGCGGTGCCACACGCTGGTTCTCTATGACGCGGTGCTACACACTGGTTCTCTATGGTGCGGTGCCACACGCTGGTTCTCTATGGTGCGGTGCCACGCGCTGGTTCTCTATGGTGCGGTGCCACGCGCTGGTTCTCTATGGTACGGTGCCACACGCTGGTTCTCTATGGTGCGGTGCCACACGTTGGTTCTCTATGACGCGGTGCTACACGCTGGTTCTCTATGGTGCGGTGCCACACGCTGGTTCTCTATGGTGCGGTGCCACACGCTGGTTCTCTAACAAGCAGTTGGTGTGTGACAGCAGCTCTCCGCCTTACACAACAGCACAATCTATGGCTGACTGTTCAGAAGTCACATGATGGAAACTTTAGTGACAAATTATTTCAAAACAGCGCAGAGAATTTTCCAACCGCAAGAAGGAAGCTCAGAGGGACACGGGCGTGTGCAGTATGGGTGGGGGTGGGGGGGGGGGCAAGAGAGAGTTGAGGAGTGCAGGAGAGGAACTGAGAACCTGAAGCCTGCGACTACCGTGACAGCAGCAACCAACACAAATCTGCAGCAAAGCAGAGGGGTTTATTCTGGCAATGTTTGTTTATAAGTTAAAAATATTTTTATTTTTTTTGCTAGAAAATTACTTGGAATATTACTCTGCAATACACGCCAATACTCGCCAATACTCGCCAATACTCACCAATACTCTGCCAATACTCGCCAATACTTTGCCAATACTCGCCAATACTCTGCCAATACTCACCAATACTCTGCAATACACGCAATACTCTGCCAATACTCTGCAATACACGCAATTCTCTGCCAATACTCTGCCAATACTCACCAATACTCACCAATACTCACCAATACACGCCAATACTCGCCAATACTCAACAATACTCAACAATACTCAACAATACTCGCCAATACTCGCCAATACTCGCCAATACTCGCCAATACTCAGCAATACTCAACAATACTCAACAATACTCAACAATACTCGCCAATACTCACCAATACTCAACAATACTCAACAATACTCGCCAATACTCGCCAATACTCAGCAATATTAACCAATACTCTGCAATACTCGCCAATACTCTGCCAATACTCTGCAACACTCTGTCTAATAATGACTGAGTAATTGTCATTCAAAGTGTGAAAGCGCCGAAAAGCTAAAAATTGGTCTGGTTTAAGTGCCCGGTGGTGAAGTGGTTAATGACATCCCAGTCTTAGGGGGTGATTTACTAAACGTGGAGAGTGCAAAATCTGGTGCAGCCCTGCATTAAAACCAATCAGCTCCCAGGTAATATTGTTAAAGCTTAATTGAACAAGATGACTCTGGAAGCTGATTGGCTACCATGTACTGGTCCAGCGGATTCTGCACTCTCCAGTTTTAGTCACTCCAACCCCCCCCCCCACCCCCCCCCCCCACATACTGTCTAATTTACATTCTCCATTCTTTCGGTATGTGGACGATGGCTCTGTACTCTGTAATTACTTTAATTTAAAAAAAAAACTTTTTCCTATTGGATATCCAGCTGTCACATGACCCGACTCTCTCCCAGCCTGTCTGCAGGGAAACATAAACAGGAGGAGCTTCTAGTCCTCTGCTGCTGGTCACATGGTCAACGTAAAACAAAAAAAACAAAAAAAAGCCTTTGAAATACAGAGTAAAAATAAATAAATAATATTAATTAACTGTTTTAAATTGTCATACAAATATATATTTGAAATTAAATCTTCATTATTTTCTGTAAATAACGCGGTGTGGGCGGATTTCTGCCAGTCACAGGCTGTGTCACGCCCAGGGGCGGACTGACCATTCAGCCACTCAGGCACTGCCCTAGGGCCCTGGGCCACTAGGGGGCCCCATCAGGGTTGCCAGCCTCAGTAAAACCAGGGACAGTATGTAAAAATCTGTGTTTTTTTTTTACATCTGTCTCTGAAATGTCCCTTACCGACATCCTTTTGGTCTAAAAATCCCGAGATTATAGCTACCCCACCTCTCCAGTACCTTCTCAGCCAATAGAAACATGTCTGTGTATACTGTGTGTACATGTCTGTGTATACTGTGTGTACATGTCTTTGTATACTGTGTGATTGTATACTGTGTGGCCCCATAATCTCCTATTGCCTGGGGGCCCCATAATCTCCTATTGCCTGGGGGTTTTCAGTCCACCCCTGGTCACGCCCCCTCCAGCCTGTGTCTTAGAATAACAGGGAGGTGAAGCCTCCGTCAATCTACATGTAATATTCCGCCGCCAATTCTGTTTAGCTGGTTAGTGGGCATGGAGGAGGAGGGAGGGAGTGGCCTGTCACTGTGTACACGCCCACATGTCTGACTCTATAGTCACATGGGCTGCTCAGATGCGATAGGGAGGAAACGCTCAGCATACAAACTCACTGAGAACTGAGCAAGTGCAGAGCTGCCAACACTGCTCTGCAAAATCCCTGGCTGAATTGGGGACGTGGACAGAAGGGGGAGATAGAGAGCAGCGGGATCAACCAGGTTTTTTTGCGGAATGCAGAAACGGAATCTCATAGTGACTGAGCGAGTATGATGTGCGTTTAGTGACACTTTAAGGTGACACTGGCCCATGCATGTCCTTAAAAATGTTTCCTAGTCATTCTGGATTGGTTTGGGGTTGTTTGTTATCAGTAGGGGCAGGGCCGGGACAAGGGGTGGGCAGGAGGGGCGGAACTGTGATATCATGTGAGGTGGGGGGGGGGAGGGGGCACCACAAGGAAATTGGGGGATGGGATTTGTGTTGGAAAGGGGGATTTGGGGGGCAGCAGGGAGTATAGTTCTAGGAGCGGAAATTTGGGGGTATGCTAAAATTTAGGGGGAGGAGGAATGGGGGGGGAAGAAGATTTGTGCTAGGAGGGATGACTGGGGTGCTTTGTGCTAGAAGGGGGGGGGGGGGGATTTGCAGTGGGGTAATTGGGAGGGGCAATTTTAGAGGTAGATAATTTGTGCTAGGAGGAGTGATTAAAATCTGGTCTTTCTTCTTGAAACACGTTGTACTTAGCAGAGACCTTCTTCCTGCTGATATGGTGACACCTCTACCAGAGTCTTCCAATGTGGCACGCATGCCTACGGTGCTTGGCCGGCTCCTCACACCGTGAACTGAGAAGTTGACTGAACATGTTTTCTCAAACCTTCAACGGTCACTGAGCAGGCCTGCACCAAAAACCGGACCTGGTTACCCCGTTAAGCCTCTCGCTATATATATATATATATATATATACACACCATAATACCACATCCTTTTTTTCAAGAAACAGTCTGAGAGATAAGAGCCTCATCCTGTGCCCGAAATAGCGCAGATTACCACCACCGCGTGAGACCGCGCTCCTCCCTGTACGGGGACTGAGATCACGCTGAAAAGGTTTAGAAAAGGTCGCTGGCACGTGTGAGATAAGATTAAACCTTTAGTGCGAAAAAAAAAGAGAAGTTTAGATGAAACAAATATAATTAACATACAAGGTGACAAATAAGCCCAAAAATAACCAGTCATTCTTGAAACTAGAAGATGTAAAAAGGAAATATATAACTGGAGGCGGGGCTTAAGCTTGTACAGGTCTCCAGTTTTCCCAACCTCCCTTTCTTCTGCAGTTTCCCAGGCTTTCTACTACTTTGGCCTAACCCTACAACCTTCCATTTCCCCGCTGCCTGACTCCACCAACCACCTTCTCCCCAGATTCTGGATCTCACACTGCAGCCATTGTGGCTTGCCAGCCTCCCCAAAACCCAACAAGCCTTCCCTCTATATCCATACCGCCCTACAAGCCTTCATCCCTTGGCCTTCTCTTATGGCTCTTCTATCCTATATTTTCAGCCCCTCTGGCCTAACCCTACAACCTTCCATTTCCCCGCTGCCTGACTCCACCAACCACCTTCTCCCCAGAGTCTGGATCTCACACTGCAGCCATTGTGACTTGCCAGCCTCCCCAAAATCCAACAAGCCTTCCCTCTATATCCATACCGGCCTACAAACCTTTATCCCTTGGCCTTCTCTTATGGCTCTTCTATCGTATCCTTGCAGCCCCTCTGGCCTAACGTTACAACCTTCCATTTCCCTGCTGCCTGACCCCTCCAACCACCTAGCCCAGGCCTCTAAGTCTTCCCTACAGTCTGGTTACCACACTGCAGCCATTGTAACTTGCCAGCCTCCCCAAAACCCAACAAGCCTTCCCTCTATATCCATACCGGCCTACAAACCTTTATCCCTTGGCCTTCTCTTATAGCTCTTCTATCCTATATTTTCAGCCCCTCTGGCCTAACCTTACAAGCTTACATTTCCCTGCTGCCTGAGCCCCCCAAATTCTAACCCATGCTTCTAAGTTCTCCCCAGAGTCTGGTTACCACACTGCAGGCTTCTGGCTTGCCAGCCTCCCCAAAATCCAACAAGCCTTCCCTCTATATCTATACTGGCCTACAAGCTTTTATCCCTTGGCCTTCTCTTATGGCTCGTCTATCCTGTCCCTGCAGTCCATCTGGTCTAACCCTACAACCTTCCATTTCCCTACTGCCTGACCCCACCAACCACCTAGCCCAGGCCTCTAAGTCTTATCTAGAGTCTGGTTACCACACTGCAGCCATTGTGACTTGCCAGCCTCCCCAAAACCTAAAAAGCCTTCCCTCTATATCCATACCGGCCTACAAGCCTTCATCCCTTGGCCTTCTCTTATGGCTCTTCTATCCTATATTTGCAGCCCCTCTGGCCTAACCCTACAACCTTCCATTTCCCTGCTGCCTGACCCCTCCAACCACCTAGCCCAGGCCTCTAAGTCTTCCCTACAGTCTGGTTACCACACTGCAGCCATTGTAACTTGCCAGCCTCCCCAAAACCCAACAAGCCTCCCCTCTATATCCATACTGGCCTACAAGCCTTCATCCCTTGGCCTTCTCTTATGGCTCTTCTATCCTATATTTTCAGCCCCTCTGGTCTAACCTTACAACCTTACATTTCCCTGCTGCCTGACCCCCACCAACCACCTAGCCCATGCTTCTAAATTCTCACCACACTGCAGGCTTGTGGCTTGCCAGCCTCCCCAAAATCCAACAAGCCTTCCCTCTATATCTATACTGGCCTACAAGCTTTTATCCCTTGGCCTTCTCTTATGGCTCATCTATCCTGTCCCTGCAGTCCATCTGGTCTAACCCTACAACCTTCCATTTCCCTACTGCCTGACCCCACCAACCACCTAGCCCAGGCCTCTAAGTCTTCCCTAGAGTCTGGTTACCACACTGCAGCCATTGTGACTTGCCAGCCTCCCCAAAATCCAACAAGCCTTCCCTCTATATGCATACTGGCCTACAAGCTTTCATCCCTTGGCCTTCTCTTATGGGTCTTCTATCCTATCCTTGCAGCCCCTCTGGCCTAACCTTACAACCTTCCATTTCCCTGCTGCCTGACCCCACCAACCACATAGCCCATGCTTCTAAGTTCTCCCCAGAGTCTGGTTACCACACTGCAGGCTTGTGGCTTGCCAGCCTCCCCAAAATCCAACTTGCCTTCCCTCTATATCCATACTGGCCTACAAGCTTTCCTCCCTTGGCCTTCTCTTATGGGTCTTCTATCCTGTCCCTGCAGTCCACCTGGTCTAACCCTACAACCTTCCATTTCTCTACTGCCTGACCCCACCAAACACCTAGCCCAGGCCTCCAAGTTCTCCTCAGAGTCTGGTTACCACACTGCAGCCCTCATGGCTTCCCAGCCTTCCCAGAACTCAACAAGCCTTCCCCCTATATCAGTCTACAAGCTTTCAGCCCTTGGCCTTCTCCTATGGCTCTCCTGTCCTGTTCCTGCAGCCCTCTGGCCTAAACGTACAGCCCTATCACTTCCCTTCTGTGTGACCCTGCCAACCACCTGGCCCAGGTCTCTAGGTTTTCCCTAGCGTCTGGTTATCAGACTGAAGCCATTGTGACTTGCCAGCCTCCCCAAAACACAACAAGCCTCCCCTCTATATCTATACCAGTCTACATGCCTTCATCCCCTGGCCTTCTCATATGATTCTCCTGTCTTGTCCTTGCAGAACATCTGGCCTAACCCGAAGACATTCCATTTCCCTGCTGCCTGACCCCACCAACCACCTAGCCCAGGCCTCCAAGTTCTCCCAGGAGTCTGGTTACCAAACTGTAGCCCTTGTAGCTTGCCAGCCTCTCCAAAACTCAACAAGCCTTCTTTCTTTATCTATACCAGCCTACAAACCTTCATCCCTTGGCCTTCTTCTATGGCTCTCCTGTCCTGTCCTTGCAGCCCACCTGACCTAACCCTAAACGCTTCCATTTCCCTGCTTCCTGACCCCACCTACAACCTAGCCCAGGCCTTCCAACCTGGCAACCCCCTTTGGTCCTAAAGACCTTCCTCCTAAATGATACTTCTGGCCTCCTGTCAGGGAACTCACCGTACGTATGCCCGTCCCCGTATAGCAGCAGTTCCCGTTCGTTCCAGGCGCCATGCGCGGTGTCTCCGTCAGAGGCGTATGAGTTCCAGAACGAACGGACGTATGCTAAACCGAACACGTGGATGTACGCCAATCCGAACACGCGAAAACACCCGCGCAAACTGAACGGATGTACGTCTTCACGCACGGACGGCCACTTCCACCAATCCTGGCTCACTTCCCCCTATATAAACAGGGTCCTGGCCTGACACCAGTGCTGGATCGTCTTCAGCTGTTCCTGTAAGACCTGATCGTTGCTCCTGTGACCTTGCTCCTGTGATCTTGTTCCTGTGACCCGTTCCTGATACCCACTCTTGGATTCCTATCTCCTGGACTACCTCTGACCCCGGCTTGGACTTTCGACTTTGGCTTGTCTCCTGATTCGGTACCTCGTTTGCTTGCACGTTACCAGACCCCTTGCTTGTTCCTGATTACGCACCTGTCTCTTGTTATTGTACCGCATTGCCTGCCAGTTGCCGATCCTGCCTGTTCCAGACACGTAGTGCTCCCTGCACACCTGCTGATCTTCCGGTGCCTACCTACGTAACCAGTCTACACCTCTTCTACCGTGAGGACCCAGCATCTTCAAGGCCTTCTACTTCCATCTGCAGGCACCTGCACCCTTTCGTGTCCTCACGCTCCCTGTCCCCATCTCCAGGGGCGTGGTGACCGGAACCGTGCGAGAGGCCACCCTCAGCAGTCTGACTCCGCTGTAAGGTACGTGACAGTACGATCCAGCCAAACATGGAGTCAGACAGGGGGGCCTCACCTCTGGAAACTTTGTGCCAACAGATCTCTGCCCTTACCCAAGCAGTTCAAGGCCTGCAAGACGGTTACCATCAACTCGAGCAGAGGGTGGAGTCATTAACTCCAAACACTACTACCTCCCAAGGGGCTACAGCATCTCGGTCCGCCGGTCCGGCAACTCCAGCATCCATGCCTGCAATAGTGGTGCCATCCCCGGAGCCTCGAGTTCCTACCCCAGAGCGGTTTTCCGGAGATCGCAGCAAATTCCGTGCTTTTCGTAATGCATACAAATTATACTTCCTGTTACAGCCTCGCACCTTCTCCTTGGAAAGCACAAAAGTTGGGTTCATCGTCTCCTTGCTTCTGGGGGAACCTCAGACCTGGGCCCATCGCCTCTTGGAACAGGCCAGCCCTCTACTTGACACTACGGACTCTTTTCTGAATGAGATGGCAAAATTATACGACGATCCTCAGCGTGCCACCACTGCTGAGGCCAGTCTCCATGCTCTGCGACAGGGTCGCAGACCTGTAGAGGATTACGTGATGGACTTTAGGCGGTGGAGTTCTGACACTCAATGGAACGACGCCGCCCTACGTTACCAATTCCGCATTGGACTGTCCGAACCATTAAAGGACGAATTAGCCCGCATCGAAGTTCCCAGTTCTTTGGAAGACCTCATACAGGTATCAATCCAAATTGACCGCCGTCTTAGGGAACGGAGAGCTGAAAGAGTTGGTCAGTTTCGCCCCACTTGGATGTTACCCAAGGTTCCTAATTATCCTCCTACCTCCACACCTGCTCCCATCTCCAAAGCTCCAGAGCCAATGCAACTAGGATTACTTCGCTCACCATTGTCTTCTGAGGAGAAGCTACGCCGGCGCCAGAACAACCTTTGCCTCTACTGTGGGGAAGCTGGTCACTATGCGAATACATGTCCAAATAAAATTCGTAAGTTCAAAGACTCACCCCTTGTATCCAATGCATTACCTCTGACGAAATCAATTCATATAGCTGTTCCCTTTTCCTTACAGCTTCCAGGAGGAACACTCCAGGTCCAAGCTATAATTGATTCGGGCACCTGTAGTTGCTTCATTGACCATACTCTCGTTCTGCAACACAACATTCCATTGGCACTCAAGCAACGCCAACTTTCTATACGGTTAGCAGATGGATCCAACATCAGATCAGGTCCCATTACCCATGAGACTCAACCACTGCTCGCCAACATTCTATCCGGTCACCAAGAATTAATCTGCTTGGATGTCATTTCTTCACCACTCTTCCCAATCATTTTGGGAATGCCATGGTTACAAGCCCATAATCCCCAAATAAACTGGATAACCGGTGAGGTAGTGTTTCGGTCCACTTATTGCCTCCAAAATTGTGTCAGGACCTCAAACCACCTGGTTCCGGTCATTGCCTGTTCGGGTCCTACATCTGAGCTCCAGGAGTTGGTCCCAACCACATACCACAAATTCCTGGACGTGTTTGACAAAAGAAAGGCAGACACACTACCTCCTCATCGGGTCTACGATTGCCCAATCTAGTTATTGCCTGGAGCCGAAATTCCATTCGGGAGGATATTCCCTCTATCGGAAACCTGAACTCCTGGTCCTCAAAGAATACATCGATGAGAACCTCAAGAAAGGATTTATCCGACATTCATCTTCTCCAGCCGGTGCTGGAATATTTTTCGTTGAAAAAAAGGACCATTCGCTCCGCCCATGTGTGGATTACAGGGATTTAAATAAAGTGACGATTAAAAATTGCTACCCCCTTCCATTAATTCCAGAATTATTCCAGAGACTTCGATCAGCCAAAATATTTACAAAGCTGGATTTACGAGGGGCCTATAACCTAATCAGAATCCGTAAGGGGGACGAATGGAAAACGGCTTTTCAGACACGTTTTGGCCACTTTGAGTATCTTGTCATGCCATTCGGACTCTGCAACGCCCCAGCCACTTTTCAACATTTTGTTAATGACATTTTCAAGGACTTTTTGGATTTATTTGTAATTGTTTATTTGGATGATATTTTGGTATTTTCAGACTCTCTAGAAACCCATCGTGACCATGTGAAACAAGTTCTCCTGAGATTAAGGCAACATGGGCTCTACGCCAAGGCCGAGAAGTGCGAATTCGAACGGCAGACCATTCACTTCCTGGGTCTGGTAATATCAACGGAGGGAATAGAGATGGATCCTCAAAAGGTTTCAGCCATTTTATCCTGGCCACCTCCAACTGATAAAAAAGGGGTACAGCGCTTCATTGGATTCTCTAATTTTTACAGGAAGTTTATCAAAAACTTTTCCAGTGTTATAGCCCCCATCACGCAACTCACCAGCAAACAAAACCGTTTTCGATGGTCCACCGAGGCCCAAGCTGCGTTCGATAAACTAAAAGGATTATTCACATCGGCCCCAATACTCAAACACCCTGATCCTGCTCTACCTTACACTCTGGAAGTGGACGCTTCAGAGAACGCTGTAGGCGCCATTCTGTCTCAACGCCAAGGGCCTAAATCATTAATGCATCCTGTAGCGTTCTTTTCCAAAAAACTAAATACATCAGAAAGGAACTACGATGTGGGAGATCGGGAACTTCTAGCAATCAAACTGGCTTTAGAAGAATGGCGGTACCTTCTTGAGGGGGCAACACATCCAGTATTGATTTTTACAGATCATAAAAATTTGGAATATCTCAGAACAGCTAAGCGTCTCAGGCCCCAGCAGGCAAGATGGGCTCTTTTCTTCTCCCGTTTTAATTTTCACATAACCTACAGACCAGGATCCAAGAATAGTAAACCCGACGCATTATCCCGCATGTTCTCTGAAACTGAAGCCTCATCCCCTCCAGACACTATTTTGCAAGCTGGAAACTTCCTATTAACACAAACCAGTTTTTTATCACAGGTTCGGCAGTCGTCTCGAGGTGCATCAGTCCCTCCAGATATGAACCTCCAAGAAAAAGACGGTCTTTTCTGGCGAGGAAGCAAATTATTCATCCCTCAAAACCTTCGCACCTCCGTTCTACAGGTTTGTCATGACTATCCCCTGGCGGGTCACTTCGGGGGTCACAAAATGGCAAATTTTGTTCACAGGCATTTCTGGTGGCCAAACCTCGCGAAAGACTGCAGGAACTATGTTAGCTCTTGTTCAACCTGCCTCCGGAATAAAAACAGCAAGAATAAAGCTTGGGGATTATTGAGGCCATTACCTATCCCTGAAAGACCATGGGATAAGATCGCAATGGACTTTATTGTTGAGCTTCCCCCCTCTGAAGGATTTTCCTCTATCTTCGTGGTGGTGGATCGCTTTTCCAAAATGGCACACTTTATTCCCATGAAGGGAACTCCATCTGCAACCGAGACAGCCAGAGTATTCATTAGAGAAATTGTCAGACTCCATGGAATTCCCGGTGATATTGTCTCTGATCGTGGAGTCCAATTCACGTCAAAATTTTGGAAGTCATTGTGTGAAGCTCTGGGTATCAAGTTAAATTTCTCTTCAGCCTACCATCCCCAAACAAACGGGCAGACCGAACGCACTAATCAAACCTTGGAACAATATTTACGTTGTTTCACTTCTTTTTCTCAGGAGGATTGGGCTTCGTTACTACCCTTGGCAGAATTTGCATTTAATAACTCTACTCATTCTGCCACAAACCAGTCACCATTTTATTCTAACTATGGTTTTCATCCTTCCTTCCTGCCAACATCCTTACCGGATTCTCCTGTACCAGCTGTCCAGGATAGGCTGAATTTCTTTGTTATCAACAATCAGGTACTTAAAGAAACCCTTTCTAAGGCTCAGGAGGACGATAAAATAATTTTTGACAGGAAGAGAAGGGGAGAATTGGATTTAAAAATCGGTGATCGTGTATGGCTGTCAACCGCAAACCTGAAACTGGCGTGTCCCTCTAAAAAATTGGGACCCAGATATTTGGGGCCTTTTCCAATTAAGAAGAAAATTAATTCGGTAGCCTATGAACTTGAACTTCCCGGCTCATTTAAAATCCATCCTGTATTTCACACTTCTCTACTTAAACCTGATGTACCCAATTCCTTTCCAGATCGGGAGTTATGCTCTCCAGAAGCTATATTGATAGATGGGGAGGAGGAGTTTGAGATCGAAGCCATTCTGGATTACAGGAAGCGCCAAGGACAAAACCAATACTTGATTAAGTGGAAAGGCTTTGGCCCCGAAGAAAATTCCTGGGAACCCGAAGCGAATCTTCATGCCCAGAGGCTTATACGGGCTTTTCATCGCTCTCAAAGGTCGGTTCAAAGGGGCACCCGGAGGCTGCCCTTAAGGGGGGGGGCACTGTCAGGGAACTCACCGTACGTATGCCCGTCCCCGTATAGCAGCAGTTCCCGTTCGTTCCAGGCGCCATGCGCGGTGTCTCCGTCAGAGGCGTACGAGTTCCAGAACGAACGGACGTATGCTAAACCGAACACGTGGATGTACGCCAATCTGAACACGCGAAAACACCCGCGCAAACTGAACGGATGTACGTCTTCACACACGGACGGCCACTTCCACCAATCCTGGCTCACTTCCCCCTATATAAACAGGGTCCTGGCCTGACACCAGTGCTGGATCGTCTTCAGCTGTTCCTGTAAGACCTGATCGTTGCTCCTGTGACCTTGCTCCTGAGACCTCGCTCCTGTGACCTTGCTCCTGTGATCTTGTTCCTGTGACCCGTTCCTGATACCCACTCTTGGATTCCTATCTCCTGGACTACCTCTGACCCCGGCTTGGACTTTCGACTTTGGCTTGTCTCCTGATTCGGTACCTCGTTTGCTTGCACGTTACCAGACCCCTTGCTTGTTCCTGATTACGCACCTGTCTCTTGTTATTGTACCGCATTGCCTGCCAGTTGCCGATCCTGCCTGTTCCAGACACGTAGTGCTCCCTGCACACCTGCTGATCTTCCGGTGCCTACCTACGTAACCAGTCTACACCTCTTCTACCGTGAGGACCCAGCATCTTCAAGGCCTTCTACTTCCATCTGCAGGCACCTGTACCCTTTCGTGTCCTCACGCTCCCTGTCCCCATCTCCAGGGGCGTGGTGACCGGAACCGTGCGAGAGGCCACCCTCAGCAGTCTGACTCCACTGTAAGGTACGTGACACCTCCCTTTCTTCAAGGTTTGTGTTTTAATTTAATTTCTATTGCTGGAGGGTGAGAGCAATAGAAGGGACTTCTTTCCATTTAAGAATACATGCTTGAATATAATTTTTTCTTTTTTGTGTCACTGAGTTTACATAGAAATGTCTTCTAATGCCCCGTACACACGAGAGGGATTAAGTCTGACAGACTTCCGACGGAGTTCTAGCGGAGTTCCGCCGGAGTTCTGGCGGACTTTTCGACCGAACGGACTTGACCACACACCATCACACCAAACTCCGACGGTCGAACGTGATGACGTACGACTGGATTCGACGTAGGAAGTTCATAGACAGTAGCCAATAGCTGCCCTAGCGTCGGTTTTAGTCCGTCGGAGTAGCACACACACGAGCGAATTTTTCGAAGGGGACCGGGTCCGGCGGAGTTCCGTCGGGAAAATTTGAAGCATGCTTCATTTCTAAAGTCCGTCAGACTTTTGCGAAGCTAAAGTCCGTTGCAGCCCACACACGAGCGGATAGTCCGCCGGACTCAGTCCGTCGGAGTTTGGATGTCGAAAAGTCCGCTCGTGTGTACGGGGCATAAGAAAAAGGACATTCAGTGTTTGTTCCTCATTGCCAGCTCAGAATTCACATAAATATTTCTTTCGTCATATTGTAACTTTTTTTCAGTATTTTTAGAAAGAAGCTTAGTAGAGCCTTCCTAAATCCAGAGATATTTGCATATCAGACATTCATTGTGAATACAAAAAAAAATGGAGGTTCCTTCCTCATTTTGGATAAAGCCATGCAAATCGCTTCTTTGTGTTCCCGGGCCAGGAATACATCCAGAACCTTCGGCTCACAACGCAGACACAGCCTTGTTTTATAGATCTGTTTATGATTGTCAAACTGTATACAGCTTTTTTTTTTTAAAAGCTAGTGGCGTGTGAAACACACCCAAAATCTCCACCCGGTGCCAAAAAAAAGTGCGCACACATAAAGAGTGACACATAACGGGTGTTACCCTGGTCCTCCACTAGGGAAGGGCCTTACCCTGGTCCTCCACTAGGGAAGGGCCTTACCCTGGTCCTCCACTAGGGAAGGGCATTACCCTGGTCCTCCACTAGGGAAAGGCCTTACCCTGGTCCTCCACTAGGGAAGGGCCTTACCCTGGTCCACCACTAGGGAAGGGCCTTACCCTGGTCCTCCACTAGCGAAGGGCCTTACCCTGGTCCTCCACTAGGGAAGGGCCTTACCCTGGTCCTCCACTAGCAAAGGGCCTTACCCTGGTCCTCCACTAGGGAAGGGCCTTACCCTGGTCCTCCACTAGGGAAGGGCCTTACCCTGGTCCTCCACTAGGGAAGGGCCTTACCCTGATCCCCCGGGGCGTGAGGCTCCGGACGGGGACTGAGGTACTTCTCTGGGTCCATCTGGCCAAAACCAGATGGACCCCTTTCTCTGGAGGGTCTGCCGAAACAGACCCACCCAAGTACTCGGTGGGGCTCCCCCGAAGGGAGACCCCCATAAGAGAAGGTGAACTAAGCCAAAAGGCCATGTCCTCCCCCATCCCAAGACTTTCAGTGTTGGCCGAGGACCCACACCCTACTCATCACACTGTGACAAACGTGTAACACAACACAGGGGTAAAATAAATAGGAAAGAGTGACCATTGTGCCATACAATGGCCGGCCCTCCGGTCAGGAAGAAAAATTTCCCCTGGTCCTAGCCAAAAGGCTCAGCCCTAGAGGCAGGTGTAAAAAAAAAAAAGTGTGTATGGTGAAGTGACCACTGGGCCATAAATCAATGTGACCCTCACTCACAGTGATTGTACGGCACCCCAGAACTGCAACTTCAGGGGCACATTCACCAAAGGCTTTTCATACAACCCTGACCAGCAACCCAGACCACAGCAGCCCCCAGAAGCTTGATGAGAGCCCTTTGCCATCAGGCCCCACCGTCGCTCCCATCACTCCTACCTAATTACATTCGGGGGAATACTAACCGCTCCTCCCCCTCCAGTAAGAGAGGAGTTGGTGTTCTCTCCCGAAAAACTGACCGGAGCTAGAGCTACCCCAATCTAGGCCAGAAGGCCAGGCACCCGACCCTCTGGGTCAGACCGCATGCAGCACCCATCCCCATCGGGAGCACAATTCCAGACGGCTCGGACTCAGCCCCGCTGACGCCAGCATGGAACGCCCAGACACCGGCATTGCCGAACTGCCCTTCCAGGTCCAATGACTCCATTGGATTTGCATGTGTCCTCCCCACACTCGGGAATAACACGGCGCCTCCTCTGGAAACTGATAAGAACAGATACTACACTTGATCTTAGCCAAAAGGCAGAGAAGACTCACATATCTGCTTAGTGTGAAATAAACACACCGCCAGGGTTCTAGGGCCCTTGTTTCACACTAAGCAGATATGTGAGTCTTATAGGGATGACTATCTTATCCTCCCTGTATGTATATTCATTCTCTGCACTGCAAGGGTGGACTGTTCATTTAGTCTAAAGAAAGGTAAGACCACTTTTACTTACCTCACCACCTGTTCTCCTGGCAAACAGTGCTCCCCCAGCAGACAGAGCTCCCCAGCAGCCGGTGCTTCCCCAGCAGGCAGGACTCCCCCAGCAGGCAGGGCTTTCCCAGCAGACAGGGCTCCATCCAGCAGGCAGGGCTCCATCCAGCAAGCATCATTCCCCCAGCAGGCAGTGCTCCCCCCAGCAGGCAGGGCACCCCCCCAGCAGACAGCACTCCTCCAGCAGACAGGGCTCCACCCAGCAGGCAGCGTTAACCCAAGCAGGCAGAGTTCCCTCCAGCAGACATGGCTGGAGCCAGTAGGCAGGGCTTCCCCAGCAGACAGCGCTCCCCCAAGCAGGCACCACTCCCCCAGCAGACAAGGCTCCCCCAAGCAGGCAGCTCTCCCCCAGAAGACACCGCTCCCCCAGCAGACAAGGCTCTCCCAAGCAGGCATCTCTCCCCCAGAAGACACCGCTCCCCCAGCAGACAAGGCTCCCCCAAGCCAGTAGCTCTCCCCAGCAGACATCGCTCCCCCAGCAGGCAGGGCTCCTCTAGCAGACAGTGCTCCCCCCAGCAGGCAGGGCTCCCCAAAGCAGGCAGGGCTCCCCCAGCAGACAGCGCTCCCCCCTAGCAGACAGGGACCCACCCCCCCCAGTAGACAGAGCTCTCCCAGCATACATCACTTCCGCAATCCCCCATCTGACTGCACCCCCAACCACCCCTCGGCAGACGGTGCCCCTCTTCACTCCAGCAGTGGACTGTCCCTTGGCACCTTCATATCCATTGCAAGGCTCTGCACCAGTCTTGATGACGTCAGGGGCATCTGACCACCAGACAGTGGGGCAGAAGAGGCTGTGGGAACCAGTCTAGTGTTGAGGATCAGGTAGGTAAAACCCAGACACCCAGCACCCCTACAAATGCTACCAATTACAGCGCTCTTTAGTGCTGTGTTGCAAATCTTTATCACTGAAAACAACAGACTTTCCATAAAACAAACTAAGCAAAATTCAACAGCCATTGTTCCTGGATATACAGAAGACCTCCATGGTGAGCACTCACAGACCTGTATATACAATAATCAAAATACGGAAACACAAGCTATTATATGAAAGTCAGAGTCATATTATCCAGACCGGGGGTGGGCAACCTTTCACAGGTTGAGATCTACCTGGACAACATGGAGGAAATTAAAGATCGCCGGAGGAGGTGTGTGTGTGTGTGTGGGACGCCCCTAACCGAAAAAAAGAAATAAGAACAATCAAGCCCCCAATAAAAATACAGAATAGGACTGTCAGTGAGTAAAGTGGCGGTGCGGCGGTCTTTTTTGAGGGGGCGATTCGTTACAGCACAAGCTGATTTTTAGGAAGGTGGAGGGTCCCTAAATGGCCGTTTGGAAATGTGGTCACCCTGGTGTCCTGTCTCCCTTCACATACCCCCCCCCCCCCATCTGTAGTGTCCTCTGCTTCCTCCCTTCATAGCTGTGTCTTCTGCCCCATTCACATCACCCCCCCCCGCTGTTGTGTCCTGTGCCCCCCATAGCAGTGTCCTCTGTGCCCCCCATAGCAGTGTCCTCTGTGCCCCCCATAGCAGTGTCCTCTGTGCCCCCCATAGCAGTGTCCTCTGTGCTCCCCATAGCAGTGTCCTCTGTGCCCCCCATAGCAGTGTCCTCTGTGCCCCCCATAGCAGTGTCCTCTGTGCTCCCCATAGCAATGTCCTCTGTGCCCCCCATAGCAGTGTCCTCTGTGCTCCCCATAGCAATGTCCTCTGTGCCCCCCATAGCAGTGTCCTCTGTGCTCCCCATAGCAGTGTCCTCTGTGCCCCCCATAGCAGTGTCCTCTGTGCCCCCCATAGCAGTGTCCTCTGTGCCCCCATAGCAGTGTCCTCTGTGCCCCCCATAGCAGTGTCCTCTGTGCTCCCCATAGCAGTGTCCTCTGTGCCCCCCATAGCAGTGTCCTCTGTGCCCCCCATAGCAGTGTCCTCTGTGGCCCCCTTTACATCACCCCCACTACAGTGTCCTCTGCCCCCTCATTTCAGTGTCCTGTCCCCCCCCCCCATAGCAGTGTCCCGTGCCCCCTTCACATACCCCCCCTGCCCCTCCCCATATAGCAGTGTACTATGTCCCCTTTCACATCACTTCCACAACTGTAGTGTCCTCTTTCCCTCTATCCTCATCACATCACATTCCCCCCACTGTAGTGTCCTGTGCCCCCCCCCCAGCAGTGTCCCGTGTCCTCTGCCCCTGCCCCCCCACCAGTGTCATCTGTCATCTTCACACCCCCCCTACTGTAGTCCCCCCCCCCCCCCCCACTCACTCAGTGTAGGTATCAGTCTCTTACCTTATACCAGTGTATACTGTGCAGCAGAGCGGAGAGCGGGAGGTGTCACAGCACTGGATGGAGGGCGGGAGCTGCCGGAGTTACTGTAACTTTTTACATGCACAAGCTGGTGATTGGTTGCAAGGACCGCCCAGCTTCCTAGCAACCAATCACCTGTTGGTTAATGTGAACAGTTAACTTCGGCAGCTCCCGCCCTCCATCCAGTACAGTGATATGTCCCGCGCTCCGCTCTGCAGTGGGGGGAGGGGGGGGGCGGAGGAAGGGTTTGGCAATGCAGGGACGTGGTAGATCGTGATCGATAATTTGCTGACCCCCCCCCCCCCCCATGTAGACCAATATGAGAGATACACTGGGTGTATTCGTAAAAACTTTGCATAGCAATTCGCCCCGTGACAAGTGTATGTACATTGGTTCCAGGGCCAGATTAAGAACATCATGGGCCTGGTGCTGAGGATTTTGGGGGGGCCTTTTATAAACAATAAATAAATAAAAATGCAAACTATTTTTTGTTATAACAAATTAAATTAAAGAGAGAGGGGGGTGAGAGAGAGATAGAGAGAGAGAGAAAGGGGATGAAAGAGGTGTGAGGGGTAAGGGAGGGAGGATGAGAGAGAAAGGGGGGGATGGGAGAGAGAGGACGCACATGAGGATGTGTGGGAATGACATCAACGCAGCCTGGCCAAGGCAAGTGACGGAAGGCACAGAACCCAGAAGGAAGTCCGGGTGAAGATGGAAGTGCCCGGGCCCCGCCGGACTGATTACAGCACAGCACTGGAGGGCTCAGCCTGACAGGTAAGTGTACCCTAATGTGCTAATATGCTGGGCATACTTGTACATTATGGCATAACCTACCCCAGGGCCTCTAAAAGGTAGTAATGTTAGAAAAGTTTACTACAGCTTTACTATCACAGGAGCTTCTCATGGGGCCCCCTACTGACCCTGTGGCCCTTGTGCAGAGCCTAAGTGCAGAGTTGTCAACATTTCAAAAATATGTTCAGGGAGGCTTTTTTTTACAAGTGGTATATTTAGAGTAGCTGACATCCCCCGTGTTCCTCTATACATCACAATAGTCATTACAAAATGAAATAAGTACTAATAATGGGGCAGAACAAATATGAGGACTGTGAGATTTCCTTTAGCTCAACTGACAAAAGTGCCCCCTCTAGAGCGGGTAACATGGAGGATATTCAGTATTATTTTAAAGAACAGTTTTTGTGGGTAAGAGGCATAGGGGAGGAGTATGGATGGTATAAAAGTGGGAAGTATGTGGAAGGTCTAACAGTGGGCACTATGTACATGAGAGGAGTGCAGAGAGTATGGCAGAAGGCACTATGTACAGGAGTGGAGTGTGAAGGGCATGACAGTGGGCAGTATGTACAGCAGAGGAGTGTAGAGGGTATGACATTGGGCACTATGTATAAGAGAAGAGTGTGGAGGGTATGACAGTGAGCAATATGTACAGGAGTGTGGAGAGTATGACAGTGGGCACTATGTACAGGAGAGAAGTGTGGAGATTATGACAGTGAGCACTATGTACAGGAGAGAAGTGTGGAGATTATGACAGTGAGCACTATGTACAGGAGAGGAGTGTGAAGGGCATGACAGTGGGCAGTATGTACAGCAGAGGAGTGTAGAGGGTATGACATTGGGCACTATGTATAAGAGAAGAGTGTGAAGGGTATGACAGTGAGCAATATGTACAGGAGTGTGGAGAGTATGACAGTGGGCACTATGTACAGGAGAGAAGTGTGGAGATTATGACAGTGAGCACTATGTACAGGAGAGAAGTGTGGAGAGTATGACAGTGGGCACTATATACAGGAGAGAAGTGTGGGGAGTATGACAGTGGGCACTATGTATAAGAGAAGAGTGTGGAGGGTAAGACAGTGAGCATTATGTACAGGAGAGAAGTGTGGAGATTATGACAGTGGGCACTATGTATAGGAGAGGAGTGTGGAGATTATGACAGTGGCCACTATGTATAGGAGAGGAGTGTGGAGAGTATGACAGTGGGCACTATGTATAGGAGAGAAGTGTGGAGATTATGACAGTGGGCACTATGTATAGGAGAGAAGTGTGGAGAGTATGACAGTGGGCACTATGTATAGGAGAGAAGTGTGGAGATTATGACAGTGGGCACTATGTATAGGAGAGAAGTGTGGAGAGTATGACAGTGGGCACTATGTATAGGAGAGGAGTGTGGAGAGTATGACAGTGGGCACTATGTATAGGAGAGGAGTGTGGAGAGTATGACAGTGGGCACTATGTATAGGAGAGGAGTGTGGAGAGTATGACAGTGGGCACTATGTATAGGAGAGGAGTGTGGAGAGTATGACAGTGGGCACTATGTATAGGAGAGAAGTGTGGAGAGTATGACAGTGGGCACTATGTACAGGAGAGAAGTGTGGAGAGTATGACAGTGGGCACTATGTATAGGAGAGGAGGAAAAATGTAAAGGTTTGTGGATGGATGTTTAGGGACTGCGTAATGGTTATCCATACATGGATTGAAATTACACCAATTAAGCAGAGACCAGCCATAGTCGATCTATGTATGGGCTAGCTGGTTTTACACAAGTCAACCTATTAACTGACTTAAGTACAACCAGCCTGTCAGGTTTTCCTCAAAACAATCAGTGCTGCCAGCTATAGTTAGCAGCACTAATCATTGTATTGACTGGCAGAACACAATAACACTGCGGGAGTGATCGCCCCATTCACATGTCAGCGGGTGAGAGGGTGTGTGGGGACAGGCTGGGGAGTGATACTAGTCAGTCCCTCGGTAGGCACTGGTTAGTATCAGAGCCAGATACACACAGGTTACATACGCCACCATCATTAGAGCGAGAACAATAATTCTAGCACTAGACCTCCTCTGTAACTCTAAACATGTAACCTGTTAAAAAAAATGTAAACCATCGCGCCAACTTTAGTGTTTTTTTTTATGAATGAAGCAGTTTCTTTCCAAAAAAAGAGTTTGAAAAATTGCTGCGCAAATATCGTGTAACATAAAAAGTTGCAGAGACCGCCATTTTATTCCATAGGGTCTCTGCTAAAACTATATATAATGCTGGAGGGTTCTGAGTCATTTTCTAGCATAAAAAAATGATGATTTTTTTTCCATGTAGGAGAGAAGTCTCAGAATGAGCCTGGGTGGCGAGGGGTTAATTATCATAAGTAATATACAAATAATTATTATCAGCTCTGTGAGGTCATCCTCTCCGTCTGCTGCAGAGTGTTCCAGCTTGTATTTATACTGCCGCTCTGTATGCAGCTTCTGACAGGCTGTGCAAGGAGAATGTTCCAGCTTGTAATTATACTGGCCGCTCTGTGTGCAGCTTCTGACAGGCTGTGCAAGGAGTCCCGTATCTCCGGAACCATAGATGGTAGCAGCCCCATATTTTAACCAGTGCTGGAGGGGGTCTTTATCTACCTACCCCCCAAATGTGGGGTCTCTGTGAGGATTGGTCGCCGAGCTACAATACTCAAAGTCGATCTTTTTTTTTTTTTTTTTGGGCAAATGGGCCTATCTTGAGAAAGGGGCCTGGAGCTGCAGCTCCAATAGCCCCTATGTTGATCCAGCCCTGATTGGTTCTGTGCAAATGGTAAATATCTCTTTAAAACTCCAGATTTTACATCATTTGTCCTTCCTAGGCTAGTGGTATCACTGCATTGCTCAGAAAGACCACCATGGTGCATGCCTTTGGCACAGAAATATCGCAAATTATGATGATATGGCAGTCACAATGGTATAATGCTCCAACAAGACCTTCTGGGGAAATTCCTTTTGGTCCTCACAGCCAGGCCTACCATGAGGGCACTTCTGTGGACCCAACTCGATTCTTGGCACTCATGCCACTCTGCACCCTCCCTGTGATTCACTCCGGGGGTGCCTGGACCAGAGGCGGAAGGGAAGCCCTCCCATCACCTCAGCCTCCATCCAGGTACCATAATACAGAGCTGAGAGCTCACAACAGGTTTGGAGCCCGAGCCGCCACCAAGAAACATGGAGATGCTAAGTATAAGTAGGCGGGTGGGGGGAATATTCCTAAATCTTCTTTCAAGAGGACCTGACAAAACGACTCTCTCTCTAAAATAACAAGGGGAAAAAATGTAGAGTGACAGTTTTATCCACCATATTCGATACTGGGATTTCTCGGTAATAAGATACTGGGGCTGCCAATGAAGTTTGTAGGAGAAGGGGGGGGAAAAGGAGAGGGGGAGGGGCCAGTGGGACAGAAGGGCAGGTGCATGAAGTGCTCTGTATCCTGCCCCTTGTCATACGAGTTTGACTCTTACAAAGGAAAACACTTCTCTTGAGGAACCCAAGCCAAGCCAACCTGGACTATTTGTTGTTGGTTGTTGGCCACTTAGAACCTGCTGGGTTCATATCCTCATTAACTTCATATGTTGGCATGGAATGGGGTGACTCACCGCTCGCTGGTTGGGTCGGCACAGTTCAGCGGGTATTTCAGCGGGATGAAGGTTCCGTCGGTATCCTGTAGACACTCGTGCTGTCCTGTGTAATATTCCACCAACTCGGACAACGTGGCGAACTGTTCACCGCCATACAAGTCGTAGTAGTCGCCCGTGTTCTGTATCCGGATGTGTGTGACGGAGTCTTCCAATCTGGTGGGGGGGGAGGGTGAAAACAATTCAGTTAGTATTGTACGTTTGATATGAATTATTTATTATTCCGTTCCTTTAATACCCCAACTTATGGAGGGGTCCTCATCTTGCGAATTTGGTTGACAAAAATACTTAGGGGCCGCATTATAAATTGACTGATCAATTTGTTGATTATTTGTTGCTCCCCCCCCCCCCCAGCGACCCTTTGAAGGCATTGATAAGGCACATTCATGGATCTAGGGCCGCTGTTAGAAATCATGGGGCCCTATACATCCCTTCTGATGGAGCACCGCCCCCCCAACCATGCCTACACCCTACATACCCCCCCCCCCCCCAGGCTGCAGCGGAAAAGCAGCATTGACTTTATCTACCTAAACCCGAAAATGGGGCCTATGGTAATTTAAGCACTGATAAGCAAGTAGGAACGGGGTGTGGTCTAGTAAAATCTATTTTATTCATGCAGGCAGAAATGAACAATAAATCTACCCTGCCCCCCCCCCCCCCCCCCATTTAGCTGATGGGGCCTGGGCCCAGTACTACAGGACTAGTTGTACTGCCTTATCAGCGGCCCTGCATGGGTCAGATTAGTCTACACCAGTGGTCTCCAAACTGAGGCCCGGGGGCCAGATGTGGCCCTTTGCTTGATCCAGCCCTTGGAGCACTATTTCATCCACTAATACTAACAATGGGGCATAATTCCCTCCACTGATACCAATGATGGGGTACAATTCCTTCACTGCCACCAATGATGGGGCACTATTCATCTCATGACACCAATAATAAGGCACAATTTCTCCCAATGACACAGATAATGGGGCACAATTTCTCCCCACAAGACCAATGATGAGGCACACTTCCTCCCAATGACGCCAATGATTGGACACAACTTCTCTCAATGACACCAATGATGGGGCACAATTTCTCCAAATGACACCAATGATGGGGCACAATTTCTTCAAATGATACCAAAGATGGGGTAAAATTCTTCCAAATGACACCAACGATGGTGCCCAAGGACACCAATAATGGTGCACACTTCCTCCCAATGACACCAATGATGGTGCACACTTCCTCCCAATGACACCAATGATGGTGCACACTTCCTCCCAATGTGACACCAAAGATGGGGCACACTTCCTCCCAATGACACCAATGATGGTGCACACTTCCTCCCAATGACACCAATGATGGTGCACACTTCCTCCCAATGTGACACCAAAGATGGGGCATACGTTTTTCCCCCACTGACGTCGGGACCTTTTCTACTCCAAATGGCCACAGTCCAGCCCTCCTGAAGTCCAAAGCACAGTAAACCGGCCCTTTGTTTAGAAAGTTTGGAGACCCATGGTCTACACCAGTGATGGCGAACCTCGGCACCCCGGATGTTTTGAAACTACAATTCCCATGATGCTCATGCACTCTGCAGTGTAGATGAGCATCATGGGAAATGTAGTTCCCCCTCCAGACACTTTTGAAAGTATTACAGCGAATCATGAGCCGCCCCGGAGCGCTTCACACTGAGCTGCCCTGGGCGTCGGCGGTAAAGCGGCACCATTTTTAGCTCCGCTTTACCGTGGTTTCATCTGCACTATTCGGCCGCTAGCAGGCGGTTTTACCCCCCTTTAGAGGCCAAAAAAGGGTTAAAAACAGCTGCAATCCGAAAAAAAAAGATACGGGGGGTTATGGCTAACAGCTTCAGCCATTGTCCCATTAAACTGGGGAAACGTATATCTACGTCGGCAAGTGGTTAAATATTGTCACACCATCTAAAAAATGTTTGCCTGGTTGCCCCTCTGCGTTCCCGCGGTTGTGAGCAAGAGGGCGCGCTCGTTACCTTTTGGTGGACTTGTCCCATCGTGCAGCGATTCTGAGATTTTTAGGATGACCTCCACCATAGTCAATATTTCTTTGGGCCCCGATGCAGCTCTCGCTTTGCTGAATGAACAGCCTGAATTGCGCTGGAGCTCATCTTCACCTTCTACTGCAAGTGATGATCGGCAGACAAACAAACCATAGCGCTTGTTTGTAAGTCCTCCACACTTTGCTTCCCCCACAGCGCCAGCTTGGAAGACTTCCACACCTTGCACCCTTCATAGCTCAGGCTTAGAAGACCTCCACACCTTGCACCCTTCATAGCGCATGCTTGGAAGACCTCCACAACTTGCACCCTTCATAGCGCATGTTGGAAGACCTCCACACCTTGCAAAGTCCATAGCTCAGGCTTGGAAGACCTCCACACCTTGCACCCTCCATAGCACAGGCTTAGAAGACCTCCACAACTTGCACCCTTCATAGCGCATGTTGGAAGACCTCCACACCTTACACAGTCCATAGCTCAGGCTTGGAAGACCTGCACACCAGGCACCCTCCATAGCGCTTGTTTGTAAGTCCTCCACACTTTGCTTCCCCCCTAGCGCCGGCTTGGAAGACCTCCACGCCTTGCACCCTCCATAGCTCAGGCTTAGAAGACCTCCACGCCTTGCACCCTCCATAGCACAGGCTTAGAAGACCTCCACACCTTGCACCCTCCATAGCACAGGCTTAGAAGACCTCCACAACTTGCACCCTTCATAGCGCATGTTGGAAGACCTCCACACCTTACACAGTCCATAGCTCAGGCTTGGAAGACCTGCACACCAGGCACCCTCCATAGCGCTTGTTTGTAAGTCCTCCACACTTTGCTTCCCCCCTAGCGCCGGCTTGGAAGACCTCCACGCCTTGCACCCTCCATAGCTCAGGCTTAGAAGACCTCCACGCCTTGCACCCTCCATAGCACAGGCTTAGAAGACCTCCACACCTTGCACCCTCCATAGCTCAGGCTTAGAAGACCTCCACGCCTTGCACCCTCCATAGCACAGGCTTAGAAGACCTCCACACCTTGCACCCTCCATAGCACAGGCTTAGAAGACCTCCACACCTTGCACCCTCCATAGCACAGGCTTAGAAGACCTCCACAACTTGCACCCTTCATAGCGCATGTTGGAAGACCTCCACACCTTACACAGTCCATAGCTCAGGCTTGGAAGACCTGCACACCAGGCACCCTCCATAGCGCTTGTTTGTAAGTCCTCCACACTTTGCTTTCCCCCTAGCACCGGCTTGGAAGACCTCCATGCCTTGCACCCTCCATAGCACAGGCTTTGAAGACCTCCACGCCTTGCACCCTCCATAGCACAGGCTTTGAAGACCTCCACGCCTTGCACCCTCCATAGCACAGGCTTTGAAGACCTCCACAACTTGCACCCTCCATAGTGCATGCTTGGAAGACCTCCACACCTTGCACAGTCCATAGCTCAGGCTTGGAAGACCTGCACACCTGGCACCCTCCATAGCACTTGTTTGTAAGTCCTCAACACTTTGCTTCCCCCACAGCGCTGGCTTGGAAGACCTCCACGCCTTGCACCCTCCATAGCACAGGCTTTGAAGACACGGAAGGACACATGGCCACTCATTAAGATTCGAAAAAAGAGGTTTAACCTTGAACTACGTAGAGGGTTCTTTACTGTAAGAGCGACAAGGATGTGGAATTCCCTTCCACAGGCGGTGGTCTCAGAGGGGGGCATCGATTGTTTCAAGAAACTATTAGATAATCACCTGAACGACCTCAACATACATGATATACAATGTAATACTGACATATAATCACACAACATACAGGATATACAATGTAACACTGACATATATTGTATATCTCTGTATGTTGTGTGATTATATGTCAGTATTACATTGTATATCCTGTATGTTGTGTGA
Organism: Lithobates pipiens; assembly: GCF_037356315.1. NCBI lineage: Eukaryota > Metazoa > Chordata > Amphibia > Anura > Ranidae > Lithobates > Lithobates pipiens. The sequence continues at coordinate 4,557,590 of NW_027507871.1, read as the reverse complement.
TTATATGTCAGTATTACATTGTATGTAATGATGATGTAATGATGGACGTGTGTCTTTTTTCATCCTCACCTACTTTGTAACTATGTAACTATGATGGGCACTCCTGGCTCCTCCCTCCTACCAAGTGCCCCCCAAGAGCAAGCAACTTGCAATGTGGGGAACCCAAGCAGGCATGCTCCCGTACTGCGGCTCTGTGTGCCCGATTCACACGCACAGCCACAGCTCACCCCCAGCCCACACTCTCTCCTCATTGGCTCACTGGCTGTGAGTTACAGCAGTGGCTCCCGTGGCTCCTGTCTAAGCCAATGAGGAAGGAGAGTCCCTGGATAGCCAAGGCTCTCATGCACATTGCTGAAGAAAGAACAGGTTCAGGTAAGTATAAGGGGGGTGATTCTTTTCTATATTCAATTTATTTGAGGTCCATTTACACCAAAACACATTGTGTTGCAGCATACATATTTCTGTGCATTGAGGTGTGTATTGTTGGGCATCCTGTTCAAAATGAATAGACTAACGTATCTCAACGCAAGAAAAATTGGTCTTGTTATATTTTTTATTGTACACATGACATCATTGATGTCATTGAACCCAATTGTTGGTGTCATTGGGAGGAATTGTGCCCCATCATTGGTGTCAAGGCTGGGCTCAGCCCTTCCTTCTCTAAGCTGGCCGCTCAGCTGTCGGCTAATTGCCAGCTCCTATCTCTCCACAGTGTCTCACCTGTTGATGATATCCTGCTAGTCAGTCCTGCCTACTTAAGCCGTCCAAGTCCAGATGATCTCTGGCTTCGCCTTGGCCACATCTCTATAGACGCTCTTCTGTGCTCCTGTTAAAGACTTGCTTGGCTGACATTCCTTCTGGCTCCAGATCCTGCTTGCTGTTCTACTAGACTCATCTCTGGCTCCCTGATGTTTTGGCTTGTCTGACTATCCGTTCCGGTTCCTGAACTCTGGCTATGTTTTGACTACGTTTACTCTGTTTGCCTTTTTTATTATTATTAAACAAGTGTAATTTAACTATACTTCTGTCTCAGTCTGATTCATGGTTTCTGACAATTAGACCCAATTGTTGGTGTCATTGGGAGGAATTGTGTCCCATCATTGGTGTCATTGGATCCAATTGTTGGTGTCATTGGGAGGAGTTGTGCCCCATAATTGGTATCATTTTCCCAATTGTTGGTGTCATTAATAGGAATGGTTCCTTAACTTTAGTGTCATTAGGAGAAATTGTGCCCCTTTTGTTGGTGTCAATGGATGAAATAGTGCCCCAAAGGCTGGATAAAACCAAAGGGCCAGGTAAAAGCAAGCAAAGGGCTGAATCTGTTTGTAGACCACTGCTGTATAGCAATATAAATTATTCTTAACCCTCCCCCCCCTCCCCTCGTTGTGGGAACACCAACCTGACAGACAGAGAGAAGTCCTCCGGTCGTTTCTTGCTGGGCCGTACCAGAAAACTCCCATGGACGCCTCTCGCTTTCAGTCTGTTTTCGGCCTCCAAGCCAGATATGTCCCGGTGAAACCACCTGTGGAAATAAGAGAGGAAGTAAGGACATGAGACTATGGGAAAGACACACAGTGAAACAACAATCACTTTCCCTCCACCCCCAGGCCTTCTTCACATGGATGACTGCATTTTTGAAACCTTTGAAAAGTGATCCGCAGTGGATTGCATTTCAAAGTCAGTTGACAGATGGCTTGGGGGCAATATGCTGCTTCCTGGAAGCCTAATTTTTATGAGGATGTCCCACCGTCCAAGGGAAAAATTCTCCTTGCATTGGTGATCAGTGAGAAGAATGTCCCTTACATTGGTGATCAGTGAGAAGAATGCTCCTTACATTGGTGATCAGTGAGAAGAATGTTCCTTACATTGGTGATCAGTGAGAAGAATGTTCCTTACATTGGTGATCAGTGGGAAGAATGTTCCTTACATTGGTGATCAGTGAGAAGAATGTTCCTTACATTGGTGATCAGTGAGAAGAATGTTCCTTACATTGGTGATCAGTGAGAAGAATGTTCCTTACATTGGTGATCAGTGGGAAGAATGTTCCTTACATTGGTGATCAGTGAGAAGAATGCTCCTTACATTGGTGATCAGTGAGAAGAATGTCCCTTACATTGGTGATCAGTGAGAAGAATGCTCCTTACATTGGTGATCAGTTGAGAAGAATGTTCCTTACATTGGTCATCAGTGGGAAGAATGTTCCTTACATTGGTGATCAGTGAGAAGAATGTCCCTTACATTGGTGATCAGTGAGAAGAATGTTCCTTACATTGGTGATCAGTGGGAAGAATGTTCCTTACATTGGTGATCAGTGAGAAGAATGTTCCTTACATTGGTGGTCAGTGAGAAGAATGTTCCTTACATTGGTGATCAGTGAGAAGAATGTTCCTTACATTGGTGATCAGTGAGAAGAATGTTCCTTACATTGGTGATCAGTGAGAAGAATGTTCCTTACATTGGTGATCAGTGAGAAGAATGTTCCTTACATTGGTGATCAGTGAGAAGAATGCTCCTTACATTGGTGATCAGTTGAGAAGAATGTTCCTTACATTGGTCATCAGTGGGAAGAATGTTCCTTACATTGGTCATCAGTGAGAAGAATGTTCCTTACATTGGTGATCAGTGAGAAGAATGTTCCTTACATTGGTGATCAGTGAGAAGAATGTTCCTTACATTGGTGATCAGTGAGAAGAATGTTCCTTACATTGGTGATCAGTGAGAAGAATGTTCCTTACATTGGTGATCAGTGAGAAGAATGTTCCTTACATTGGTGATCAGTGAGAAGAATGTTCCTTACATTGGTGATCAGTGAGAAGAATGTTCCTTACATTGGTGATCAGTGAGAAGAATGTTCCTTACATTGGTGATCAGTGGGAAGAATGTTCCTTACATTGGTGATCGGTGAGAAGAATGTTCCTTACATTGGTGATCAGTGAGAAGAATGTTCCTTACATTGGTGATCGGTGGGAAGAATGTTCCTTACATTGGTGATCAGTGAGAAGAATGTTCCTTACATTGGTGATCAGTGAGAAGAATGCTCCTTACATTGGTGATCAGTGAGAAGAATGTTCCTTACATTGGTGATCAGTGAGAAGAATGTTCCTTACATTGGTGATCAGTGAGAAGAATGTTCCTTACATTGGTGATCAGTGGGAAGAATGTTCCTTACATTGGTGATCAGTGGGAAGAATGTTCCTTACATTGGTGATCAGTGGGAAGAATGTTCCTTACATTGGTGATCAGTGGGAAGAATGTTCCTTACATTGGTGATCAGTGAGAAGAATGTTCCTTACATTGGTGATCAGTGAGAAGAATGTTCCTTACATTGGTGATCAGTGGGAAGAATGTTCCTTACATTGGTGATCAGTGAGAAGAATGCTCCTTACATTGGTGATCAGTGGGAAGAATGTTCCTTACATTGGTGATCAGTGAGAAGAATGTTCCTTACATTGGTGATCAGTGAGAAGAATGTTCCTTACATTGGTGATCAGTGAGAAGAATGTTCCTTACATTGGTGATCAGTGAGAAGAATGTTCCTTACATTGGTGATCAGTGGGAAGAATGTTCCTTACATTGGTGATCAGTGGGAAGAATGTTCCTTACATTGGTGATCAGTGGGAAGAATGTTCCTTACATTGGTGATCAGTGAGAAGAATGTTCCTTACATTGGTGATCAGTGAGAAGAATGTTCCTTACATTGGTGATCAGTGGGAAGAATGTTCCTTACATTGGTGATCAGTGAGAAGAATGTTCCTTACATTGGTGATCAGTGGGAAGAATGTTCCTTACATTGGTGATCAGTGAGAAGAATGTTCCTTACATTGGTGATCAGTGAGAAGAATGTTCCTTACATTGGTGATCGGTGAGAAGAATGTTCCTTACATTGGTGATCGGTGGGAAGAATGTTCCTTACATTGGTGATCGGTGAGAAGAATGTTCCTTACATTGGTGATCGGTGAGAAGAATGTTCCTTACATTGGTGATCAGTGGGAAGAATGTTCCTTACATTGGTGATCAGTGAGAAGAATGTTCCTTACATTGGTGATCAGTGAGAAGAATGCTCCTTACATTGGTGATCAGTGAGAAGAATGTTCCTTACATTGGTGATCAGTGAGAAGAACGTTCCTTACATTGGTGATCAGTGAGAAGAATGTTCCTTACATTGGTGATCAGTGAGAAGAATGTTCCTTACATTGGTGATCAGTGGGAAGAATGTTCCTTACATTGGTGATCAGTGGGAAGAATGTTCCTTACATTGGTGATCAGTGAGAAGAATGTCCCTTACATTGGTGATCAGTGAGAAGAATGTTCCTTACATTGGTGATCAGTGAGAAGAATGTTCCTTACATTGGTGATCAGTGGGAAGAATGTTCCTTACATTGGTGATCAGTGAGAAGAATGTTCCTTACATTGGTGATCAGTGAGAAGAATGTTCCTTACATTGGTGATCAGTGAGAAGAATGTTCCTTACATTGGTGATCAGTGAGAAGAATGTTCCTTACATTGGTGATCAGTGAGAAGAATGTTCCTTACATTGGTGATCAGTGAGAAGAATGTTCCTTACATTGGTGATCAGTGAGAAGAATGTTCCTTACATTGGTGATCAGTGAGAAGAATGTTCCTTACATTGGTGATCAGTGGGAAGAATGTTCCTTACATTGGTGATCAGTGAGAAGAATGTTCCTTACATTGGTGATCAGTGGGAAGAATGTTCCTTACATTGGTGATCAGTGAGAAGAATGTTCCTTACATTGGTGATCAGTGAGAAGAATGTTCCTTACATTGGTGATCAGTGAGAAGAATGTTCCTTACATTGGTGATCAGTGAGAAGAATGTTCCTTACATTGGTGATCAGTGAGAAGAATGTTCCTTACATTGGTGATCAGTGAGAAGAATGTTCCTTACATTGGTGATCAGTGAGAAGAATGTTCCTTACATTGGTGATCAGTGAGAAGAATGTTCCTTACATTGGTGGTCAGTGAGAAGAATGTTCCTTACATTGGTGATCAGTGGGAAGAATGTTCCTTACATTGGTGATCAGTGAGAAGAATGTTCCTTACATTGGTGATCAGTGAGAAGAATGTTCCTTACATTGGTGATCAGTGGGAAGAATGTTCCTTACATTGGTGATCAGTGAGAAGAATGTTCCTTACATTGGTGATCAGTGGGAAGAATGTCCCTTACATTGGTGATCAGTGAGAAGAATGTCCCTTACATTGGTGATCAGTGAGAAGAATGTCCCTTACATTGGTGATCAGTGAGAAGAATGTTCCTTACATTGGTGATCAGTGAGAAGAATGTTCCTTACATTGGTGATCAGTGAGAAGAATGTTCCTTACATTGGTGATCAGTGGGAAGAATGTTCCTTACATTGGTGATCAGTGGGAAGAATGTTCCTTACATTGGTGATCAGTGAGAAGAATGTTCCTTACATTGGTGATCAGTGAGAAGAATGTTCCTTACATTGGTGATCAGTGGGAAGAATGTTCCTTACATTGGTGATCAGTGAGAAGAATGTTCCTTACATTGGTGATCAGTGGGAAGAATGTCCCTTACATTGGTGATCAGTGAGAAGAATGTCCCTTACATTGGTGATCAGTGAGAAGAATGTCCCTTACATTGGTGATCAGTGAGAAGAATGTTCCTTACATTGGTGATCAGTGAGAAGAATGTTCCCTACATTGGTGATCAGTGAGAAGAATGTTCCTTACATTGGTGATCAGTGGGAAGAATGTTCCTTACATTGGTGATCAGTGAGAAGAATGTTCCTTACATTGGTGATCAGTGAGAAGAATGTTCCTTACATTGGTGATCAGTGAGAAGAATGTTCCTTACATTGGTGATCAGTGAGAAGAATGTTCCTTACATTGGTGATCAGTGAGAAGAATGTTCCTTACATTGGTGATCAGTGAGAAGAATGTTCCTTACATTGGTGATCAGTGAGAAGAATGTTCCTTACATTGGTGATCAGTGGGAAAAACTAGGAAACCCCCCTCAGACATGACTTGCATAAATACTATACCATACAATGGCTTTGTGTGATCACTCTTATTAATTTTTATTGGCATGGTCAGTCATATTTTCAATATTAATGCCAACATTTCACAATTTCTGTCAGGGTGTGCAAACTTATGAGCACAACTGTCTCTCAGGATTCTTATAAATATCAATACCAGTAACTGTAGAATTGATTGTATCTATTGGTAAAGCAGAGGACTCCATTAATACCAGAACGGCTCCTGTGGTGGTAACGGCCCCATGTGCAGAGATCGGTACGCCAAGGAATTTGGTAGCCAACCAGAATGCAGTTGGATGTTTTTTTTTTGGTGAGGAATGATAGAACGTAATCATAAACACAGAAAACATCTGAGAATATTTTGACCACTTATGACCAGAATGTGAACACCAAGAAAACAAGTCTTTGAAGCGTATTTCCTGTTTCGGTACATCGCCTAAAGCGAAGAGTGGAAACATTTCATTAGATGTGATGGCGGTGAGCTGAAACTGCTCTCTGCGGGGGATGGAGGATCTGATTGTGAAGGGTGTGATGACTCTATAAAATAAAGATTAGTGCAGAGAGGTGGAGGTCCAATGTCTATCAGGCCCATGGTTGTCTTCTTACACCCGGGATCTCACCAACAAATTGGTTGCTGAAAAATATCTCACTTGAAAAAAGAAGATCCTGCAAAAAAGCGAGTAAATAGTCTTCTCTCCGGCCGCCCACATTGCTAAATTTTCTTAACCACTTAGTGGCCGTCCTGCATACAGTTACTGTGGCAGGGCGGCCACTGTGCGCTGGACCGCGTATCTGATACGTGATCATCGGTTCTGGGTAAGGGGCACGCGCGGGGGAGTGCCCGTCACCCCTGCTCTGACTGTGATTTGTTAGAGTACAAGCCAATCAGTGGGTCCCAGCTAATGATTGATTGCTGGGACTCCGCTGATCGGCTCCGTCATTTACAGAAGAGATCGCTTAGTAAAAGCAAAACACTTTACACATTGTTAGGCACACAGCTAACACTTTGATCGCCCCTGGAGGTCCAGTTGGTAACATTTTATTCCTGCAGAGGTTACAATTCGCATGGATGATTCCTAATGGCTCCTCCGTGCATCGTGTTTTGGCAAAGCACCAATTTAAAGGTGTGGCGCAATATAAAAGTAGGG